>NC_137817.1:20283809-20470336 GCF_963921795.1 Nannobrachium achirus
GGATGTGCAAGACTGAAAACATAAGCTTATGGGAAAATCTGTGTTTGTATGTTATAAATTCAACACGTTTGTCAGAAGTATGTCAAAAGTCATGAATTCAATACAGTGTGAAATTGACTTCAAGTTATCGATCACCAATCTCTGTAGGCCATTTTCCAGGGAGCACATTAAGTTGACGTCACCCACCCTGCATCTTGAAGCCAAGCAATTGTGTTTGGTACTTCAGCTTACATCTACACGATGCGTTGGACTGATAATCAGACATTTAGATTTTGTGTGTGAGTGTAAGTGTGAGCAACCAAGAAGATTTGCCTTCCCTGTGTATCTTTGGTTTCTTCCTAAAAGCTGAAAGCCACTGAGTCAAAAAGCCTGATAAAAAAACACAGATTTAATGACATCATAAACTCATCCCCTCCCCTATTACCATACACCCAACATTGTGGGTGTGGCTAACTTCGGCTTGGTCACCATCCACCTGACAACCAGGCATACTTAATGAACTGGTGGGTGTGGCCACATAAAAATATAATTTTAACATTTTCTGTACACTTTCTTGGAAAGAATCTTCCTCCTAGTAGGCCCTATGATCCTAATACCTGATCATCATGTTTTAGGGCGTAAAATAAATCATGGCACCCCATCTTTAACTAATGACAGTTACTTAAACATTAATTGATGATGAAGACAACATTAATTGTTAATGAAGACAAATAATTCATGATGAATTGCAAGGAAATCACGATGAATTAATGCTTAAATAATGTATTAATTAATCATGAATTTACCTCTTATGAGCCAGTGTTACCGTTTTAGGATATGAGCATGTCCAACATGTCGCGCTGCAGCGTTAGTTGTGCATTCGGCAGTTTATCTGATGGTGAAGGAAGTCATTCACAAAACAAAGCCACTGAACTCTCTTGAATCCCTCAAGTGGCCTATTCTAGGACATGCATAAGGGAAAGACACATAACTGAGGGCAAAGATTTTTCTTTATGAGAGTTAAAGCAAGAGAGTGAGAGGGAAATGAGGAGTTGCTGCCTGCAAGCCAAGTGAATAGAATTGAAAAATTCACTATAAGGAGTGATAAATAGCATTTTTATTGCTGTGAATACAAATGTAGCAATTGCTAAAAGGGCTCACTTTTATAAAAAGGCACCTTGTCATGAATGCATGTCAGCTGTTTAATATTAGATACACGGCTATGCTTCCTGCAGCCCAGAATGCATTTAAAACAACCTCTTCAAATTGTTAAGAGTCCTGTTAGGATTTCTCAATAGCTGGAAGAAAAGGTGAAGAAACATTTCATGCAGAAATATATTGCTCTGCAAGTAATGAAGACAGGGAATATAGGCTTGCTGCCTGGAATATGAAACATTTGCGATTCTTTCCAACATACAGTATCATGAAAATGGCACGGTTGCTGGGATATCATGGGATCATAACACATTTTCTCACCCTAGGTCCCATCCCCCTGAAGCATGAATGTATCTGTATCTAAACGGTCATCAGATCTCAGATGTTCTTTACTACTCTAACCAGAAATGTAATGCAGAAAACATGCTAGGGACATACAGCGTGATTGCACTGATGCAGTCAGTTGCAGCCATATGTTCATGAAAATGGATTGCTTTTACAGATTGTGCTTTGCTGTATAGAGCACAGCAGGCACGTGCTCAGGGGATTTGGGTCCTGTGTGATTGAACGTTAAGGTTGTCTGCACAACTCTGTTTACTTTACTGCTCCTTTTCTGTGATATTTCAGACACATAGCAGGGGATTTTCCAACAAGGCCTGCCAGTAAAAAGTTATTCCATGCATCTCATTCTCCTAGCAGCAAAAAAGAAAAAGCAAAAGGTTGCAGTGACATTGCAGTTAAAATGGACAGGTGGCACATGAAGAAGCACAAGAGAAAAACCTCTCTCAGCCTAAGATTAACTGAATGAGGGTCAAGACACAAAACGAGATGGAGCAAGAAAGGTACAGAAGGTCTTAGCTGCTGACAAGACAATACATTTCCTAGAATAAACCTCTGGGTCCTCCTCTTCAAATATTCAACTATGCTTTGTCTGGCAAGCACTATGTTGTCACGATTAACCAAAATGGCAGACCCAAATGCAGACACGACACTTAAGCAAAGTCCAAGGATTTGTATTCAAACAAAGAGGAACCAGGAGGGTAGGTGGTGTTGTCTGGAGTGGAGACGGTTGGCAGGCTGAGGTGAAGGTGAACAGGTGGGAATGTAGGCAGGTGGGAATGTAAGCAGGCAGGCAACTGAAGCACAGCAAAATAAGAGTAAGTTGAAAAACAAAAATACTGGTAGCAAAAACAGGAACACAGTATAGCAGGAATGCACTCAAAAATACTACACTCAAAATACTAGAAATAACTGACTATAGACCGCACAGAGATTGTGAAAACGATCGCTTTAACAAAATGTATATAGTGCTTTTCTAACCAAAGTCGCATTATGGAAGGAACCAACTTTAATAAGAAAACAAAAACAATAAAGACACAAGTGCTAGATTAAAAACAGTTAAGCATGGGGAGACATCTTAACTACATCGGGAAAGGCTATCCTGAAGAGATGTGTGTTTTGAGTGTGGTTTTGAATGACTACCAAGGTAATCAATAAAGTCAACCAACAAATTTGTTTCTTGCATAGGGTTGGCCCGCTGATCAATATTAAATCACGAAAGACCCTAGGAGGTGCTATTATTGGGCCCCTCATTGATTACGGAATCCTCGTTTGGTATCGCGATGCCCCAGTTGCCTTAAAGTACAATGTAATGTTCAAGAATTTAGGTAGAGGATGCCATATTATTGAGTGCCTTGTAGGTAAGCAGGATTTTGTATTGGATTCTTTGTTTGACGAGGAGTGGAGCGGGCACTTTGAGGAAGTTTGAGCAGACAGAGTTTTGAACGTATTTGAGTTTGTTGATGAGTGTGGAGGTGATGCCGTTGAGGATACTGTTGCAGTAGTCAAGCCAGGATGTGATGAATGCTTGATCAACACTTGTGGAGTCAATTGATTAGAAGTAATTCAGGCCATCAAAACAAAAGCTGTTAAGAGAGCCAAGTCCCTACAGCGAGCCCAAACCTCCCCAACTGGTGGCATCACAATCAACAATCAAATAAAGTTGCTTTGTATTGTTGATGTTTGTTGATTTTTTTCCCTTTTTTTTTTTTTTGCAATACACAACAGTACTTTTTCTTTTTCATACTTTTACCTGTAACTTTGTAAGCTTAACTGCTGTGCAGCCTCTGGGCGTCTGATTTTCCTTTGCGGGAAAATAAATTCTACCGTTTACAAGATTACAATTTGTGTTGAAATGGTCAAGGCCAAAACTGAGAGACATTTCCATGCTGAAGTACTTGCACAATTTTAACAATTTTCACTCCTCTTCACACATAATTTACTGGATGGAATTTATTTTTATTTTATTAAGATTGATACAGTCAAATTAATCCAACCACCATGTTGGCTATTGTGCATGGATATCATGACCAGGGCGGGCCTTAATGTACATTAACAGAATGCACCCCATGTGCGTGGTGAGGGAGGGACAGGGTGCAACGAGAAAAGGACAGACAATGCAGAGAGATGTTTGAGACCCTGTGTGTGAATCATGAAGAAACAAGATGCAGGAGAGCAGCAAGAGTGATACCGATTTTTATTGACACCACAACAGAGAGGATAGATTATGGACTGTGTTCAGTTATTGTCTGTCTTCAATGTAGAATTAACTGCTTGTAAATGTAAATAGAATTAACTGCTGAAGCTGAACTACGCTTGGAAGGAGATTGCACTGACCAAGCGATAGATGTCGAATTGGGTGCACTGTGACATACTATACTATACTGTCTGTTATTAAACAGTGTTTCGTGTTCCTGGATAGTAATAATAGTATTAGAACCGTAATAATTGAGTTGGCATGTATCATGGTTATAACATGTGACAGCCCCGGGCCTGTGTACAAACCTGTTTGTCTGACATGTCTACAGAAGGGCATTAACGATTTTTGCAAGTCGACTCGACTCAGTAAAAAGTTGAGTTAGAGTCGACTTTATCGTTTAATGACATCATCACATCACACACGACCCCCCAACTATTTTGGGGGGTCCCCAGATGATTAACTTAATGAGCAAAATTGTTTTCTCACTCAACTGTAAACAAACCAACATAAAGTTTAATATATAGAGGGTATCTTCACATTTCTAAAGTGCCAATTTAAGGACTTTTTAATATCTCTAAACTGACAAATTAAAATTTGTCCAAATTGTCAAATTTATAGAGGCAGAAATTGAGAAAATAGCCGATCTACATGCTCACAACGCTTCGCATTGCGAGGCGTTGTGAGCATGTAGATCAGCTATTTTCACAATAGAACGTGAACGTGATAATAGAATGTGATACCATTACCAAATGTAATGTAGCACTGTAATATTGGATCATTCCGTCCTTGACAATAAGCAATCCTACTGTTTGAATGCTGTACAGACGCACACATGGAGCAAAAATAAAGATAGAAAAAACACAAAGGATTTTTTTTTTTAACTTCGACTTTCTCTGGTGAGAGTCGACTTGTGTAATGAAGTCGACTCAGTCGACTTGTCTCGTTTCGTTAATGCCCTAGTCTACAGTATGTCTGCTGCTGTGTGGAGGTCTTTAAAAGGCCCAAGGACATGAGAGACAGAGGACTTTCTTTGTTTTGTCATTACTTCTAATCAAGTCTGGACTAAACTATTCCTTAAAGTGAATTCCCTCTTTGTTGTGACCTGTAAGAACAGTTTGTGTAACACATGGCTACAAAACATACTTTTACCACTATTATATAAAGGTTACTACAGAGCAATGTTGCAATGTTGCTGCCATGTGTGGAGTAAAGACTGCTAGCACTAAAGCGCATCCATGAGGGAGGGTACTGCTTGAAAATAGTGGATTTGAATTTTTGGAGCTGGAGATAATGTGTAGTAAAATTGACCACGGCCACATCTCTATGACTCAGATATAACCATAAACAAACCCAGAGCAACATATACTTTCTGCTATGCCAGTGGTCATGCAGGGACCGATGACAAGGACTCGAGGGAGTGCGCTGCCCGTCGCCGAGTCGTTCGGATATGCGGTTGTCCAGAACAAGTTAAGCAATATGTCCATTTATAGGCATGTATTCAGTAACAGTTGTTGTTCTAAGAACAACAACCAGTCAGTTTCTCTCCAACTCCCAAGAGCAGATTGTTTGATGAGAGAGGGCAAGGAATGCAGGATGACAATTATCCTGCATTAGCTAATTTCAGAACACATACAGAGTAGCTGTACCTAATACACTGATGACTGACCACAGGCCTGAGCTGCAGAAAGTAGTACATTTACTTAAGTACTGTAGTACTTAAGTAAATTTTGAGGAATTTTGAGGAATTTGTGCTTTACTTTCCAATTTCCAATACCTTTACTTCTACTCCACTACATCTCAGAGGCAAATATTGTACTTTACTTTGTAGATTTTCATTAACCATTTCAGCTTCAGATGTACATTCCGACCATTTGTAAAAAAGCTTGTAGATCTGCTTTTTTCAAAATATGTTTATATACATTTGAAAACTTGAAATTGGATATTCTGCATAATGAGTACTTTCTACTTTTGGTACTTTAAGTACATTTTGATGACAATACTTTTATACTACTTGTTCAAGTAGATTTTGAATTATGGACTTTTACCCGTAACAGAGTATTTTTACATTGCAGTATTGATACTTTTACTGACCTTTACTGACCTGACAGACCTCTATGGCTGAAACCTGATGAAAATAAGGGTAGATTTATAATGGTGATTCATCAAGCTTCACCACAGCCTATTGAAGAGTTGTACCATGTGGCTCAGTTAACCAGATCAGCTGTAGTGGTATGATCAAATCACTTTCACAATTTGGTTGATCTCATCAGGGGATGCCACAGCTGGCAACTGTCAGAAAATGCTAGCAATATTAGTGTTTCACAAAGTCAGCCAACAGTCTTAATTTAGTTACTGGTCATGCATGCTGAGAATCATATGATCAATTGTAATTAGATAGAACAGTGAGTTCAGTTCATAGGTTTCATCACAGCTCAGCATGAGATGAATTGGAACAGCACACTCATCCAGATTAACTACTGTATACCAGATGGGTGCATCTCTCCATTCCGACATGTCTCCTTTCTCCTTTTCTTAACCTAACCCTAACCTCTGTGGAAGTGTCGCCACTCCGACAATAAGAAGTCACTGTCGGAGTGGCGACATGTCGGAATGGAGAGTGCCTCCCATACCAGATTGTTGGCCAGATTACAGTAAGCAAAAATAGTTTTTCGATTAATGTCGTTCCTGCCCTGCCGCGCTTTCTGAGAGATTTTCACCAACCTTTCACTAAAAAATCATAGAATATTCTGTTGGCTGGCCCTCAAAAGATGCGCATAGAATTGGAAAAGAATCGCTGTCCACTCGTGACGATCCACTCCAAATATATCCGCTTCCGCATCGAGCTTGCGCCCAGCCTCGTCTCCCATACACATTCATTGCTATTTTTCTGTTTAATTCCTAACAAATGTGCATACCGGTATCTCCTTGTATGGGCCGTTCTGTCCGTGACATCAGCTGTGGTGATGTTGGTTTCTGCATACTTTCTGTGACGTTAGTCTCGTGTGACGTCAGTCTGGTGCTCATGGACCTACTGTACACCCCCAAAGGTGAAAGTTTTATTTATGTAAAAAACATTATGTAAACAACCAACATACAGTCTGCACCTAACACATCAGAACTTGTAAAAACAACAACAACAAAATACTTTCTCACTAACTTGAATAAAGAAAAATAAAAGTTACAGTTAAAAAAGAAATGACAGTTACAATCACACAAAATGAAGAGACATCAACTCAGCGGATAGGGTAAAACAATCTACTGTACAAAAAAAATCAATTGATTTCAGCTTAGCTTTTAACTCTCCTACTGCCAGATTATTTATTTATTTATTGGATCTGGTGCCATCAAAAAGCGGCTTACCTTTGCGACGTTATAGTAGATAGACAGACGTTTTTTTTTTTGTTTTTTTTTTGTTTTTTTTATTGTGCAATAGTGCACTTTGGTCTGCCAGGCAGCAGAGGGCGGCCTCATGCGAGAATGAATGTGAATTGTCCTGCTATGTGTTGCCGTACATTCAGAGCAGTCACTGGCTACAGAGCCTCCGGGCCAGAGGAAATCAACAAGGAAGTGAATTGTTCTCCGTTGATGTAACGCATAATGGATTTTTTACACCATCACCGCGGAAAATGTGTTTACAGTACACGGCCGCGCGACCCCTCATCAGCTTACAGTCATCAGACGAACGAACCGAACGAGCGCCGTATTGGCATCGAGGTTCTGTAAAAAATGGGGCGAACGTTAACGTTCAAAGCGTGGGGAGAGTTAACCTGGACCAGAAGGCCCAAAGGTCTTTACCGTGTGTTCTCTTAAATCACATACATTCGAACTGCAATGTTCAACTCTTCATCATGATGGATTACACTGACTAACTTACAAAAACGCTGAGTAAAATGAAGATCATGTGTGCAGCCTGGGAGTCGGGTGAGGTTGGAAAAACTGCACTCGGTGAGCAGAAATCTGTTCTTCCTTCTGTTGTGGGCTTTGAAATTCAGGTTCAGAATATATTTTTTCAAGGCTTGGATTTGGATCAAGACCAAACTGGCATTAATTATTTTTATTTGTATATATTTGGGGCTCATCTCAATAACATCAATCTTCATGAATATCAAGAGGATGAAAATTATGTATGCAGGTTTTCCACACAGTATTGAACTTAATTGAACTCAGTCAGAGTAAGAAACTCTGCCAGAAGTCACGTCGTCCTACCACCACCCTCCATCTGTCAGGGACGTGTGGTGGGCACTGGTGGCATTGTTTTGGGGTTTGTGTTTGTGTATAAAAAGGTATGGGGCAATGGGGGGGTAGGGATATGATGAAGGACTGTCATTACATCATTAAACATCAAGTGTGTTAGTGTACGTGGCATGTTGTCCTCACAAGGACTAAAGGCCAGATTGTCCAGATTTAACTGGGCAAACAATGGAATTTAAATTACAGTGGCTTTCATATTTGTTATTTTTATGTGATCAAGCCAAAGCACACCAAACAGCTGATCTGTCTAAATGCAAAGTAAGGGCCCCAGCATGATACTCTAGGTCTAGGAGACCAGACCCCTACCATCTGTTTTGCAAACCATACGGTTACACCAACATTGATGACCTACAGCATCCAGTGTCTGCGAAATTGAAACAAACCTGTTCACTTGACAAAACATCTGGACGGGATCATTATAATCTTCACCAATGAGATCAAAACTACTTCACCAGAACAATGTTTGTGAAACAAGAGAGTTGCTGATAAATATCTTTTACACAGACGAACAACTATGACATAATATACGAAGCTGCATGGCTACACTCCATAGCCTGGCGGATGCTGTATTGTATTCCCACACCCAGCTGCCTGGAGGGACAGGTCTGAAATGATTAATTCAGAAAAATAACAGAGTTGTCGTTGACTGATTTGAGAATATATTTGGGGATTCATTGGATTCCTTGGCTGCTGGTAGCGTGTACAAGAAATATGACGCCTGGTAGTTTGCGAGATTACCTGCAGGCAGACACACACGCACACACGCACCCACACACGTTCGCAAGCACGCACGCATGGCCTGGGCGCTGCAAACACTGTGCAGCTGCACTTTTTTGCACCAAGCACCATAGCACCATAAGTCCTAAGGTAAGGTATTCCATCACTACAAGATCTTGCTGTCAGAAAAGTCAAGCATAGTTACTGTAACTTGACCACCTTGTTTACAGAGAAAATATATTTATTTTGATATTTACTCTTGACAGAGCTCAATTAAGTTCAATACTGTGTGGAAATCAGGCATACATGACTTTCATCTGCTGAAACAATGCCTAAGCAAACATTTCCAGAAATAATTTCAGCACTATTGTCACCATGATAGATAGCCGAGATAATACTGATTTAAAACGGTTTCATCTATCATAGTGCTTTGGAGGCATTAGGTGATGTACAAGTCAATTTCGACTAAAAGTTTCCGACAAGGGAACAGACAAATAAAGGGGTTCAGGGAAAATGAAAACCATTGGTTAGCAAATGACAGGTGACATTTTTAATAAATAGAAAACTTTTTAGCACCAGTATATTTGGCAAGAGTTTCGGAGTCCTTGACCTGGGTCAGAAGCTTCAGTTTGACAGACGATTAATGGGTTTTCTGGAGTGACAAAGACCTATGTTCCCATCAGGGAGGCAGATAATGCTCTTTGGTTTGAGGGACATGGGCTCAGGTTTAGTCAGGGTCATCTTCAAGTGTGTGTGTGCGTGTGTGTGTGTGTGTGTATGTGTGTGTGTGTGTGTGTGTGTGTGTGTGTGTGTGTGTGTGTGTGTGTGTGTGTGTGTGTGTGTGTGTGTGTGTGTGTGTGTGTGTGTGTGTGTGTGTGTGTGTGGTAGAAATATTTATAGAGCAACAAATGTGTATATGATATACTTGTTTTCCTTCCATTCAATCTCTTTGAATGAATGGTCAACCAAAGTGCACATGCTAATTCAACTCAACTATAGCTGTCAATCTAACAGCTGAGCTGTCTCCCCCAAGCTTACTTCTTAGTCTGTCAGCAACACCTTATTTCTGTAACTGTTTCTATATGTTGCTGTGTTTAGAACATATCCTTATAAGAACATGTTTAGAATAGCAACTCTGTCAGAATGGACTATAAGAACTGTATGATAATGGTGTAGGGGAGGCTTGTGCCCGGAGGGGCTGAGAGGAGAGGCCAGGAGGCCTGCTCCTCAAAGGATCTACTACTGCTGTTACTCTGTTCAACTTTTTGCCTCTTTGAATAAATCTTTGTCAACTCTTCAAATCCTTCATCCTTGTGGAACATTAATTAATTTCTATCATATTGTGTGTGTGTGTGTGTGTGTGTGTGTGTGTGTGTGTGTGTGTGTGTGTGTGTGTGTGTGTGTGTGTGGTTGTGCGTGCGTGTGTGCGTGCGTGTGCGTGCGTGTGCGTGTGTTCTATGTGATTTGATTTTTAACCCCATGTATGTACATTAATGTCCTCAGTGTCGTCTCTTGTTATCACTTACAAGCATGCATGCTTGCATGCACACACACACACACACACACACACACACACACACACACACACACACACACACACACACACACACACACACACACACACACACACACACGTACGCACATATGCATGTGCGCACACACTTTTGGTCTCCACATAATCAGGATCCCATGCCCCCTGCTTGTGGGGGCTCTCTTAGTACTAATTACCTTTGGTGGAACAGTCAGATTCTCATTTTCTTTTACACACGTGCATGAATGCCAATGATGCAATACTGCATGTTTTCAGTTACAATTGACAATTTAGGCATTTAAAAGACACTCTTAATCCAGAGTGATTAACAGTAAGCAAGGACAACACAAGCTAATACATCAAATGCATAGAAATTGTAATCTAGGATTCCCAGGTAAACCAATAATCATAAGTCTAACAGTTGGATATCCAAAAGAATCTCTAATCCGTACATTGAAACTATACACACTACATAACTATCTACAATAAATTACATTTTAGCCTTTGCAGAAGCCTGCAAGGTCGTCGAGGTAGGGCAAGCGCTACAAGCTGAGGTGGAGCCTGAAGAGGTGAGTCTTCAGATAGAGGCGGAAGATTGGGAATGAGCCTGCGGTTGTAATTGCAACGGGGAGTTCATTCCACAGTTTGGGAGCCAGAAGGGAGAAGAGTCTGGGACGCGTTGAGCGTTGTCCCAGATGTTTTCACGTTCTGCCAGCTTCCCTATGTCAGCTGATCTGAGTGAGAGGGAGGGGTTTTAGGCTTGGATCAGGCTTTGTAAATACGGTGGTGCCATACATTTGGTTGCTTTGTAGGCCAACATCAAGTGTTTTGCACTCGGTTCGGGCATGCTAGTAACTGGAGCCAATGGAGGGAGCGGAGAAGGGGGGAGACATGTGAATATTTTGGCTGGTTGAAGACCAAGCGTGCTGCTTCATGTTGGATCATTTGAAGAGGTGCGCATGCTGGAAAGGCCAGTTTAAGGAGAAGAGTTAAAGTAGTCAAGTTTTGATGTGACTGAGTGTGTGCGTGTGTGTGCATGCGTGCGTGCGTGAGAGAGTGAGAGAGAGAGCGAGAGAGAGAGAAGACAGTCATTAGCCCCCCGATCCACCTGCCCAATAGCGTACTGCACACATTGCGATGGACTGGTCTTCTCATTCCATGACATCAAGGATTATAAAACACCCTGTTCCCCTATCCATATCTCACATGTCACATACACACACGCAGTCACGCACGCGCACACACAATGTTAAGCCTATCTCCATCCTTCAACAAACCAAGCTGCGGACAGACACACATTGGAAATACATACACGACACCCGTGTCGTCTCTACTCCATCTCTTGCACTGACCAAAACATATAAGGAACATTGGACACACATGCACGCACGCACGCACGCACGCACGCACGCACGCACGCACGCACGCACGCACGCACGCACGCACGCACGCACACACACACACACACACACACACACACACACACACACACACACACACACACACAGCGAGCTTGATATAGGAGCTTGCAGTAATCACGTGTGTCAGTCCCCGGCGCCTTGTGAAAGGGGCTTCGTACAGTATATCTCCCCCCCGGAGCCACTCTGCTCCATTATAAAGACTGACATTGACCGTGACCTTGTCTCCAACCCACACCAGCTTACTGTTAACCCTGGCACGTCACAAGAGGGATTAGCAGTACACTGTATGTATTATTTGAACAATGTGAGGACATGTGATAAATTAAGTAGGCGAATATTGTACTTGTGTATCTAGACATGCAGTGCATGCACACACACACACACACACACACACACACACACACACACACACACACACACACACACACACACACACACACACACACGTATGGCAAAGGGATGGTGAGGCGTGAACAATCTTGTTGGAAAGAGAAGACTGGTCTGCACCGGCTACAGTACATTGCAAGAGGCTATTTTAGCAGACTTGCCAACAAGAAAGTCATGGATTATCAATATATGCCGAAAAGTCTCTTGCTCACGCTCATGTTATGTATAAATAACATGCCCATTGGCCCGTTCGGTAAAAAAAAAAATCTGTTTTGAGAGATTATGCCAGACATAACAGGAATATGTTTACATAATTCAATAAAATTAAATAAAGGTAACCATGACCTTCAGGAAGAAAATCTTTTCTGACATGCAAAACTGTTACTTCTCAAGAATTTGAAGAAAATAACCTGTGCTCCAATTGGTTCAATAAAATCCATAGAGACACTTAAACACTTACTTGCAAAATTGTTAAAAAAGCTAAAATATCCGATCTACAAGCTCACAGCAGGTGCAACTGCTTAAATCACCCGTAACTCACACCACAGGAAGGAATAAATCGAAACCAATGGAAGATTCTCACAAGTAGGCCTATAGCAATACAAACGTAGATGTAGGTAAATGTAGATTTTGATACATCAAATGAGTTTTTCTTTAGTAGGCCTATCCCCTTTCTCTTCGCCGTTTTTCCTTTCACAATGGGGCGACATAGCTCAAGGGTAGAGAAACCGTTATTAGAGCACGAAGGGTTCCCGAAGGGTTCCCAGTTCGAATCCGGGCTCCCCCTGAGTTAATGTCGAAGGGTCCTTGGGCAAGACTCTGAACCCCACATTGCTCCCGGTGAGCTGGTTGGTGCCTTGCATGGTTTCCTCCGCCACTGGTGTATGAATGTGTGTGTGAATGGGTGAATGTAAGATCACAATCTCTGTAAAGCGCTTTGGATAAAAGCGCTATATAAATGCACCATTTACCATTTACCATTTACAATGCGCATTGCACAATGAATTTACACATTTACAACTCCTTTAGCCGTTGCACATTTTCAAGTTCACATATTGCATATGGAGCTATTGACAATCTTGCGTAGTTGCTCCCCAACTTAAATACATTATATTTAAGTTTAATTTCATAACACACTGGATGTACATTTTCTCACAGCCCACAGACAAAATGCTCTCCCGCAATCTCCATCACTTTGCAGAGGAGAGTGGGACTCCGCCTCCTCCTGTATTTCCATAATGTGACTCATTATTCTAGAGCATGAGGTAATTAACCTGATATATGCGATGGCCAACTCTCTAATTGGAGCAATCTTTCTACCGTCAGGCTGCTGCGTGTGTAGGCTATAGAGGATAGGGAGATAGAGTGATGGACAGACCTTGGAGGAGGGGGGAGGGGGTGAGGGTGGACAGGCAGAGATGTGAATGCATCACTAGAAACCCTATATCTAGACCCCATATCACAACATTGCCATATTCACATTGCCAAGTGCTCATATGAATGCAAGTGCATGAAGTATGTATTTGTTAGACAGTGATTTGATATGATTCTCATGTTTTGCACCTCTTATCTCGATTCATCTCTGCCACGTTCTCTCATACGCTGTAAAATAGCAATTATATTATGCATGAGGCATGTTTCAAAATGCATGCAGGTGTAACAGGGAAATGTATCGACTCTGTCAGATATTTATTTTATACTGGTCGTATAAAGTTGACACTTTACAAGCATTCGATCATTACTAAGATGATTGCACACCGCCCCACTTGACTTTATTGCCAAAAGTAGTGATGTATGCTAAACACACAGAGTAGTGGGTGCAAACATTGATTGTTTACCTTGTTCTGAGCTGATCTGTCATTGCAAGACTGTGAATCTCTCTTGCAAACACAAGCATCTACTGTAAGTCTCTCATTTACTCACCGCCCTGTATGGTCTCATTCAATCACCAGTCACTGCCTTACATCATAATATTATGCTCTCTTTCACTCTCCCACCGCTTTCCCTTTTCTGCCTGCCAATCATCGTCAAAATGTACTTGCCTTCTCCTCGCCCTTCACCTACACAATTTCTGCGCTCTCTTTTCTGGCAGAGAATAGTGAAGTAATTCTAGTGATCTGGACATCTCATTTATAGAAACTAGACCGGTGCACAACGCTACCTGGGATTTTTTACAGGCATACCTGGTATGCCATATCTGGCATACCGGGCATATGCCCAGTGGGCCGACTATACAAGTGGGCCTGTGGGCCCAAAAAATGATTACAAATAAAATAAAAAAGTTTTGTGGTCCGGCACCTGCCCGGGAATGTTGCAAGTTGGGAACAATGCAAATTGGCAATGCATGCCGTACTGACGTACAGAGATTTCACTTGTTTATTGTGATCGTTGTGATGCCTCTGGCTTCAGTTTTGTTCAAGAACTGTTATTTGCAAGCATTTATTGTATTCTTATTTACCTACTATGTGTCTGTACGCATAACTCCCTCTTGTGTCTGTTTTTGGTACTGTGGATACAAATGCAACCAGTCCAAAGCTTTAATCTCCATCTAGGTAGGAACAGGTGTGACAAACGCAATCGCAGTAGTAAGTAGCAGGTGTGGTGTTTTTCTCAGTAGTAACTTGAGTCACACTGCTGCAGCCACACAGTTTTGTTTGAATCCTGCCAATACGCTGTTTTCTGTTTAAACTTTAATAGGGCCTTGGAAACTATTGTCTTTTTACGGTTTGTGATCTACATTTTTTCAAGTAAAGGTTCAAGAAAAGTTACGCCTTGCCTTCTTTTTTTGGAAATGTGGATTCTTCGTTCGCTATCTGTCTAGTAGGCCTACTGTACAGGATACAAGGGCAGAATAATCGTAAATAGCATTTACTATGAAAACCTGCAGCTCATGTGCGTCTGCTCCATTATGTCACGCCTCATGTCACGCTCCATATATGGCCAAGACAGAATTCAGTTGCATGTGTGACTCGCGTCACGGCAACCACACTTGCAAATGAATTCCGTCCATGTCCCTTTTATGTCCATATATGGAGATACCTGATGTCATCAATATTAAGTCCATATCTGGGAATGCCCATATTGTGTTGCTTCTCGCCCATAGGGTGTCTTACTGGTTGTTACTAGACGTGCTCGTCAGGCACCGGCCTACTTGGAAACAATACAAATTGGAAACAATGAAAATATGGAATGCATGCCCACCCTGTTATGCAATACCCGTTATACCTGTTGTCTGTCTGTGTTATTATGTCTGATGTCTGTATCTATCTGTCTGTCTGTCTGTCTGTCTGTCTGTCTGTCTGTCTACGGTATCCCTTTTATGCCCATACGCTCTCTATATCTCTCTGTTCATGTCCCTGGTGTTATCCGTCTAAGCAGGGCAGCAGTGGCTCAGGGGAAGAGTGGCCGCCTTAGAACCGGTGGTTCAAACCCGGGCTCCCCCAGAGTTAGTGTCGAAGTGTCCTTGAGCAAGACATTGAACCCCTAACTACTGATGAGCAGGTTTCCTCCTCCATCAGTGTATGAGTGTGTGTGAATGTAATGTACAATCTCTGTAAAGTGACTTGGATGAAGGCGCTACATTTACCAACGGTGGCAGAGATATGACTAGGGTAAAAGTGTGACGTGACTGACAGACTGACTGACTGACTGACAGACAGACAGACAGACAGCCGTTGGAGCTTTTCATAGTAACTGCGACCTGACGGTCGCAAGAATCTACAAGCTCACAAGGTGGCGCAATGTGACTCGTAGATCTGCTATTTTAACCACACATCTCATATCCTCTCTCTAGCGGCTTTTAAAGATGATTTACTGTGGAGGAAGATAGGCTAGAGTCTAGCCTATCTTCCTCCACAGTAAATCATCTTTAAGTGTTAATATTGGAATCGAAGCCAAAAATGTTGTGATTGGAACAAATCATAAATTAGTTTGCTTTCAAGTGGGACAAGCACTCAGCTGAAACCCTTGCAGTGTAAATGTGTCATAAATATTACTGTCCACTCCCACCAGGGGCTAAATTGGATGCATGCTGTCACACTGAATCCAGTTAATGCTTGAAAAGCCATCCTGTGATATGCAACAATGGGGTTGTGAAACAGAAACCTATCTAATAACAGCTGCTAAGTAATGACCTATTAACATGCTATTGTAGGGCAGAGTGGGAAAGGTCTTGGCAGCTGGACTGCATTTAACTCTAACACAGCTTATAGAGACAGAGGAGAGATATTTTATTAAGAGGGAGGGAGTAGGCCTACTACGTAGAATGGGACGTACTGTACCTCCCAGTCTCAGGGCGGACAACCACAAGGTCACTGAGCACTGATTGTGCTCCAAACAAAAGTGTGCCTGCCAATTTCATTAACGGCCAGCAATAATCTGCTCCAAAAGTCCTGTGGGAAGAAAAGGAGAACACCTATTAAATACAAAGCAAATACATAGAACTTAACCACACCTAAGGAGGAGTGAAATAACCATAAAACCATATAACCTATCATCCTCAGTGAGGGAACTGTCACAAGAGAGTCACCGTTCGCGGGATAAACACTCGTATGACTGAACCTGATTTTGAGATTTTGAAGTAGTTTGGGTTTGCTCAGGAAACTCTGAGAAATTTTCACTTTCATGATTTTTCCTTATCATACAAGCAAAGTCTTGTTTTTTTTCTACCATTTGAGACGTTTTGTAAATATGAAATAAAATGTATTGAGTGTTTCCTGAGCATTCTAATTCCATTTCTAAGGATGCGAGTGCATTTGAACTGTGCAGATTTCCCTGAAACTGGCAGTGATGCAGTAGTTCTCAGCATGTCCGCAATGAGCATCTTTGTTAGCTCTTGGACTGTAGATTATGTCATCTTTCTAAATATTCATCTGTGAGTTTGCGTGCAGATCCTGTCTCATTGGACATTATATTATCAAATCAGAAAAGGTTACAGAAAACGTCCATTGAACTCTGGACTTTTGGGATTACAGAAACTGAAAACAGGGTTATTTAGGTGACAGAAAAGTTCTCGGACCTAGAACAATATCTGGTCGGCCTATAGCAACCACATTAATGTTAACGTTAAACGACCTGATTAAGATCGTTTTTGCTAATGCATTCTGTACAATGATGTTTTTGTCCACAGTGTATTTCCTATAGTGAGAGAGGCCTCTGCAGCACAGCTTGTGCAGCTAGGATCCAGATCTGCATCATCGACATCAGCAGCAGTTGATTTCCTTGGAAATGCAGCGATATTTCAGCCAGGACAGAAAAAAGGTCAAGATTATACAATGTCACTGAGAACCAACTTTGGTGAGGTTAACTGCCACAATATGGTCCTGGTCTTCTCGTCCACAGGGGCATGACCTCATCCTGTCTTTCCTGGAGGTGGGTGACAGCAGGACAGGAAACAGCCCTCCACCTGTGGTCATCCATCTTGACTCGGGGAGCGAGTCGGTTTCACAAGCTCCTCAAGTGCCTCTCCAGTGGCCTTCAACTCCCTCCATTTTTGGGGGGAATAATTGTATATACAGGAGCACATTCTCATCAGGAGCATCATACGGCATAAAAGGAACAGAAATTAAGGAATGAATTAGAGCAGTGGTTCTCAAACTTTTTGGGCTGCAGTAACTTATACTGATTTTTTAAGCCCCTTCCCCTGACTACAGCATTTTGCTTAAAAACAAAATTACATCTAAAGTCCAGTTCTCATGCCAATATGTTCAAAATGAAACCGCATAATGGCAAATAAACTTTACTTTCTATTCAATAACAGTTGTTCTAGTCAAGGTGTTGATGTAATTTGGTTTAACAATCTACAGATGAGCAGGTTCACACAAAGTCTGTCAATGTTTTATCATTGACCATAACACTAAAATACATATTCCCATTGTCTAGTTTTTTTTCACGTACCCCCTGCAGTACCCCTGCGTACCCCTAGGGGTGCACGTACCCCCTTTAGAGAAACACTGAATTCGAGTATTAGACATTTATTACATTCTCTTTGTCATTGTAACCGTGTCTCTGCCCTCCACCTATAGTCGGTTCCACCAACCTGTTCCCACTCTCTGCAGTTCCCTGTCCATCTACTGTACTCATCTGTTCTCAGATCCCTAATTTGACAATTTGACAGAGATTGAATGGAAGAGTCCAGTCTTCACTATAACATTGGACTCCTTCCAAGCATTCTCTGTCAGGTTTTCAAGTTAGGTCAGAGCGTTACAACCTCTGTATTGGTGTTTCATAGTGCCTTATCCTTGTACCTGTCTTGTACCTGTCACCTGAGATTTGGGGTAAGCCTGCTCCCTTGCTCTACAGTAAATGTATTGCACTTGGCGTGCTCTGCCCCCGGTTGTTGTTGCACTTGGAACCTATTCTCCTGACGCAACATAATTAGTTCATTTTGTGGCAGACTAGCCCTCCACAACCACCATACGGTTGCTTGCAAATTAAATTCTTGCAGAAGGTCACAAGAGATGAATCTGTGACAAAAACACTTGCAATGACTGAGCTGTCATTTCAGAAGGGGCACATATGAATATTTAAATATATTTAAATAATGAATCAGGCTCAACGAATACAGTGCCTTATAAGTGTTCAGACCCCTGCTAAATAACTCATTTTACTGGATAACAATTTTGTACATTAATTACACCATGAAATATTTGTTAAGAACGTGAAAAAATACAATATGCTTAAAACATTTATGCTAATGTAATATTGGGTTGCTGTGTGCAATGCATTCAGTTACTATAAGATAATTTTGACCTTACTTACTCTCACCCAAAACGTACTTACGCTCACCCAAAAACGTCATCCCTTATCCACCACTGCACGTTTGAATGACCAGGCTGATAATTACTTACGCCGGGTAGGTAGGTAGGTAGGTAGGTAGGTAGGTAGGTAGGTAGGTAAGTAGGTAGGTAGGTAGGTAGGTACTGTAGGTAGGTAGGTAGGTAGGTAGGTAGGTAGGTAAGTAGGTAGGTAGGTAGGTAGGTAGGTAGGTAGGTAGGTAGGTAGGTAGGTAAGTAAGTAAGTAAGTAGGTAGGTAGGTAGGTAGGTAGGTAGGTAGGTAGGTAAGTAAGTAGGTAGGTAGGTAGGTAGGTAGGTAGGTAGGTAGGTAGGTAGGTACTGTAGGTAGGTAGGTAGGTAGGTAGGTAGGTACTGTAGGTAGGTAGGTAGGTAGGTAGGTACTGTAGGTAGGTAGGTAGGTAGGTAGGTAGGTACTGTAGGTAGGTAGGTAGGTAGGTAGGTAGGTAGGTAGGTAGGTAGGTAGGTAGGTAGGCAGGCAGGCAGGTAGGTAGGTAGGTAGGTAGGCAGGTAGGTAGGTAGGTAGGTAGGTAGCTGTGTGTTTAAGACCGTAGCCCAATCAGGGACCAGCATTTCTGGCAACGTCATCATTAACAATTTACAATTTACAACAATTCACAATTTAGGCATTTAGCAGACACTTTTAATCCAAAGCGACTTACAATAAGCAGGTAATACATCAATATAATAAGCAAGCTAATATGTCAGTACATCAACAACAACACAACAAATGCATAAGAATATCAATCTATAAAAACAATATCATAGGTAGCCCACGCACCTAATCAGTGCAACAAAAAAAAAAATCCTATACCTAGCTTCATGTGTGGTCATCGAGGGAAGGGGAGTGTTACAGTAGTGCTATGGGTTTAGGTGGAGTCTGAAGAGGTGAGTCTTCAGTCCACGGCGGAAGCTAGGGAGTGAGTCTGTAGTCCCTCATTAACAGCCAATGAGGGACCAGCATTCCTGGTGTTGCCAGTGGTGATGTCACTGACATCGCTAGTGGTGATGCCAGTGGTGAGCGCACCTCTCTGCTGCTCTGCTCGGCGCACAAGTGTGCACAAGGCACCTCGACAGAGTGCAGTTCTAGTTCTCACCTGTCACCTGTCAACACTAGAGACCTGTAGCCTCCTCATTTATGTAGAATATAAGTTCACACTTCTTGAATGCCTGGAGTATACTCAGACAAAACAAGTATGTTCCTCTTCTTTACTACATCATCACAGTTTGAACCACATCCATCTGTCTAGTACCAGGAAGGTGTTAGAGCAGACATCTCTTCTTTGTTGAAGTGTGATCCTGTGAAAGTGTAGTTTCTGGGGAATAGCTCCTATTAGACTGAAATCATGAAAAGGCCAAGAAGGACTTGAGAGGAAAGATGAAGACAGCAGTGGAGTTGTTGAGTTGTTCCTGGTCCATTTATTGACAGAGTATAGATCGATTCCATGAGACAATGCATCTTGCTGAAGCAAGAGCTACCAGCCTTCCCGACAGTCCTCCCAGCCTCTCGCCGGGTCTCTCTCTCTCAGATACATTTTGCTACACTTTAAGTACAATTCAGATCAAACACAGAGGAGGGGTCAAAGACTCCTATGTCATAGGTCATCAGCTAATCTGAAACACAGACAACTGTCTCCGTCTCTCTGCTTACAAATAGAATGGGGTGTCGGTGCCCTGTAGGCCCGGCCTGTGACCTCTGGTTTCTCTACAGAAATAGGTTACCATTTGTCTCATGTCAAGATGTCATGTATGACCCAACCTGAGAATTAACTCACTCTTAATGTAATGTCTTCTTTAATGTGCAATGCATATACTGTATGTCTCACTTATATAAACCTAAACCCTTAAAACATGTGTTTGCATCTGTTTAACTCCACATTTCACCAACTTACTGATTATTTAGCCACTGTATTTTAGAATGTCTCCATAGGAAGATAAGACAAGATCAACAGCTGCTCCGCATGCACGCCCCGGGGGTCTGTACTTTGCTGTCTTTATGGCTTCCTTATCTGTGGTCAACTATTTAGGTCGCCAGGCGATCCTTAAAACAAAGAGCAGGATTTATAACTCATTTGAAACACAAACAAGCCTAATCTGGTCTCGTCTTACCTTGAGGAGGTTTGGAGGCGGTCTAAACAGCCATTTGCTCCAATTCCACACTACATTATAATAGTAGATATTATGCTGAATTATTATGCATTATTGTCTGATCAGATATACTTCACATCCCCTCTTCGAAATATAAACAATATATTTCGACAACCAACTGATCAGACATACATGGTAACCACTGGTCTACATACATATTACAGCTTAAAGTTACATTGTTCCAAAAAACGATTCCATCCATCCATCCGTGTTAAACTCCAGGTTAATCTGATTGTAAAACAGTTCACTGTCTCTGCGGGCAGTAAAAACTATAGTACAATTAGACCCTCATGATTACTTAACTAAACGCGAACAAATATTGAATAAAAACATGATCATCATCTCAAGTATCATCTTAATAAAAATACATAATAGGATGGTCAGATTGTATAGCAGTTGGCTGTCCCCTCTGGGCAGTGAAACAACTACAACACAATTTAGAACATCAAAAGTATTCGGACAACCTAAGGTATATGAGCTAAGGGAGTCCGTGACTGTACAGGAACATAATAATCCAATGTAGTTTGGATCATCGCCTGTAGTAGGATGCCGATGAATAATACCTTCATGAATGCAAAAGTAAGCCAGACATGGTAAAATTCATACACACCGAACTAGAAACAAGTATTCCCTATCCACCTTTTTTTGGGCATGGCCAAAATGTTATCTGCCATGATTGTAGGGGAATTTTCGGAATTGTACCTGTAAAATCATAGACACACACTTCATAAGTTTCTTTTCCTGAGACTAAACACAAAATGAATGTCTTTTCTTAAACTCAAAAAAAGGAAAAACGCGAGAAATGTAGATCTTTTTTTTTTCTTCATGTACAAAATGCACACAAAAATATGCACCTGTGCTTTGGCCATACTGACGGAGAAAAAGAAAGAAGGATAGTTAGAGAGTTAGACTGAGATTTAGACAGAGTAAAAGAGGTGTGCTTTAGATAGCACCGTTGTGTCAAAAGTGACACTGGGGGCAGGGCAAGGAACTTTCATCCTTCTTGGAAAAGGGGAAATGACACTGTCATCTGACAGGGGAAGGGGCGTGGTGTGCTCCTCTCATCTTCATCTCTCAGAGCATAATTAGACTTTCCACGTCTGGTCCCTCGGTGCCAGGCTCCGCTACCTGGGTTGGATCCATTATAGCAGTGGCATCTTCTCCTCCGGCTGGTTCTCTCCATCGTAGGCCACCGTAGTCAACCTCCCTCCAATTGTTTGAATTCTGTCGGAAAAATAGACCCATTTGGGGGTGATGGCCAGCTGTTGGCTCCATCCTCTCCTGCTGGTGGCTCGTGCGTCTCCAAGATAGATGCTGTGGTCCAGGCAGAAGCGGTTCCTCTCTTTGGTTGCACTGTCTCCAAAAATGCGTTCTCTTGTGACAGATATAACAGGGTGCTTTCAATTTCCCTCGTCGTCTCTGCTGCTGTCGGAATGAGGGACTTGCAGCTACACAATCTCTTGTGAAATGGGTCATCGCTCCACAGGTGTAGCAGCCTGCATAATACGATGGGATCTGTTGTAGCCTCTGGAACTGGTTTGTTCGGTAGGCATCATCCGGAACTGTTGCATACTGCGGCACCACTTGTCCGGTGGGCGGGTAGTTGACAGGCTCAGCGCATGGCAATGGCTGACTTCCTTCTTGTTGTCGTCGTTTCTCCATGATTTCTGCCAGTTGGGCTTCTTCCAACTTCCTTTTTATAGTCATAGCCTGCAACTTCTCGTTGGCATCTCTCTTTCGGACTAAATTCACAGTGTGTGCCACCTGTTTCGTATAGGATTTAATGTTCATTGCAGAGCGGTTCCATACAAGCTCAAGTTCAGATAGCATCGCTTCAGGTAGACCCTTTTCAATCTTAGTCCTAACCATGGCTTCATCCACGTCACTCCGGGTAGCATTTCTCCCTGTCAAATCTGCCCACTGTTCGTACACTCTGGAAATGTAGTTATTGGGATCCTCATCCTCTCGCAGTGGGTCAATGACTACAGAGTCAAACGTCTTATTCCACGGATAGTGGACACTAAGAGCGCGGCCCAGCACACCCCTGTGCTCGGCGAAAGGGACTGCGTCGTACTCTCCATTTTCAATAAATTGAGTAAGTCCTGCTTCGGTCAAGATGTCAGTCAACACCTGTTCTCCAGTGGGTCCAGTAGCACGTGTAACTAGCCTCTTAAAATCACCCATCGCTAATGGAATATCCAAGACAAGCTTCTCTAACTTGGTGAGCCATCCGCAGGCACCTTCGTCAAGATTTGGCAAATGACACTCAATGTGTTGAACCTCCATGCTTGACAACGGCTTATAGTCCAGATTCGGTTCTCCGAGAAACACTGGTGCTTGTTTCACAGCGTATTGAGACCTCCTTTCATCCTCCTGTCTCGGTTCAGGACTCCTGCTCTGTGGTGTGCTGGCTCTTCTGATGACACGCTTGGTAGTTTGACAGTGGTCGTCATCTGTTCTTCTGCGCTTCCTCGTCTCCTGAGGGTTCATTAGGTTTTGACTCTCCTCAGTCATACTTCTTCGGTGAACACCTGACTTCTTAATCTTCCACAAAATGTCATCAAAAGTCATTGTTAGCTCAGTTTCTGCCGCTGAAAGCTGACTCAGTTTTTTAGTCAAGTGGACACACTGTGCTTGGTGTCTCTTCAACTTTTTGCCAATGGCGATCAAAGTCTCAAAAAGGTTTCTCTGCTCCTCATCGTCACTGTCACTGTCACTGTCCATTCGAGACTCCGTAGAATCTTCCTCTGCTGGGCTGGTGTCGTCCGGCAGACAGGAACGTTCTGTGCACTTCCTGCCAACATGGCGGGCACGCCAATGTCCTCTGTCGCACTCACGGTGAGCACTCTCCTCCCTGTGGCGTCTGCTGTCATCGCTGCTGTCCTTGCTGCGGTGGTCAGTAGCTCCTCTTGCTGTAGTCATCATCACCTTTCTCTTGTGCAGGCTGTGGCCTGTTCTGCTTGGTTCCGGTAGATCTGCTGGTGTCATCGCTGACTCCTTCTCTCCATGACTCGTCCTAGTGCTTAGTCCAAAAGGTACTGCTACTGCTGCTGCGGTCGTAGCTTGCTGCTTCTCCTCTCCTGATGGAGACTCTTCTCGTGCTGTTAGTGTCAATGTCTCTATACAGGGAGGTGGCCTGCTCTCTGCCCTCTGTGGCTGTGACAAGCATGCCAGAGGCTCAGGTTGAAAAAAATAAGGATGCATAGGTGGAAAAAGTGGTGGCTCTTCACATGCTGACAGATGTGATGTCACATGTTGTTGAGCTGCTTCGCATACTGTAGCAGAGCTAATCAGCCGCTTTGCCTCTTTAAAAAACAGATCTAGCACAGCAAGTTCCACTTGTCTTTTCTTCTTTCTTTTCTCTGTTTTTTGTTCTGCTCTAAATGTACGGACTAATACCTCCATTGTCTTAATAAGTTTCATATCAAAACTCCCTTGCTCTGGCCATGCAGGTTCTATGTCACTCCACCGTATTGCCCACTTTCTTGTGACATCAAATATGCCTAATGGACTAGATTCCTGTATGACCTCTGCCGGCGTCATAACTTTCTCAGAATCCATCTTAAAACTAAATGAGTAAAAAATGAAGAAAAACGAAGACAAAAAAAGTGATGGTGTCTTGTTTACAAAAGTAATAATAGTAGAGAAAGTGAAAGATAAAGAGAGAGAGAGTCAATCACACACTCATTCAGATCTCACTCACACACAGATGTCACACACACAGGTCGGGGGTCAGCAGTCACTCACAGTATGTGCCTCTGCAGTGCCTGCAGGCGCACTCACTCACACACACTCATTTGCATTGTGGGGGCCAATGTCTTCAACCACACACACACTCATTTGCATACAGGCCCAGTGTAATAAGCCATCCCTTCCTGCTTAACTTCTCACAAGACTTTCACACAAAGAGGAAGAAAAATGAAGGAAGAGATTACAGAACAGCTTTTACTTAGAGAGTTAGACCCTAAATCACTTCATTCACACTCGATCACTCACTAACCCTCTCACTCATACACAAACATTGACCATTTGTCCCCAATGTAATTTACTCCTACTTTTAATCTGAAAGCTAACCCTTTAACTTTGAAATCCCAATAAAATTGTCAAAAATATATATATATATGAAATATACCTAGTCTACTGTCAGTTACTTTTAGTTACCTACCGAATAATTACTTCCGTTAAAGTTTAACTTGGTCTTAAAAATGTTTATCCCACATTGAAACCCCATTGCATGAACTTGCATGTTACTTCCTTTACAATCCCAATAAATCCCAATAAATAAATGATATTGTTACGATCTATACCTATACCCTCCCCTCTTCGAGATATCAACCAATATATCTCGACAACTTAAATCAATACTCCAAATAAACTATAATTTACCCCAAAATGTAGCCTATAGCCAAGCCCAAAGCAACAGCTGACCTGCAGAAACCCCTGATTACTGTATGCAGCCTATGCACGCTGTGGCCCTTGTTAACCCCTTCACATACACACTCCTTCTCCCACACATTCATACAAAGAGAATACCCCCTCTACATAGACATAACACTCAGCCTAGTAGCAGACAACGAACACACACACAAGAAGAGGAAAGGAAAAAGAAAAGTTGTTCAACGAAAAAGATTCAAATTATTCTAGCCGAACGGAACTACTGAATTAGGTAAATTCACAGGAAGACAACCAAAATTGTCCTACTGTTAAATTAAGGGATAGCAGCCCTCAGTTGTGCTTAACAAAAATCCGAAACTTAAACATTGAACAAAGAGAATGAACGAAAAAGGAGAATAAAGGAGAATAAATGGAAAATACCCCCCAAAAATACGACCAAGCCCTACGCTAACAACTGGCTAACACAGGAGTGACTAGACAAAACGTAGGTCTAATACCGAGTAACTAGAACAATTAACACCAGAGTGACTAAGAAAACATCTCGACAAAAAATGACCGAGGCCTCTCCAACACTGACTGTCCTCTGCTCACGCCAATATACTCACAGCCAAAAAAGTCCAAAAGGAACAAAAAACACTGAACGCCACCATTCCATCAAAGTCCTCCTCACGTCCCCCAGAAGTTCTCTTGCGTGGAGTCCAAAAAAACTCCATCAGCAGCGGGTTTTGGCATCATTTTGTAGTTTCTGGGGAATAGCTCCTATTAGACTGAAATCATGAAAAGGCCAAGAAGGACTTGAGAGGAAAGATGAAGACAGCAGTGGAGTTGTTGAGTTGTTCCTGGTCCATTTATTGACAGAGTATAGATCGATTCCATGAGACAATGCATCTTGCTGAAGCAAGAGCTACCAGCCTTCCCGACAGTCCTCCCAGCCTCTCGCCGGGTCTCTCTCTCTCAGATACATTTTGCTACACTTTAAGTACAATTCAGATCAAACACAGAGGAGGGGTCAAAGACTCCTATGTCATAGGTCATCAGCTAATCTGAAACACAGACAACTGTCTCCGTCTCTCTGCTTACAAATAGAATGGGGTGTCGGTGCCCTGTAGGCCCGGCCTGTGACCTCTGGTTTCTCTACAGAAATAGGTTACCATTTGTCTCATGTCAAGATGTCATGTATGACCCAACCTGAGAATTAACTCACTCTTAATGTAATGTCTTCTTTAATGTGCAATGCATATACTGTATGTCTCACTTATATAAACCTAAACCCTTAAAACATGTGTTTGCATCTGTTTAACTCCACATTTCACCAACTTACTGATTATTTAGCCACTGTATTTTAGAATGTCTCCATAGGAAGATAAGACAAGATCAACAGCTGCTCCGCATGCACGCCCCGGGGGTCTGTACTTTGCTGTCTTTATGGCTTCCTTATCTGTGGTCAACTATTTAGGTCGCCAGGCGATCCTTAAAACAAAGAGCAGGATTTATAACTCATTTGAAACACAAACAAGCCTAATCTGGTCTCGTCTTACCTTGAGGAGGTTTGGAGGCGGTCTAAACAGCCATTTGCTCCAATTCCACACTACATTATAATAGTAGATATTATGCTGAATTATTATGCATTATTGTCTGATCAGATATACTTCAAAAGTTCACAGGCTCCTCAATTAGCCTGAGCTCTTACTGTGACTGTGACATACTATGACAGGCAGGAGACACTGGACAAAATACAATGGCTATCCTTTTTGTTCATCTGACGTTGTTGACATTTTATAGGCATTCCTAGACGTGGAGACGTGTGCGTAGTTCTGTACACACGCCTGGTGCATGATCCGAGCACAGATCGTGCACGATCTGAACGCACGCGCCCACGTTAAAAGGTAAGGACATGGTAGCAGACAACTCCGAAAGTCGATGTTTTTTAATAGCAGCAAATGAGTTAATGAACTGCTCAAAGGCACCGCTCACTTTTTTTCTGCAGATTTGACTTGTGTGAGTGTGTGCTTGTGTGTGTGTGTGTGTGTGTGTGTGTGTGTGTGTGTGTGTGTGTGTGTGTGTGTGTGTGTGCGTGTCTGTGCGCGCGCGTGTGTGTGCGCGTGTGCGTGTGTGTGTGTGTGTGTGTGTGTGTGTGTGTGTGTGTGCGGGTGCATGCATGTGCTCACGTGCATGCATGTGGGCGCATGTGTGCATGTAAACATAATTTATTTTAAAAATTGAAATAAACCGGGACTGAGAAATCAGTCGGGCCAGCCAGCCACCAAAGTCAAATCAACCATCTGTTCTCTCCGTGGCCCACGTCCACACAGACTACCAGTTACAGGTCTCCCGATGCCAGTCCACTCACAATCCGTCTTCAGTTCCAGCGGGCAGAGACAGATCAGCAAGGAGGCCTGCCAGCAGGGGCGTCACAAGGGGGGGGGAGTGGGACTGAGTTACTATAGGGCCCAAGGCGGAGGGGCCTTAATTATTTAATACTTTAGCTATTGAAAAATAGCAGATCTACAAGCTCACAGCGCGCGCTGCGAGCTTGTAGATCTGCTATTTTTTAAAAATCGTGAAAACGCGTGCAAATCTTTGAATATGTGTTTTTTAAGCGAACATTAATTGTAACTCAAATTTAGCTTCTGGGGGGGTCCCTGGAACTAAATATTTTGAGATGGGGGTCCGTGGCCAAATACATATCACATGAAAAGGAGCACCACTATGTGGTGCTATGTGGTGCTCCTTTTCATGTGCCAGAGTTCTCTGATTACAAAGGAGTGTGCACGCACGTGCATATACAAAATGCTCCTCAGCACTGCAGCGCTGGTCTCCCTCAGCTCCCTCTGAGCTCATTTGAAAGTGGGATGCTTTGATGTTGGAGAGTGAAAGAGGGGGAGGGAGGGGGTGCACGTGTTGGCATGTTGTGTACAGTATAGTTCTAGAACATGAATGAAAAGCTGTGGCGGCTGAATGGAATGTTTCTGTGTCGTGTCTGTCATTCATAAAAAGCAAGGAGTCCTGCTTTGTTTTAAACCTTAATGTATTAAAAGGCTGGAAATATAGCTGATTTACTCAAATTTGAATAGTATTACCAGTAAGACTCCTTAAATTGGGAGTTAAGCGACCGCAGGGTCGCATGTAAAAATCGGCCTGATGGTGGCGCTAAATGGGACAGATCCATGTTGATGACATGACTGTAGACATACTGTGTACCGCTTTGCGTTGATTTTATAGAGTAAAATCTGTAGGAGCAGTGTCCAAAAATGTGTTTAAAAAAATCGGCCTGATGGTGGCGCTAAATGTGACAGATCCATGTTGATGACATGACTCTAGACATACTTTGTACCGATTTGTGTGATTTTAGGGCAAAATTTGTCAAAAAATGTGTTTTGCAAGAATGTGTGCTGGAGTTTGGAATATGTATTTGTATGTACTTTTTTGTAATGAACTAAAATCTTTTTTGTAATGCCAAACACCAATCTACGGTAGGTGAGTAAAGTAATATGAATATGACTTGACCCTACAGAGATAATCAGGCAGTAGCCCCCTTTAGTATAACTAAGTATCATTTAACAACTTAATGTAAGGCCTTAAACTTGCAGCAAATCATGAACACGATTGCAGTGAAACTTTGTATTATATGCACATTGGCGTTACATTGAGGAACAAATGCCAACCTTTTAAAATGGCCCTATTATAGCGCCACCAGGATGCCGATTTTTGATTTCTTTTACATTACTCCCACAAAATCCATCCAAACATCACGCAACAATGGTACACATTATCTCTATAGTCAACTGATCAAATTATGTATCCTTCCGATTTTTTACATTTCATCCTGATTGGTGAATTCCGAAAATTGCTGGCCAACAATAACCTACATGACGAGATGTGCTCTGAGGAACACTTTTTCTAGTTATTGCTGCTACAGTTGAGGAACCAAAACCAAAGAAGTTTACTCATGTACTTATATAAGATTCAGAACTCCTCTGGCAATCAACCAGGAAATCTATTTAAAGTGGTAAGACAAAGCAACTTGGAGGCATGCATACTTTTCACACCATCTCCCACACCACAGTGATGAAGAAGATCCAGTACCTATAATGAGATGTTTCAAATGTTGGCAAAGCAGTAAAATAACCTCCCTCTCAACCTCTGTTTACAGCATCTCATCTGGCTGCAAAATTATATAACACAGAGAAAAACGAGATCTGTCAAAAACATGGACATGCACTCTAAAGGACACAAGAGCTTGACAGAATCACAATGTCAGTTTAGCGGCATATGGCTATTAACACATCGACTGCCCACTAGGAGGCGCCAGTCATCCCCTCTGAGTGCCCCCATAGCACTTCCATAGAAGAATACGAGGCCCTGTTGCGTCAATGCATGCGTGATGACGTCACTTAGTCACATGAGCGCAGACAGGATGTTATTGTGTAACTTACTGTATGGGCTAGTGTTGATCATAGCTGTTCACTGCCGATCAAAATTTGGACATTTTGCCGCACGCGGCCACAGTTTTAGCCATAAAACAAACATCGGAGATAAAGGGCTTTAAAGATGGGGAAATGCATTGGAGTATACCGCGCGATGCTCTCAGCGTCGACTCGAAGCGACTAGCGGCTAATGGGCTACATCCAGGCGTAGCCCCGACCTAACGGTGAGATATAAAGTTATACTGTAATTACAGTAAACGCGTCCAACGCGTCGTGGGCCTCCAGCGACATCAAAGAAATTGTCGCGTTGACACCTCGTGGGCACCCGCTGTGTTAAGCTAGTTCCACCACAGGTCAGGACACAAACTCACATAGGCTTTATGATGACATTGGGCTGTCTAAAGCCATAATGCTGTGGGACATTTCAATAGAAAAGACAGCAGGCTAGTGGAATGGGTCACAGTGAACAACATGGTTATTAATGAAAACACTGGAATTAAAAATCTCAAGTACATTAGGCCTACCTGTTCTTTTTTACACTTTTCTATAGGCCTTTGGAAGAACTGAAGAAGCAGAGAATGGGGCCTAAAAATACATTTAGGAGCTTAACTTGGTGTTTGGATGTAAAAAAGTAAGCACAGTAGGCCTATGAATTCAAGCAGATTTACAGCTTGTATTGTATTCATGGGTTGCATTTGTAGTCCTACACCAGCCATTTTGAGGACCAACACAGGTGTTTTGATTAATGTAGAACATTGGTTCTATGCCAATCAGACAAATTGAACACCTGTGTTGGTCCTCAATATGGCCGGTTTAGGACTACAAATGCAACCCATGAATATGTGTATTGTATCCATATAGCCTGCCCTGCGTCTATTTTTGTGGCACCAGAAAACCACACCCACTGCTTTGCCCTATGGGCTGGATCCAGGCTACCACTTGATAAAATGCTGGTGAGAGCAGACCCTCACATTTCCTTAGCTCTGTTCCCCTCTGGAAATTACCTATGTTGTCATTGCCAACACACCAAACAAAATCATTCACCACCCACACACAGAAAGAAAATAACTACAACATCAACGGTGTAATTGCATGTTCTGCTGCTAATGTCATAATAACCTTCTTAAATGCACGTGTGGACTGGTATATACATTGCTGCCTAAGACCACATGACTTGCAAAAACTTTGAATCGCTGAACACCACATCTCAGTAACATAATTATGTTCTGTACTGTACACTTTACCAAGGTGAAACACAACATTTCCACTCTCTCTATTATTAGATAAAGAAAACGGTTACTATTGCCATGTACAGTATTTGGCAGTTATTGTATTATTGACGAGAGGATAAGCTACTCGAGTTGCATGCAGCAAATAGTTTTTGAAGGGGGTTATGACAGTAACACTGCCATTTACACTTTATATCTTAGAGGTATATGTTGTGTTCTTTATTTTGTAGTCTTCTTTGCATCATGTGGTGTTACATTTTCCCTATGTCAAAATACTAGCCGGGGGACGCTGTGGGCGTGTTCTCCCCTCTGCGTCATCAGTGCCCACACCCTACTGTAGATGGGGTTGGCGAAAGGGCCTTTCTGTGTTTGCATGTTCTCCCCATATCTCCTGGGGTACATACCCTCACAAAAACATGCAGTATTGTATTATTGACTTCCATACGCTACATCCAACCGGGGAAGCTCCCCCTGTCAGGTGATAAGAAGCGGCCTGCTCACTACTCATACACTGAAGGAAGCATGAGCTCAGTTCGGGGCTCTCAAATTGGCACTGAGTGAAAAATGGGTTACAAAATTGTGGGGCGCTCGTGTGGCACAGTGGTAAAGTATCTGCCTACCACGTGGTGCATCCGGCTTTGTCTAGTGACTATAAGAACACAATTGGACAATTACTGGCCCACAATAACCTACCTGACCTGGCGGAGACCTGTGCTCCGACCAAGCAGCACTTTTTCTAGTTCTATTCTAGAAGGTTCATACTGCCTCTATTCATCCTCAGATCAATTCTAATTTAAATGAATAGGATTGGACCTTGGGTATGTTTCATACCACTCACACTTACAAATTGAGTTGAGGCAGTTCTGTCAGTCTGGGAGACCAGACATTGGAAATGAACCCTATTCCTTTGTTCTTAAGTGTTACGGCTTACGATAAGGAGTCAGTGAATATATGTTATAGTTCTATTGCTGGCTTCTTTTTGAGCCATCCTCACAGATTTTGATGGACCAGACTAATCAACTAGCCTACTTTTCTCTTTCAAGAAGTGAAGTGAAAGTGTCTCATAAATCCAAGGTGTCAGAGGTTTCAAATGAATAACCCTTTGCCCGATGGCAGTGTTCAGCTTGAAGAGGCCAGGATTTTTAAATGATAAAACATGACCTCAATGGAAAGGTGGGGGCATGTTTTGTACCAGTGTTTAACCAAGCCTGGGCCCTGGGTATCCATTATATGTTTAGAGGGAGACAGCAGGCCTTGGCAGCAATCTGTCATATTGTGAAAGATGAATGTGACAAAACACTGACTAATAAAAAGTTCTCCACACTCTGACTTTCTGTGAAGTGCCCAGGGACAGTGGACACCATTCTGCTTTTCTGTGATAAATTAAGTGACCCACACAGATAAAGTCCGGAAAGCTGCACACAGCCAACAATATCATTAAAGAATTATGAACATGTCAAACTGACTTTGTGGGTTGCTTATTGAAAATATTTGGTGTTTGCTGTACTGTTAAAGCATTGCTTTGTAATGACATGCAACCTAGGCAACCGGTTTGTTTTGTTATATTTTTATTTTTTATAAGTGCAAACTCAACTTTAATGTCACATATCACATTTACTTTTATAGTAGATGCAACTATATACTGTACTGTAGTACAGTATATATATAGTAGGAACACAATATCCATTTCACTCATCGTAATAGTTGTCAGAGTATTCCATTTAGTACTAGGAGGACATGTCGTTACTACTGTACTCCATTTATGGGTTTCAAAGGGACACAGAGACAGACAGAAAGACAGATACAGACACACAGATATGTGGATTTTCAGTTATAGCTTCCAACTTCCCGCTTGGCTGATCACTCTCTGTGGTCCTCAGCCATAGCAAGTTTGAAGTCAATTGGTTCCCGAGATGTGTGAGGAAAAGACAGACACACACACAGATAAATACAAACCCTAACCTACACAAAAAAGGGGCAGGGTCTAATAACGGAGTGGCTTCCCTTTGCAGTTGTGTGGAATTCCATATTTGGGACTGGGGGGGGGGGCTAAAGGAGATTGCTCTCAGCCCTGAGGGGTTAGTGATTCTAAGTCTGAAGTCTAGTATCCATTTGAACAAGGTAGGGTTCAGGCCCAGATCCCTAAGCTTGGTGTTGTTCGCTTCCGTCTTGTACGCCGGTGTTTGCATGTGGTGCGTGTGATGAAGGAATGTCTAATGTATCCGTACAGTACTGTACAAATATGATTAAAAAACAGTAAAAGCTGTACACTACAACGTCCATGGCATTGCGCTTGTCAACATTCCTCCAACAAGATATGTATGCTGATCTTAAAGGCATGCATTGTACGCCGGTGTTTGCATGTGGTGCGTGTGATGAAGGAATGTCTAATGTATCCGTACAGTACTGTACAAATATGATTAAAAAACAGTAAAAGCTGTACACTACAACGTCCATGGCATTGCGCTTGTCAACATTCCTCCAACAAGATATGTATGCTGATCTTAAAGGCATGCAGCTATATTTTTGTCCATGCCTAAACTTCTTTACTATTTCGAAAAACATTTTAAATCAGCCTACTTTAAATGGCTGATCTAGATCTACGCGTTGTGAGCTTGTAAAGTGGATCAGCTATTTGAACAAAATAGCTGATCCAAAATAGTAAAACTCCCTTAGCTTGTCAGTCCGAAAAGACTGAAAATGTAGCGCATCTCATCCATGGCAATGCCTCTTTCAACATTCTACAACATATTCTCTCTCTCTCTCTCTCTCATCTACAGCACGGTATGTACACACACAGTTTTCAGCTTCCTCCCTGCAGCTTGGCTGGAGGCTGGAGCCAGCAGTCGCCTGTATTAAAACGTTTTCTTCTTCTTTTTTTTAGCTGCATGCTCTGGTCTAAATTTAGCAGTCACAAATCTATTTATAGCCTCACGTTGCAGACAGACCCTCCCAGCTCCCTTCTCACTCTCTCTTTGCCCACCCTCTCTTCACTTGCCCTCGCTCACTTCATCCCATTTTCTCTCCCATATCTCTATTCCCCTTCTCACTTAGAAGCTTACCCCCCCCCCCCCCCCCCCCCTCTCTCTCTCTGAGTTTCCCTATTCTTCTATAGTCTTTCATCCACCCCTCTCGCCTTCTCACTCAGAGCTCACGTGTCAGTTGTTGGCTGTGCCACAGAGTGGACTGGGTATGATAAGCATGCAAACAAGTCTACAGAAATGACGCAATGTCTAACGGATGAAAGATGATGCATGATAGTTAATGCCAGCATGCTAAGGATGTTTATTGCTCTGCTTGTGTTGACTACCGCAATGCTTCTCCACTCCTCCCCTGCACTCACACACATGCACGTACGATTGCACGTGAGACACACATGCACATTGCACACACCCACAGACAGAACAGATATCTATGAATACTAAGTGATGAATAGAAATCATGCACACAATAGTTTAGCAAGCTCTGTCAAGTAAAAACAATGTGAACTAACTAGAAAAAGTGCTCCTCGGAGCACAGGTCACTCCCAGGTCTCCGCCAGGTCAGGTAGGTTATTGTGGTCCAGCAATGTTGATAGAATATGATCCATTCAGATCCATTTAGATCACATAACTATAGACTCTAGAGATAATGTATACTGATTTGCATGATGTTTGGACAACATCTGTAGAAATAATATACAAAACTCTGCCTCCTGGTGGCGCTATAATAGGGCAATGTCAAAAGGGTGGCATCACTGCAAATGTAAATATTACAACTTTCATGCTGATGAGTGATGGCATACTGCATGTACATAGGCCTGCCCTACAGGTTTACTTACCAGAACCTGATAGCCGGGGACCCAGTCACCAAAATGGGAGGGGACCTGTGATTTGCGCCGTACTTTTTATTTCTGTTTTACTGCAAAAAAAACAGTTATGGCCATTTCACTGTCCCATTGACTCCACTAGAAATATTTAAAAAAAAGAAAAAAAGTCTGCTTTAATTAGCGTGAGAGGGGTCAAACTAGAGGTTCTTCGTGATTCTGAATCCATTGCAAGCATTTGTTTTGCATTAAAAACATTCCTTGGGCTAGATATCAGCCCCCCAAAACAGTCAAAAGTGATGAGTCATCACTTTTTTTCCCCACTTTTCACAGTTTTGGGCTGCCAAAACCCAAGCAATGTTTTTTATGCAAAACAAAATGCTTGCAATGGATTCAGAATCATGAAGAAATGATAATTTGACCCCTCACATGCTAATTAAAGCAGATGTTTTTCCTTTTTTTTATATTTCTAGTGGAGTCAATGGGACAGTGAATATACAAATGGCCATAACTTTTTTTTCGCGATGTTTCCAGCAGAGCAGGCCTCTCATTCTGTGGACCTTAATGACCAAACTAATAGATAAAACAGAAATAAAAAGTACGGCAGAAAATCACAGGTCCTACCCTATTCCTTGAGCTTTTGGGCTTGTGGGTCCCCGGCTATGATAACATTAGTTGAATTTATGAACCTTTTTGAACCCAGTTTGCGACATTAAAAAAGATATACTCAGACTCTGAACTTCTGACATTGTTGAACAAGATCCAATAATGTATTCACCACAAGAAAAGACAGCAGAGTTATACGTTATTAATAGAATTACACTGAAACACTTTCAATCTGTGCCAAGGAGCACATTTCAAACTGTTTGTCTGCCCACAGCAGCCTTCTGGTGTTTATTTTAATAATACTAGAAGCTGGGCCGCCCTTCGGGCGGCCCAGCGTCTAGTCGGCGACCTGGCCAACTCGGAACAACGTAAATAGGGAATGAATGCCCCGCCCTTTAATGCAAACCCCATTATACCTGTTGTCATAGGACCCGTTTTGACCATCTGTTTGCCTGTGTCCATTTATGCCCATATATGGAGATATCTGTTATCTGTCTGTCTGTCAGCGTCCATTTTATGTCCATATATGGAGATCACTGCAGATATAGTTCTGGGTCCATTTTATGCCCATATATGCCCATATATGGAGATATCTGTCTATTTGCGTCCATTTCACGCCCATATATGGAGATCTCTGAATCTGTCTGTCTGTGTCCCTTTATGCCCGTATATGGAGATCTTTGTGATTCTGCGTAAATTTTATGCCCATATATGCCATTTGCGTCCATTTTATGCCCATTTATGGAGATCTCTGTATCCGTCTGTCTGTGTGTCTGTCTGTGTCCCTTTATGCCGTATGAGATCTCTGAATCTGTCTGTCTGTGTCCCTTTATCCATTTTATGCCCATATATGGGGGCATTCATTTTATGCCCATATATGGAGAACGCGCGTGCCCGTGGGACGAACGGTTCTCATATGGGGGCATTCATTTTATGCCCATATATGGAGAACGCGCGTGCCCGTGGGACGAACGGTTCTCGAGATACGCGGATTACCTACATACATACACACTCACAGAGATTTTTTGTTGACTCATGTGGCGTACGTCTGCCCATATATGCCCATATATGGAGATATCTGTCTATTTGCGTCCATTTCACGCCCATATATGGAGATCTCTGAATCTGTCTGTCTGTGTCCCTTTATCCATTTTATGCCCATATATGGGGGCATTCATTTTATGCCCATATATGGAGAACGCGCGTGCCCGTGGGACGGAACGCGCGTGCCCGTGGGACGAACGGTTCTCGGAGATCTCTGAATCTGTCTGTCTGTGTCCCTTTATCCATTTTATGCCCATATATGGGGGCATTCATTTTATGCCCATATATGGAGAACGCGCGTGCCCGTGGGACGGAACGCGCGTGCCCGTGGGACGAACGGTTCTCATATGGGGGCATTCATTTTATGCCCATATGGAGAACGCGCGTGCCCGTGGGACGAACGGTTCTCGAGATACGTGGATTACCTACATACATACACACTCACAGAGATTTTTTGTTGACTCATGTGGCGTACGTGATGTCAGAGCCTTTTATGAAGTGATGTCACAATGAGTCAGAGCTTTCGCCGATTTCCTCAGAAACAGCCTGATGTCAACAATCAACCCCGCATAAGGAGATTCCGAACGTTTCGCGCCGGTTTGGGAAAACCGCGCGTCGGGTCGGGTCGAGACCCGGCACTGCACTCCGTGCCGTGGCCATATATGGGGGCATTCATTTTATGCCCATATATGGAGAACGCGCGTGCCCGTGGGACGGAACGCGCGTGCCCGTGGGACGAACGGTTCTCGGAGATCTCTGAATCTGTCTGTCTGTGTCCCTTTATCCATTTTATGCCCATATATGGGGGCATTCATTTTATGCCCATATATGGAGAACGCGCGTGCCCGTGGGACGGAACGCTCTGTATCCGTCTGTCTGTGTGTCTGTCTGTGTCCCTTTATGCCGTATGAGATCTCTGAATCTGTCTGTCTGTGTCCCTTTATCCATTTTATGCCCATATATGGGGGCATTCATTTTATGCCCATATATGGAGAACGCGCGTGCCCGTGGGACGAACGGTTCTCATATGGGGGCATTCATTTTATGCCCATATATGGAGAACGCGCGTGCCCGTGGGACGAACGGTTCTCGAGATACGCGGATTACCTACATACATACACACTCACAGAGATTTTTTGTTGACTCATGTGGCGTACGTCTGCCCATATATGCCCATATATGGAGATATCTGTCTATTTGCGTCCATTTCACGCCCATATATGGAGATCTCTGAATCTGTCTGTCTGTGTCCCTTTATCCATTTTATGCCCATATATGGGGGCATTCATTTTATGCCCATATATGGAGAACGCGCGTGCCCGTGGGACGGAACGCGCGTGCCCGTGGGACGAACGGTTCTCGGAGATCTCTGAATCTGTCTGTCTGTGTCCCTTTATCCATTTTATGCCCATATATGGGGGCATTCATTTTATGCCCATATATGGAGAACGCGCGTGCCCGTGGGACGGAACGCGCGTGCCCGTGGGACGAACCGTTCTCATATGGGGGCATTCATTTTATGCCCATATGGAGAACGCGCGTGCCCGTGGGACGAACGGTTCTCGAGATACGTGGATTACCTACATACATACACACTCACAGAGATTTTTTGTTGACTCATGTGGCGTACGTGATGTCAGAGCCTTTTATGAAGTGATGTCACAATGAGTCAGAGCTTTCGCCGATTTCCTCAGAAACAGCCTGATGTCAACAATCAACCCCGCATAAGGAGATTCCGAACGTTTCGCGCCGGTTTGGGAAAACCGCGCCCGTGGGACGAACGGTTCTCGAGATACGTGGATTACCTACATACATACACACTCACAGAGATTTTTTGTTGACTCATGTGGCGTACGTGATGTCAGAGCCTTTTATGAAGTGATGTCACAATGAGTCAGAGCTTTCGCCGATTTCCTCAGAAACAGCCTGATGTCAACAATCAACCCCGCATAAGGAGATTCCGAACGTTTCGCGCCGGTTTGGGACAACCGCGCGTCGGGTCGGGTCGAGACCCGGCACTGCACTCCGTGCCGTGGCCATATATGGGGGCATTCATTTTATGCCCATATATGGAGAACGCGCGTGCCCGTGGGACGGAACGCGCGTGCCCGTGGGACGAACGGTTCTCGGAGATCTCTGAATCTGTCTGTCTGTGTCCCTTTATCCATTTTATGCCCATATATGGGGGCATTCATTTTATGCCCATATATGGAGAACGCGCGTGCCCGTGGGACGGAACGCGCGTGCCCGTGGGACGAACGGTTCTCATATGGGGGCATTCATTTTATGCCCATATGGAGAACGCGCGTGCCCGTGGGACGAACGGTTCTCGAGATACGTGGATTACCTACATACATACACACTCACAGAGATTTTTTGTTGACTCATGTGGCGTACGTGATGTCAGAGCCTTTTATGAAGTGATGTCACAATGAGTCAGAGCTTTCGCCGATTTCCTCAGAAACAGCCTGATGTCAACAATCAACCCCGCATAAGGAGATTCCGAACGTTTCGCGCCGGTTTGGGAAAACCGCGCGTCGGGTCGGGTCGAGACCCGGCACTGCACTCCGTGCCGCGGCGGGGAACGCGCGTGCCGAATCTGAAGCCGGTGGGACGAACGGTTCTCGAGATACGCGGATTACAAACACACACACACACACACGCAGAGACTTCTCGCATTTATAGATAGACTAGAAGCGGGCGGCCCAGCGTCTAGTCGGCGACCTGGCCAACTCGGAACAATGTAAATAGGGAATGAATGCCCCGCCCTTTAATGCAAACCCCATTATACCTGTTTTTTACCTGGTCATAGGACCCGTTTTGACCATCTGTCTGCCTGTGTCCATTTATGCCCATATATGGAGATATTTGTATCTGTCTGTCTGTCTGTCGGCGTCCATTTTATGTCCATATATGGAGATCACTGCAGTTATAGTTCTGGGTCCATTTTATGCCCATGCATATATGGAGATATCTGTCTATCTGCGTCCATTTTATGCCCATATATGGAGTATCTGTCTGTGCCTCCAACTGTGTTGCAGACACAGTGCCGGTTCCCCCTTTAATGCAAACCTCATTATACCTGTTGTCATAGGACCCGTTTTGAACATCTGTTTGCCTGTGTCCATTTATGCCCATATATGGAGATATCTGTATCTGTCTGTCTGTCTGTCTGTCTGTCTGTCGGCGTCCATTTTATGTCCATATATGGAGATCACTGCAGTTATAGTTCTGGGTCCATTTTATGCCCATATATGGAGATATCTGTCTATCTGCGTCCATTTTATGCCCATATATGGAGTATCTGTCTGTGCCTCCAACTGTGTTGCAGACACAGTGCCGGTTCCCCCTTTAATGCAAACCTCATTATACCTGTTGTCATAGGACCCGTTTTGAACATCTGTTTGCCTGTGTCCATTTATGCCCATATATGGAGATATCTGTATCTGTCTGTCTGTCTGTCTGTCTGCGTCCATTTTATGTCCATATATGGAGATCACTGCAGTTATAGTTCTGGGTCCATTTTATGCCCATATATGGAGATATCTGTCTATCTGCGTCCATTTTATGCCCATATATGGAGTATCTGTCTGTGCCTCCAATCTGTCTGTCTGTCTGTCTGTCTGTCGGCGTCCATTTTATGTCCATATATGGAGATCACTGCAGTTATAGTTCTGGGTCCATTTTATGCCCATATATGGAGATATCTGTCTATCTGCGTCCATTTTATGCCCATATATGGAGTATCTGTCTGTGCCTCCAACTGTGTTGCAGACACAGTGCCGGTTCCCCCTTTAATGCAAACCTCATTATACCTGTTGTCATAGGACCCGTTTTGAACATCTGTTTGCCTGTGTCCATTTATGCCCATATATGGAGATATCTGTATCTGTCTGTCTGCGTCCATTTTATGCCCATATATGGAGATCTTTGACCATCTGTTTGCCTCTGTCCATTTATGTCCATATATGGAGATATCTGGCTATCTGCGTCCATTTTATGCCCATATATGGATATATGGAGATCACTGCAGTTATATGGAGATATCTGTCTATGGAGAACGCGCGTGCCCGTGGGACGAACGGTTCTCGAGATACGCGGATTACCTACATACATACACACTCACAGATATTTTTTGTTGACTCATGTGGCGTACGTGATGTCAGAGCCTTTTATGAAGTGATGTCACAATGAGTCAGAGCTTTCGCCGATTTCCTCAGAAACAGCCTGATGTCAACAATCAACCCCGCATAAGGAGATTCCGAACGTTTCGCGCCGGTTCGGGAAAACCGCGCGTCGGGTCGGGTCGAGACCCGGCACTGCACTCCGTGCCGCGGCGGGGAACGCGCGTGCCGAATCTGAAGCCGGTGGGACGAACGGTTCTCGAGATACGCGGATTACAAACACACACACACGCACGCAGAGACTTCTCGCATTTATAGATAGATAAAGCCTTACAAAACACACTGTATTAGCTTATTAAATGTCACTCTTTATTGTAACACTGCCTAAACCAGGGATGTTGCTGTGAATACACTGTGCATTCTTTGTTGTCTTCATTTGATAATTGATAGACAACAATCTTGAACTCACTGATACAATTACATTTGAAATGTCCTTCATTAATGTGACACTGCCAATAATGGCAAGTCCTTAATTCAGCATTGCTATGGGCTCATGAAAACACTGCTATTAATCTCCTCATGGATTAACCCACTAGGGCTCAATTCTTATCCCAGATTATTTAGGAAACATTGATCTAACCTGATGTCTCCTTAGCTACAATTCTTCAACTCTCTTCCATTCTCATTTTCCAGCTCAAGGCCCAGGCTTCTCTTTAACCATGTTTATCTTACTCCTAGTACAAAATGTACTATAGGAGGTGATTTTTGTGCTGGCAGGTGCCCTCAAACCTTTCCACCATCCTCCCTAAATCACCTTCCTCTTTAAGAGTAAACCGCACCCAACAAGCAGAAAAGCATCCCACTGATGCATGCACACACACATACACCTAGAGAAAATCCACACAGGCAGGCACACACACCTTGTGTGCTCCCCCGAGGAATCCTTATCCAACTGTACTGTATACATTTTAATGGCTGGTCATTGGCCCACCCGCCTCGCATTACCCCAACAGCGCAGGGGTCAATCGATAAAAGTGATATTGTGCTGTGCCCTTGCTAACATGACATCTTACAGCAGCAAGAGCACTGGCTCCTGGGGCGCTAATATAGTCTCATGATATGGAAATGGAGCCCTGCTGTGCAGGCAGCCCGCTGTCATTTTACGGTGGCAGCTCTGCTGCCGTGCATATGGTTAATAAAAGACATCCCTGCTCAGGTGTGTGGAGTGTGGCATGTCAATGCTTGCTTGCCACCATGCAGGCATATTGCAAGTGAAGAAAATCACATAGGTGACTTCGGACGAAACGGAGCGTTTATGCAATTCTCAGAATTAATTAAAGTGACTACGGTAGATTAATCTAAATTAATCAGTGAGGCTAGTCCAGTGAACATTTGCATGTAATTACATTAACATTTCATTTGAATTAAAAAGCATGAGTCAATCGCACATTAGGGGCAGATACGATCCAGCACAGGATATTAATATTTAAGTACAGCATATGAGGAACAATAGACGTCAACCCCAAGGATATTGAGTAGGGAAGGCTGGCAGGAACAGGATTAAGATTCTGCCATGCCCAGCAACATTATCAGCTTTCCTGAAATCCAAGGTTTTGAAACACAATTAATCAGAATAAAGTGGCCCAGGAATGAAAACTAATAACACATAGTGTAACATTTCCTCCATCGGTCAGAGCTGGGTCCACGGTCAAATCGGCTTCAGCCTGTAGAAAATGTCACTTGGGATATTTGTGGTAGGCTACAGTGTCAGTGAGGGTTCCATTGTAATGGGGAGAGCTGCAGTGGAGTGGCAGTTATTGCCTGGTGTCCATCATCTTCCACTACCACACCTGGGGAAATGGTGTGACAAGCTTGAGTGGCCTCAAGGACATCCATGCCTCCGTGCACAGAGCCAATGAACTGCCAAAACCGCTGTTGGATTCCCGCAACAGAGGTCACAGTTGGACAACCTTCAGAGAAGAAAACCAACAAATCTTGGGATACAAAGACACCTTCACCTTATTAAGTTCTTCTGAGAAAGGGAATTTTATTTGTCTGAAAAAGGGAATTTTATTTTACACTATTAAGGCTAAAATAATCAGGCTTGTTGAGGGAGACAATCAGTTTAAAATAGCCTTTGAAAGTCTTCAGTAACTCTGTGGTGAGATGAGGGAGTCTATTATTATGGGCTTATACAGGACAACCGTACCAGATGAAAACAGTTTGGCTTATTAAGGAACAAAGTGTGCTATTTGGAACTGCTTATCTGACAAGCAACAGCAGATTGATGCAGATTGCTTGAACGTAGTAATTGGTTCTCAGTGCAGCTGTACTGGGTCTGACTTCACAGATACAATATGGACAAGACTCATTTTCTACTATAGGGGACCATAAAGCAGAAGTTCACTAATATCCACTGGGCTGTACTGGGGAAAAAATGGGTCCCAACCTAGTGCTTGGGAACCAGTGCACTAGACTGTGGCCTGATCATTTTCAGCGGGTCTTTATTGACCAGCTGCCTGGCATCTGATATACAGAACAGTCCACGGCTGGTCTCTATCGCCTAGGGGCCACGGTGGGACCACAGCTTGAAAAAGGTGGGTTGGGTTATGCTCCTACTCTCCTGCCCTCCCCTGTTTACAATATGTAATGGCTGACTTTCCTCCACTTACAGTTCTCTCCATGCAAGGTAGCAGCGCCTATCAAGAGGATTCGATTATCCTGGCACAGATGAGGACTTTTAACCCTGCCCTTGGCCCCAGGGCACAGGGTCAGCCACAGATGAATAGTCCCTTGGGCATCATAGACGCAAATATTCGTATAGCGTTAGCTGGCGCTCTGCATCTCTGTGACCTTCTAAATGTCGCCATGTATTCCTCCTTTATTTTTTTAAAGGACAAGTCTTTCATACCCATCCACTATTTTGTTTCATCTTCAAGTCTGTCTTTCTCATATCAGGCTGCATCTCATGCCCTGCTGCAATAGCAACAGGGTCCATTTTCAGAGTCTGTGCTGCCAGGGTATGGGCATCCATATGAATGAGCTGACATAATGATGCCAAAGCGTCAGGGTGGGGTGAAAACAATGCTGATAATACAATATAACGGGAGGCATTTTTGCAGAACTTACTTTCCCTTTATTTTTGGCTTGTCAAAGAAAAGGAAGGGTGGTTAACCCTTTATGTGAGCTGAGGCGATCAAAGTTTCAGTACAGTAAACACAGAAAGGACGTTTAAGATGAGGAGCAGTCGATTCAGGCATTGACAAAGTAATTGTGGTTGCCAGTGAACCAGTACCAGAATCAATGGTGCGATCAGTTCAAATTAGCACATAGGTCGGGACTATTGAGGTCCGATGTCACTAATCATTCAAAGGGAAAGAAAGAGACTTCCTGATACAGAGTCATGATCTTTCAGTGGAATCTGCCTGACTGGCCCTGACACCCATGTAAAGAGCTTAAAGCGCAACAATCAGTCACTGACTGTGTGTGATAGTTCTTCCTTATAGGAAATAAAACGTAATTCCCATGGATATCACTTCTATAGGTCCATGAAATATGTTTAGTAAGCACTGGCATCACCCATATGACATTCTCACAATTTGCGGTCAGGGCACATTGAAAGGAAATGGCACCAATGTGACGGTCTCCATGTTCAACCACATTAACGCATTAATATTTGGACAAATAAATACATGAGTCCAAACAGCTCAAATAGAAGCTCACAATGCACATTGTGTGCTTGTAGATGGCTATTATGCTATTTGCCCTACAACAAAGTAAATTATTAATTCTCTTACAGACAGACCTTTATTAATCCTGGAGGAATTTCAGGCGTCATAGGAGCACTGCAGTAAGGATGAGACAATGAAGTAGTAACCCTAGTAACAAACTAATATAAAAGACAATAAAAGCAAGACAATATGACCTGGCTTTCTGGGCCTGGACTGGTCAGGTGTGTGCATAGTGTAGGCCAACAACAGTTGGAAATGAAGGCGAAGGTACAGTAACAGCTTGGGGGAGTGCTCCCAGTGACACTACCTCATATCCTGACACGAACAGTAGTTCAAAGCAGAAATATCCACTGAGTGATCTTTGGTAATCGCCCAAAGCGCCAACAGGATACAGGTAGGATGGATTTAATAAGAGCCCCCAAGATCAGTTTCATGACCCCCCCCCCCCCCCCCCCCTTTTCCCTCTGCTATCACAAAACTAAATGACGGGATGAATAGGATGAGTGACAAACTGGGATAGACTGACTGGATGGTGGGACACTGTATGGACATCAACTAAACAACTAAACTACTAAACTAAAATAAAACTCAAGACAGACTTTTTCATATACAGTATATATACTGTATATTATATTACTGAACACCTTCACGGACACGCCAGAGGCCAAAGCAAACTCATCTGTTTGCATACAGCAGAACAGGAGAATGCTGGCGCTTGATATAAATATACTGGTATGCCAGGAGCGGGTCATGATATATTGAACACTATTCGCTATAAAGTACCACAGGCGCTAAGAACTTTGCCATAGTGTTTGACTTTAATGTCCCTGCAGATACATTTATGCAAAGAGGTGTGAACTCTTCTCCGAATGGACTGTGAACTGTAATTTTCCAAAAATATGCAGTTTCGTCCACACCACCACAAACACATATACATGCGCACTCGAATTGTGTGCATGCCTAATGAAGACAAATAAGCGTATTAATGAGTGACTAACAGCAAGGTCTGCTATTGAGCAGACCTTGTGTCATAGGAAAACATCTGTGCTCATCTCATCTGACAAAATAACTTGGTCCCGTGCTCTTGACCTTGCTTACCAAAAGGATCAAAAGCACTTGCAGTACCTAAATGCCAGCCTCTGTCTTACAGAGGCTGACATTCAGGTTTATTTGGTCACAAAATGAGCCACAGTAATTGTCGATCTTCTAATAATATTGCTCAGTAATGGGATTGTAATAATCAATGTCACTGTACCAACATACATATACAAGCAATTACAGCTTCACTAAGCTTTGGGGAAAGTCATCTAAATGCTCTATAAACATCATTCTTCTCTCCCTCTGTTTTTAAGAGATGGCCATCATCCAAAATATTTTTATACGAACGATGTCCAGCAAGTGGAAACATCTTTCATAATAATAATGCAGATTCATTGCCCTGTTGTTTCTTCAAATAAATTGTAAATGTGCAAGGTGCTTTACAGAGATTGTACATTACATTCACCCATTCACACACACATTCATACACTGAACTGCTCATCCAGGAGCAATTAGGGGTTCAGCGTCTTGCTCAAGGACACTTCGACAGTAGCCTCGGAAACCCAGGCTTTTATTTTGATGATAGGAAGAAAAATAAAAACCTGGGTTAACATGCAATTTCTGGCATAGGAAGTGGCATGCGGAACATGGCACAAATCATGAACCAATAGGATCCATCGGCTGTTTTCAGCCGGTGGATCCGCCCCCTCTAGACCAAAATAGGCCTGTGTTAGGGAAGGCTACTTCGACAGTAACTGGGGGAGCCCGGGATTGACCTGGGAACCTTCTGGTTGCCAAGCTGCCACTCTACCCCTGAGCCACTGCCGCCCACAAATAATAGTAGATCAAAGAAACAGATAGGAACCCCACTGGCATGTTCATGGTGTGGACTTCCTTCTGTATGCCAACAGTGATCTACATAGAAAATCTCAGTTCACTGAATAGAATCAAAACAAGACTGACAGGGGTGAAAAGACACATGCTTTCATGTTCTTTCACCCCTGGTTAAAGGCAATGGTTGCATTCAGAATGATTTGATTTGTTTTTTGGAACCAGCCGGAAAGGCAACGTACGTTGCCGAGGCATATGAATTGATGTTGCTACTCATAAACGATACGGCAGGAATTATGTTGAAAAGAAAATAGCGAATGGCTATTTCAACGCCCTTGAGACCACAAAATACAGTACCTCAAGGGCCGGCCCGCTATCACGGGTGCCTCTCTGCTTTCTGCTTTCACTCGCACAGTTCCAGCTCTCACTGGTGCATCCTTTTTAGTTAAATGTGGGGGTTAAATGTGGGGGTTAGGTCTGCGAGTGGGCAGTGGGCAAGAACTGGAAATGTACGAGCAAAAGCTGCGACGCATCTAAAGCCCATTTGGTTGTACAGTATACTGTATGCAGTTCGGCATACAGTATGAGACACATTTATATTAACAGCAGCAGCCGTTTTTCAAAGTGACTGTCCCACTCTGCAGTTATTGATTGGATTTATTTAACATATTAATTTGGAATACGCAATGCCTTTGATGTGAGGACAAGAGGTGCGTTTTTTTAGACTGACAGCCGCAGCAGCACTTCTACTTTATCCTGTTGGATTCATTCATCATAATATGCTTCATATAGCCTACAATGCTGCTGGCCACCATGGAATCTAATTATTAGGTTAATATGAAAACAAGCGTTTTAAATGACTAGTTCACCCCAAAAATGAAAATACAAAAATATATTATTGAACTCAAGTTTCCATGGTGTGAGTAATCAATAGAAAAAAAGTCATTTTGGGGGTGACCCTCATTGGCTGGCCTTTTGTTAATAGGGAGAAAGGGGAGAAACTGAGAAAGTGATGTCTAGTTCCAGCGTCTGTTTATTGACAGCTTTGCCAAGCAGTAAACAACTCACTCTAGTGGCAGGGCTAAAGATGGCTATGTTGGTCAGTCTGTCAAAAACGTCGGGACGGATTGTTATTGAATTTGCTGTGCACATTCATGCTCCCCAGAGGATTACCCCAAATGAATTTGCACTCAAGATTTCTCCCAAATCTAATAGGTGGATTGTCATAAAACTTGCTAATGCATAACTGTCTGGAGGATGGACCCCAAGGATTTGAGAGATTTCATGGCTTTGATTGATGGGTGATTTGCTGATTTCTAGCTTCACCCTCAGGTCAAAATCTGAGATTTGCACACAAGATAATATACGGTATAATCTCATGTTTTCCTGCTTAACGTCTTACAATTAGCACACTTAAACATCTGATGTGCGCGCAGACTGTAATGGGTACGCGGCGTGAGAAAGAGTTTCGAAGAGATTCAAGCAAATGAGTTTGTTAAGCGAAGAGAGTTGAGCGGGGGAAATAAATGCTGTGTGAACATGGTACTGTTGGACGGACACAGACTGGAGGTGGAGGTGAAAGGAGTGGAGGCTGTGTTCTTCTGACAGGGAGAGTGATTTCCCTTGTGGTCAGACCTCTTGAATAATATTACAGCCGTCTTATGTGGGAGGCCTCCAAGGTGTGTGCTTACACTGCAGCATGCTGGGGGGAAATAGACAGTAGCTGACATGCCAACATAAGTGGCTCTGAACAAGGCCTATATGCCTTTGACGGCATAAAGGCTATTCCATGCTGTCTACTCTCTCTCTCTCTCACACACACACACACACACACACACACACACACACACACACACACACACACACACACACACACACACACACACACACACACACACACACACACACACACACACACACACACACAGAGAGAGAGACCAAACGCTTCGAAACTGGACATGCATTAAAGCTTAGAGATGCATAGCTCACTGCATACTGTTTGCCCCAGTGTACAGTGCTCTGGGCAGGGGGTGAAAGTAGGCCGGTCCGGTCTGTTAATCCGTACTTCCGTTCCGGCACATAGCACCGAGGGCTGCCAAAACCCACTTACAACCCAGAAAACACATCAAAGTTATGTCAATATAACCAACAGTTTTCTCATAAATTGCTTAAAAGTTGTGTGTTTGTGCACAGCTGCAGCACAGAGCTGCGTGTCTGTCTTTATCAGTGCTGAGGCAATCCCACTGCGGCACTGCCTTTCCAAAACTGTTGCGCGGTGGTGGAAAGTAACTACTGTAAGTACTGTACTGTAATTTTACTTTAGTTGCATGTCCATTTTTCAATACTTACATCACATGACTACAGAGATAATGTGTACCGATTTGAGTGAGGTTTAGACAAAAAGGAGTAAAAAATTGTTCTGTCTGCAGAAAGAAATCAGGCTGCACCATATGAGGTGGTAAAGAAAGTCAGGCCTGTCAATTACGTAGTGCGACAGCCGGGCTGCCGGAGCCCACCTGTGGTCCTTATAGGAGAAGAGCTCTCCCCAGCCCAGAAGCAAGAAGTGAGAGAGCTGTTGGGGCGCGCCACAGATGTGTTTTCAGAACTGCCCGGCCGCACTATACTGCCATACAGCACAATATCTACACCAGCCCGGGGAAGATAATCAGATAAAGGCCCTATCATATCCCCGAAGCCAGACGGCTGGCCATCAGAGAGGAAGTGAGGAAGATGCTCGAGCTCGGAGTGATAGAGGAATCGCGCAGCCCATGGTCCAGCCCCATTGTCATCGTACCAAAACCCGATGGCTCCCTGAGGTTCTGCAATGATTTCCGGAAATTAAAATGAGGTCGCCGCCTTAGACGCTTACCCCATGCCCCGCGTGGACGAGCTCATTGAGCAGCTGGGGCCAGCCCGCTTCGTCAGCACCCTGGACCTGACCACTGACCAAGGGTTAATGGCAGGTCCCACTAACCGAGAGAGCCAAGGAGAAGACGGCGTTCTCCACTCCAGAAGGACTGTTCCAGTACACGGTCCTTCCATTCGGGGGCCACGGAGCCCCCGCGACGTTCCAACAGCTGATGGACCGGCTTCTGAGACCCCATCGTGACTACGCAGCCATCTACTTAGATGACATTGTGATCCACAGCGCCACCTAGGACCAACACCTACAACTACTGGAAGCCGTGTTAGGAGCACAGAGAAGGGCCGGGCTCACAGCCAATGCCAAGAAGTGCTGGGTGGGCCTGACAGTAGACAGACTATCTGGGCTATACCATTGGACGGGGCTGCGTGAAACCGCAGAGCCGGAAAGTAGAACGCATCAAAGAGTGGCCTCGGCCCACAACGCAAAAACAGGTGAAATCATACAAGCTGACCAGACAGAACCTGCCCAAGCACGTGACGTGGGCGGCCGAAGCAGAGGCCGCCTTCCAGAAGTTGAAGACCGCTCTGTGTGAGGAACCAGTTTTGGTGGCCCCTGACTTTACAAAGCCTTTCCTCCTGCACACCGACACCTCAGGGACGGGCGTTGGAGCCGTCCTCGCACATGAACAACCAGAAAACTTCATGAGAGAAATTATGCCACAGTAGAAAAAGAATGTCTCGCCATAAAATGGGCTATCCACCACCTGAAGTATTACCTATGGGGACCACGCCCCGTTAAAGTGGATGTCCAGAAACAACGACTGAAACGACAGAGTGGCGTGCCGGTTATTGGAGCGGTTAAATCCCACACGCAAACGCCTTGTCAAGGATGTTTGAAGACGAAAGAAGTGAAGCCCGCGGACCACCGGCGAGCTTAAAGGGGGGGATATGTGGAGTGTCACTGGGGTCCGCCAGGTGAGTGAGCCCCTCAGCATGGGAAATCAGTCGAGGAGGAGCAGAAGGCAGGAGAAAACCAGACCCCAGAGAGTTATGACACTTACGTCGACTCTCATTGTAAGCGTGGAAAGCTAGCTTAGCCTAGCTTACTGGAGCCTGTTCTCATTCTTAGCGAGCCTTTGCTGCTCTTCAGCCCCATCCGCCCCCATTATAACTGAGGCATTTTCACTCGCTGGTAAGTTGCTGGTAAGTAGACTAAATCACGTCTTTTTCCCCCTTTTAATAATGTTGTCTACCTTGGAGAGGCCTGTGAATGCGTTAAAAGGGGGGAAAATACGTAATTTAGTCTACTTACCAGCGATGAAAATGCCTCGGTTATAATGGGGGCGAGCAGCAGAGGCTCGCTAAGAATGAGAACAGGCTCCATGCGACGCCACTTTCGGTCTGCGGCGAGATCAAAGCATGACGCCACTCTCCACGCTGGAAAAAAAACTCCCCAAGCTGACGGTCGGGCTCATGACGGTAAGACACACACTCCACTTGTCACCTCCAGAAATGCTAAATGTTACATACCGTATGCTAATGTAGCGTCTCTCTGTTCTAGGCATTATAGGAGCCTGCTGTGCTTACCTGGAAAGGCACTAGAAAGGAGTAGTGCATGTGAATGGAAACGCACTAGACCAAGTAGTGCATGCTTATAGAAACGCACTAGAATGAAGTAGTGCATGTGAATGGAAAGGATCTTGGATGAGAGGCCATATGGACAGCATTCGTTATTCCCCGGACCGGGTAGATTCTACAGTATGTTACAGTACTCACCTTGAACTTACCTTACAGAGTGGGGCTCTGCTGTTGCTGTCCATCTTTTTTTCTAAATAAAACTGCGCTAACTGCAACGTGTTGGTTTGGTTGAGTCGACTTACCTTACATGCACAGCTTTATTTTCTAAACACACAGTGAGTTTGATTCATCGTTCAGATATTTTACCATAGCCAGTTCTCTCTTGTAAATGCGATTTCTCCATCGGCTATTTTCACAATTGCAGCCAGAGGTTATTGATAGCACTTTGGGGTTCTTGGCATAGATGTTTGGGAACCCATGTAAACCTACGTGTTCTGACAACCAAGTGATATTCAGCGTTGTTTAACCACTTAGACCCTCTATACCTAATAAAACCTGAGTTACATGGTACTTAGTGCACTGTTGTCATTTTTAAATCTACACCACATCTATTTGTAGCAAATGCTCCCCACAGAATAGGGATGCTGGGGTTCAAGTGGTTAAAAACTATGTACAGTATGCGTGCCAATGTTCCCTCATTACCTTAGCCTTATGGTCCCTCAAAACTATCACTAGCCTAACTCTATCCTAACTCTAAGCTGAGGGAACACAGGCCAGGGCTGAGGGAACATACTGTAGCATTACACCCACCCAAACATTAGCTACTAGGACAATAGGGAAATAAATCACATGGGGGGCAAGAAAATGGTACTCTCAGTATTTATTAATTTACTTATTTATATTAATCAACTTTAATTCCTCATGACAATTAGCTCCACAGGATGAATTCATTATTCATGACAGCAGTAGGTCATGTGACTTTGTTCACACTACTGGGTTTGAAATAAATCAGTACTTGCACCTGAAACTGAACTTGAAGCAAAACTACTCAAGCTACTTTCTGAATGCCGTTGTCTGTTCATCCGTTGGTCTTCTTGTCGATCAGTACAACTGTGATACTGTAGATGTCTTCCAAAACGTTCTCCAAAAGGAGAGATCTGTATAGCATCGCCCCGCCAATAGAACTACTTTGCTCAGACTATAAAGCTTCCTCTGTAAACATAGGAAAGTAGCCATCTTTAAGGCACGACACAGCAAACTGTTTGAGGAGAAAGAACTGAAAGAGGAAATTGTCCAACACAAAAAATCCTAAACTAATTAAAGCAATGGCACACTCTGGAAGAGGTTGTGTTGTGTTGTTACCTTGTCATGATGTAACGAGTGCAATTGGCAAGATATATCACTGCGCAAAATTAGGAATAATTAATCCAAAAATGTCTCCTCATTGACTTCCATTGACGAAACAGCTCTCAAAGTTACTCTTTTAGCACATATTGTAAAGAAACACAAACAAAGCTAATTATGGCAATATATAACATCCCAAAACCTAGTATGGCATTTGTTTTAAATAAAAAAATATATATATATCTGTCAATGTTATATGAGATACAAATGGTTCCTGTGTAAATAAGCTGAAACTTACTAGGATCTCCTTTTAGTTGACCTTGTACCAGTGATTTGTACTGTCAAGAAACCGTACTTTTTCCTATGCAACCTTCTAATAAATTCTTCAATCAATCAAACTTGATTCTACTATTTGAAGATCCCAATCCGCAGGTCCAGTCCAGTCCTTCCTTCTTCTACAGAAAATGTCTAAATCAAAAAGAAGTTGATATTTTGTATTAAAAGCAAATGCCTTACTGGGTTTTGTGATGTTATACATTGTGTTTAGATGTGCTAAAAGGGTTTGATTGCTGTTTCAACGTACAATGGAAGTCAGGAGCGTTCTTTGAATTATTCATTTCTAATCAACAGAGCAATGAAGCAATATGTATCTCGCCAATCGGACTCGTTAATTCATAACAAGGTACAGCAACTATACAACCCAAGCCTCCAAAGTGACCTATTGCATTGTCATTGATGTGCAAAACAAATCATTAATACAAAATCTAAGAAATGAGTGCTGTTAAAAGCTTGGTTAGACATTACATTAACTTGATTAGATCATAATCCCCGTCTCCCATTAGGTAGGTTGAGCTTGCGCAAGTCAGTGATGACACTGAAGCAGTGACACAACAAAACGCTTGGGTTCAGATTCAGCTCAAATAAATTAAGATGTTAACATGGAGCAGATTCGACTGCAGTGTCACACAAAGGTCAATGAACCCCGTGATGGCAATAATAGGATCTGAATGTGATTTATTGCTAGACTAATACACTGTTTATTGCACTATAAATTCACTATAGCGTGCATATGCTGTAGCATGGCCTGCGTTTAGCCTGACACGTTGAGAAACGTTGGCACATTATTACCATTACCGCTGATGGCCTTTGGGACAAATTGAATGCACTTAAAGTTATGGTATGGTATCTATTATGTAGAAGGCTCTATAGAAGGGTGGCATAATGCAAATGCATGGACCATGGAAATACTATTACTTTATCCCCTTCATGGCATACATGGAAACGGTACTGTAGATGTAAATACCCTTGAAGATGACACTGCTGATTGTTCCTTTGCTACTGACACACTAAATGAGCAATGAACAATGTTAAAAACATAGAAAATAGTGTTCCGTACTGAGTGTATCCTGGTCTGCCCACCAATTAGCTGAGGAGAAACGTCACAAATCAGTTCCATTAGTTGAACAAATCAAAGTTGTACTTGTCAATGAACAACACACACCGACTTTGCCGAAATGCTGACTCCTTAACGAACAATCTGTGGAGCTACAGCCTTGAGCCCTGGCGCTCTTGTTAGTCTTTGAGATTTGTGCGTCGGTGTGAAGCATTGGAAAGCTTGGCTGCAGGGCTCAGGAATGTCTTTTAGGATGGAATCTTGGTTTACTTCGGCTCAAAAAGCAGCCTGTTTATCAGTCATCAGGAACATTTGGCTTTTTCATGGTCCGACTTTGACTGCACCTGTTCCCACACGTGTTTCTGTCCGTCTTTATAAATATGCAAACAGCTGGAATCAGTAGTGCTGACAAAAAACCATTTGGTTTCTGGACCCGATACCTCTCTATGGTTTTATCCACATGCTGCTAAACACTATCATATTAGTGTACATGTCTAGCACTGTGTATTATGTATGTAGTGGTGGATACCCAAGACCACCACTCCCACCCCTTTACATAGTGTGTATGTATGCCTTTTGTGGCGACTGAGAACATATCTAGTGGAATAATGAACCTGAAAGGGTAGATGGTAAGTCCCCAAGGGCAATGCTGTGTCAGCAGTTATACAGATGCAGAAAACAATAGCAGGAATAAAGTGACAGGGGGAAAAGACTTGAAATAATGAGTTCCCCCCCCCCCCCCCCCCCCCTGCCATCTCATCCATTCTTGGATGTGATTGGATGTCCCCTCTTATGGGGAGGGTGTTTTTGGAAATATCACACCAGGGCATACATGCATAATGCTGACGCAGATGTTTAGGCTCTAACAGTAGTTTGTCTTATAAATATGTGTCTAGTAATACTTGTGACTAATTATGTACACAGTATGTAGTGTTCCTAGCTCTGTAGTTAATTAGATGTATTTGGTCCTATACTTCTGTCTCAAGTTATTCCCAACTGTCCCCACTCTGTCCAATGCGAGCCTTCTACTACCGGCTTCAAGCCAAACGGTAGCTGTGGCCCAGAAGTAGAAAGCTTGGTCATTTGTGCAGTAGGTTACCTGCAGGAATAACTTCCTGTCTTCCCCATGAGTACTGTGTGAGAGCGTGTGTGTGTGTGTGTGTGTGTGTGTGCGCGCGTGCACGGGCGTATGTGAGTGCATACGTTCTCGCACGTGTTTGTGATGGGGATGGGGGGGTCAACCCAAAGACAGAGAAGGTGCCGCAGTCCAGTTTTCAGTGAAGGCCCCAAAGTCCACTGCAGGGGTCCCGCTGGGCGTGACGAGGTCCTGCTCGGCAGGGGAAATGATCTCGGCCAGGGTGACGTAGGTGCCCGCCAGGAAGCCGATGAAGCCCACCACGGCAATGAGGAGGTCCTTCACCAGCATGGCCGGTCTCAACTGCCGATCCGAGAAGGTGATGAGCTCCACCAGGGGAGGGAAGATGAGGGCCAGGGCGCTGCTGCTCACCGCCCCCACCAGCGAGATGACCAGGTCCAGGCGAGGGATCAACACCGCCCCGGAAACTGTGAGCCAAGGAAGCGGACAGGAGGTGGAAATGAAGAAGGTAATGAAGGTAAGAGAAGAGAGGAAAATGGAGGGTAAAGGATACATTTGAATGGAAATGAAGGGTGATATATGAGAGAGAGAGAGAGAGAGAGAGAGAGAGAGAGAGAGAGAGAGAGAGAGAGAGAATGCGGGAAGGAGGCGTTAAGAGGGTGAAGCAGTGCAGAGGATTTAATAGAGGGATATGGAGGCGAAGTGGAAAGAGGGAAAGAAAGACAGCATGGACAAGGTGGTGGGGGGTGGAGGGGCGGGAGGAAAAAAGGTAGAGAAAGAGCGTAGGTCATCAACTCAAGCATGGGAAACAGCTGTCTTATGAGACACATACCAATCCATCTTCCATACTCCAGGCTCACGCACATCATTTAGCATACGACACACTCCACGTCGTTGCTGCAGAAACCTCGCATCTCCATATTTCAACTTTTTAAGTTTGTTTCGTAAAATTCATGCCCTACTTCCTGATACACGAATGTTGCACAGAAATAGTGAAAATAGCCGATCAACAAGGTCACAACGCGTTGCATTGTGAGCTTGTAGATCGTCTGTTTTCACAATTTTTGAATGTTTTTAAAATAATAATAAAAATGCAATGGTTTTTGGACATACAAGGTTTCCACCCGACAACAACAATGTGCAGGATACATGAACCCGCCCCCATCAAACTCCCGTTCCCCGTTCCGTCTCGATTTCCCTCCCTCATTCTGTCTTATTCCTACATTTACATTGTGCTGTGCCTGGAAAAACCCTGCTATCGCCTGCAGAAAATGATTGGATCACATGGAACATGAAAGGTGCAGCGGTTGAGACCTCGGGGTCTGACTGGGCCACCCTGTGCAACAGACGACTCACTGTTGGGGGGAGGGGACTGGGGTGCAGAGGGAACTGTCAATAAGCACTGGAAGCTTCCAGTTTTAAGTTGGCCTTCTAATTACAGTTTTTTTTTTTTTTTCAGAAGAGTGGAGGAAGTGTGGGGCAGTTGTACAGTATCTATATGACATGCTGACAGTAATCCTGCTCGAGTCACAAGTCCATGGCTGGCTTAAAGTACTGATTCAGAATTTGTTCTGACTGTATTAAAGCTGTACAATCTAACTATTTGTGAATAAAACGGTATTTCTTCCCAATCTGTATGTTAATACAAAATCCAGCTACAACAATTACAGAGGGGCCCACTTCGCCAGTGTGCAGCAAGCTTCCCCATGTCAACGATCTAGGGAGGGGCTCCTCAATTCTGGGAGCTTTGGGATCTGGGAACCAAGACTTCATGTCCCAAGTTCAAATTAGTCCCATAAAACAGAATGAACTAACGGAAATCAGCAGTCCTCAGGAAGAATATTAACTATATGGGATCAAATAATCCAATATGATGTGAGAGATGCATTCAATCCATTTTTAATAAAAAAACTTCTTTGAATTCTGAATTCTGCTGGCGATCAAAGACCAGAACAGACAATAGCAGTTCAACAATCTCTAATTTTTTTTTCTTTTTTCACTCTATATATTAAAAATGCATGGAATAATAAAGGTTGGCAGAAAAAAAAAGCGTTATCGAGCCCATTCAAAGGTAATGCAGATTAATCCGGGATGAGAGCATTACTTTTCAAAAAAGACCTGAGGACTGTAAATCACTCAACTTTCTCAATCAATGGACATGAATAAAATGTTATTCGATCACCTGAATAAATTGTATAAATTTATATGTGAAGCATAACATTATTTGCACAGTGTTTGTTAAATATCTACTGTATATGTCTATCACTGTGCTATTACAATACCAAATATTCAGTCGGAACATGACACAGACATGCACACACTTTTATAATCAGTTCACATTTTAATAACTGTCTATGCACAAGCCACAAGGTCAGATCAAAATGTTTAACCATGTTTATTACGACCATCAGGGAGCATTTAGTATGAGAACGTCGAACCTATGTCCGTCTGTCAGTCAGTCACGGTAATCAACAACTTCTCAGTCAGCTGCGTCTGTTAGGGGGGAAAGGCGGATCACGTTACCACTGTGCTAGCGAGAGGCGGATCACATTACCGCTGGCATCGCCTAAAAAACACCATGGTCGTTGGCCAAAGACACGACGAACAGTTTGTGCCGTATTTAGAAGCTCTGACCTAACGGTCTCCACTTGCCATTGGAGTGTTACTTGTTTTTATGTATTTTGTGAGTCATATTAAAGTATATCTGCAATATATCTGTTAAACATTTTTGTATTCAATTTACAATGTTACTGTGTGTATGTGTGTATGTGTGTGTGTGTGTGTGTGTGTGTGTGTGTGTGTGTGTGTGTGTGTGTGTGTGTGTGTGTGTGTGCGCGCGTGCACGTGTTTAAGGAGGCTCACGTGCGTACATGTGCATGGTATTTGTTATGTGAGACGATGGGATTCCCCGTTTAACAGTTCAAGGCGAGGCTGTAGAGAACCATGATCTTCACTATCTATGAGAGTAACACATAATATGATATTGTAATGCTGAGCAAACACTCCTTACTGCTGAGCCCCAACAACGTGGTTGTATCTCTGCTTTGTTTCCACCCGCACTCCTCTCTGGAGAGACACTATGCTATTGATCACATCGTTGAAGCAAGACTCTGCAGACATCCACTCTCGTGTGTGGTGGGCTGTCGAACACCTTGGGTAATGTTACACGTAGGAGAACCCTGGCGGCCAGGACGGCTTCTCCTGTCCGGCCCGTAGCCCAAACACACAAGCTCCCCAAAGACCATGGGAGCTCCTGTGTGTCTCAGCTCCATTGACTAACTGTCTGCATCGCCCTCCACTGTACATCGCTACCTCAGGACAGTGTGCATTAGTATGAGACGAATAGCCAGCACTCCAGAGTCCTTCTGGTACTTTTGAATAAAGGCACGGGCATCAGGGGTCATCAACATGTCCGCACACGGACAGATGTGTCCGTGGCAAGACTTTGTTTTGTCTGTGGCAATTATTATAATTTTCTTATTACTGAATTACTGAATGTCAGTCTTTTTCCCCTTCAGAATATGTATGACACTTATTTACTAAGAAACACTTGTTCACTAGTACTAGTGGTTCTCAAAAGTTTTATTTGCAAGGACCCCCATAACACTGAGTGTGTACAAATGGAACCATTTGTACACTCTCAGTGTTATATGTTATGGTCATTCAGGGCTATCTCTTTAATGGGTTTCTGGTAATATTATTGTCTTCTCATTTTGCATGTCAGTGGCAAAAAATATTTTTACAAAAATGTCCACCACAAGCCAGCATGGTGATGACCCCTAACGGGCATACATGGTCGCGTTTCGGCGTAAGCCTTCCTCAGTGTGTGTCTTTGTCAATTTGTAGGGTTCAGTAAAAAATGGCAAATTTCAGCGTGATGCCCGACGCACAGTGCATCATGCGTGTCATGGTAGCGGCGGCACTGGCTACTGCACCAAGTATGAAAAGTTAACATTTGTGTTACAATTTAAAATGTAGGCATTTAGCAGACGCTCTTAATCCAGAGCGATTTAAAATAGCAAGGTAATACATCAATACAACAACATCAATACATCAAACGTATAGAAATAGTAATCTAAGAAAAAAATGTAGGTAGACCAAGCACCTATTCAGTAAAAACTTTATAAAAAACTGATTTTTTTTGCAAAGTTGCAAAAATCAGAAAAAAAAAAATCAATCCTGATCAGAAAGAAATACAAAACGGGTGGCAGTGTGCAAACGTGATTGACATAACGTGAAGTTTTTTTATTTTATTTACATGCTCCGAAATTCACGCCGATATTCGGCCGAAAAAACGCAGCAGTGTGAAAAGACCTTTAGTCTGTTGTTCTAGACAAGAAGCAACACTAGACATTTCAATAATCAACATGGTAGACTGAAATATAATAGGAGATCTGATTCAGCAAGCTTGATCTTCAAGGGCAGTGGATTCCAAAGTGTTTGAGCTCTGGTACAAAAGAAAACGTTGTCACACGCTGCTGCAGTATGTGTGTGTGTGTGGGGGGGGGGGGGGTCCATACAGAAAGAAAACATTCTGGTTATTTGAAGCACAACTGAGGTTAGATTTACAATCTGTATTCGCTGTGCGAGATGTGTGATATTGACACAATGACCCATGAGCAGCTGGGCTCCCGGTCCAATTACAGGACAAGATCTTCTTGAGCTCCGACAACACCAGGAGGGAAGCAGTTTTTGAACTCTATATTTTCTTTTCCAAAATAACTCCCTCTCCTCTCCTCCTTCATGCTGCTAACAAGGACATCAAAACAAATCTTCCTCTGAGACAACCTTGGGAGAGAGCTCTGTCTGAGTTTCATTGTTTCTCCAACAATGTTCAGATCATGCCACAGCATGCCTCATCAGTCTTCAACTAGCCAAAATGTGCACATGTGCCCCCCCTGCCTTTCCGCTCGCATCACAACACTGATATTTCCTTACTGTACAAGGCACCCAAAGGCATGGCACCCCATACCTTAACACAACGGCTGCCACCATTCACTTACACTTTATTTTGAAGAGCCCCGGAAGCTTCGTGCATGTGCACACGTGTGTGTACACTGACAATCCAGGAAGGAGATCAGTTTGTTTACAAACGGTCGCAAAACTAAAATCCTAACCAGGGCCGACCATCACGGCATAGTGTAGCCGTGAAAAAGTGCAGTTCTCGCCCTCCTCTGCGTTATTTGCACCTTATTCAGAGATACAGACGTTTTTATGTTACAGCATAGAATAAGAGTCAATGGAGAATAGACGCTCCACAATGCTTCCAGGCACAGTTTTTTCTTTCACCAGCACCCGTAGCAAGCGTCTGAGATGCGGGTTACCATGGTAACCTTATCTCGTCTGTGAACGAGGTTGGCTACAGGGGCAGCCGTTGTGTTAAAGGCCTGATCTAACCCTACAACTCCCTCCACTCACTTAGATCAGCTAACACAGGAATGCTCCAAAACTGTGTAATAAACTCCCCATTGATGTCAGTACTGCAGAATCACTCCCAAATTTCCACCGTAATCTGAAGACTCACCTCTTCAAACCATTTATGCTAGTGGCTGGCCAAAATATGTCTACTATGCAGTAGGGTTGGGTACCGAAGTCGGTACTTTTATTGGTATCGAATGCATGACGTCGGTACTATCGAGTATCGGTTCACGTAAAAACAAACGGTACCTCGTTTCGATACTCTTGAACGCACCCGTGGCCGGTCGCATCCGTAACAACATTGAATTGCTTTAGTAAACTTGCGTAGTTGCGTTACTGTGAAAATGGCCCACAACTGAAAACATCCGACAATAGCCAATAATATTATTATGATGATCCAACGTCTATGATCTCCAGCTGTGACACTGTGTGAGCATCGATCGTCACCTCTCCCCAGTCCCCACGCTGACGCTCTGGACCAGAGCTACTCTCCCCATAGCCTCTCCCCCTCCCCGCTCGCTGCTCTGTCTGGCTTTCACCCTCTCCGTGTTGAAGAAGTGAAAGCCTTTTTCTGTGTCGTATATAAAAATGTGTCTTTAGTTCCGACCGTCTAGAAAAAGTAATTGATCGGTTGCGCAGGGCAGACAGCCTCTGTGTAACTCCATGCTGCTCGTTCATGTTTGCAGTAGACGCGAACGCGCATTCACGTTCAATGGAGTTGCATTCAGCAACGCAAATTGTTGATGTGAGGTTTAAGAAAAAAGAGAAGCAAGGTTTTATTGTCACTACTCAGGGACAAGAAGCAAAATGCAATGTTGTGATCAAGGTGATAATAATAATAAGAAAAACTAAGATAAGGTAAGATGATGATGATGATAATAATAACAATAATAGTAAAAATAATAAAATCAATATAATCAACAGTATAGCCATAGAATAGCTGTATAAAGAATGTGTTCTATTGCAGACAAACACTTGTATATAAAATAGCAGCCATAGTAGTAATAGTAGTCCCATCAACTACAGTAAGCCTACTACTTGACATGAAAATGGCTGTCTTAGGCGGCCTTAATAACCTATTGTGTAAAATAGCCTATAGAAAAAAGTTAATAATAATAATAAATAAAAAAGTATCGAAAACAGTATCGAAACAGGTATCGTATCGATTCCCAGGTATCGAAAAAGGTATCGTATCGATTCAGAGGTGAACGATACCCATCCCTACTATGCAGACATATCTTGGTCACTCGTTCTCATGTCAAGTACTGCATTCAGCTGCGTATGTATGTAGGTTACTAGGTAGGTAGGTAGCCGTGTCAGGGACCAGCATTTAATTCTAACAACAATCATTAACAGCCAATGAGGGACCAGCATTCCTGGTGATGCCAGTGGTGATGTCACTGGCATCACCATGGTGATGCAAGTGGTGAGCGCACCTGATGGCATAGGCCATACATGGCCTACTTGTGCACAAATTGCATGTTGGCACCTCGACAGAGTGTAGTTCTAGTTTGTGTCTGTATCTGTTTTTCTCAACAAAATGTTAAGTATACACTTCTATACTTTTGAAGTTATCCCACCTCAGAGCACATCAGTATTTTCAGCCTTTCCTATACACATTAATTGGTGTTTGCTAGAAGAGAGAGTGAAGGGAGGAATTTTTACACTTAAGATGTGTTTTTTTACATCACCTGATTCGCACAGGTCTGCTCTCCGATTTAATCCAAAGAGCTAAGCTGTGATGTATACATTTTGAGTTAAGACCCATGTCCCTCTGCACGGTAGCAATTAGTACACATGGGGCTGTTTCATGCTTAGCCTCATATCATATATCATATCATGTATCATTATAGGTGAAAAGTTTCCAAAATTGATAAAAGAACATATTTACAAGCTGATACAAAAGCAAGTAGATTGGCTATTTTCACTATCCACACGATGAAGTATATAGGCCAGGCGAGGCTGTAATTTTTCCATAGACTTTTACAAAAAAAATTTTTTATATCAATTATTTTAAGCCAAGAATCAAGCCATCCAGGATCCTGGTGAATCATGATCATAAAACCTTTGATTCTGTTCAAAGAAAGACGCAATATTTGAATATTTAATTATATGATATACTACATTTAATAAATACCCCATTGTTTGGCCGTTTTACATTTTTTCTTTTCACAGAATCAAAGGTTTTATGATCATGATTCACCAGGATCCTGGATGGCTTGATTCTAGGATTAAAATAATTAATATAAATATTTTTGTTAAAGTCTATGGGAAAAATACGCCCACTGCTATGCTCTATAGCCCTTATAGTGGTTAATGTCTGCAATGTCCACTGCAGAGAATAAATGACATACATTTTTCTCCACTACTTGCACTATCACTGCATTACCACACTTAGGCCTCTCTTCTCAAGCACTGCTTCAATCAATCTCCAAGTGCTCTGTTTCTTGTCTTTCCATCTCTCCTCCTCCCCATTTTCAACTGACTTTCCCAATACCACCTATCATTTCTCATCTATAACATGGGTGACTGCAAGACCCTCTTGAATGCCGTTCTCCCCCTCAATTTGCTATCCATGGACCCCTTGTAACCCCACCCCATCATTGCCATCTCTATCCATGTAATTTATTGTTCCCTTAAAGCCCCCATCATTCCCATGTTCTTTCCATCTCCGATGCATCCCCTGACTTCCATCTCCCAGTTCAATTCTGTAGTTCTCAGTCCATCTTTTTCTCCTCATTTTAGTTGCCCCCCACCCCCACCCCACCGATCCCCCTCTGCCTTACGTTCACGCTCAAATCCCTCTCTCTAAAATGAAATACTCTAAAGAGATGAAGCCTCTCCCGTTTACTCTGTTCTTGTGCAAAATGGAAACCATTAAATAATGAAATGTAATAAATCATGGAGTACAGTATGTCCAATAGCAATTACAGCACACACATTAATTGCTAGACATACATTTCCCCATACTGTACGCACATGTACACTAACACACAAACAACTATGACCTGAACTCATGGGAGCTCAGGTCTCTGCCAGGTCAGGTAGGTTATTGTGGCCTTCTGGTGGTGTAATAATAGGCTAATATGAAAAGGTTGCCATTTATTCCTCTGTCTTTCACGGTAATCGGACGCTGCGTTCATGATTTGAGGCATTTTGTTCAAAACGGACCACTCTGGCAAACTTTGGAAGCCAATATTAGCCAATCATGATGGAATATGAAAAAATCTATATTGTCTTCTGTCTTGATCACATATATAATATACCATAGAGATACTGTGCACCAATTTGTGTGATGTTAGGACGAAATCTGTAGGTGCAATATAAAAATCTGCCTCCTGGTGGCGCTATAACAGGCTGATCAGAAATATTTGGGGCAGAGGTTCTGCTCTGGCATCCAGGGAGTGTGCATGCACACTTTTGCTCCAATGGTGCTGGAGATTAGCTGTTCACAGACGGCCGGACGGACGGACGGACTAACGGACCAGGCCAAAACATACTGGTCCTGACCTTCGTATCATTGTCTCCACCAGCCGAAGGCATGGGGGAGAGTATGTTTTCCCCTTCGTCCGTCCGTGTGTCCGTGCGTGCGTGCGTCCGTCCGTGCGTGCGTCTGTGTGTCCTCGCAGTTTGTGTGCACCTAATCTCAGTCGCCGTTGGCCCGGTCGCTGCCAAAGTGAGCACACACATTCCCTAGATGCCAATCTAGAACCTCTGCCCTAAATTTTTCAAATGGGCCTTTTCTAGTGCCACCTAGTGGCCGATGTTCGCAAAACACATTTCTGTGCACTACTCTTACAGATTTTGTCCAAAAATCCTACAAATCGGTAGGCAGTATCTCGACAGTCATGTGATCGACACAGATCTGTCCGATTTTGCATATTCCATCCTGATTGGCTAAGATTGGCTTCCAAAGTTTGTAGGATTGAGCCGTTTTGAACAAAATGCCTCAAATCCCAAACGCAAAGTGCAATTATCATGAAATCGCACACTCACGTTCCCACTAGGCCGTGGAAGAAATGCCACTTAATTTTTTTTAAATCAGCCTCATGGTGGCGCTATAACAGGCCGATTTGTGGTTTTACCTATAACTCCACCGATCAGTTTCAAACTTTGTAAGCGCACTCCCTAGAGGCTAAGGATAAAACTTTGCCCTGCATTTTTCACATCAGCCTTTTATAGCGCCACCTTTGGGCCGACTTATGTAAAACACATTTTTGGATATTACTCCTTGAGATTTTATCCAAAAATCACGCAAATCGGTACACAGTATCTCTATAGTCATGTGATCAAGTCCGATCCGTCGGATATTTCATATTCCCTCCTGATTGGCTAATATTAGCTTCCAAAGTTTGCAGGATTGCTTTGTTTTTGAACAAAATGCCACAAATTATCAACGCAGCTTGCGATTACCATGAAATTTGCCACACATATTCCCACTAGGTCAAGGAACAAATGCTACCTTTTTTCACATTGGCCTGTTATAGCGCCACCAGCAGGTAAACTTTAGCAAAACACATTTTTGGAACACAATGCTTCAAATCATGCATGCAGCGTCCGATTGCCATGAAAGGTCTAACTCTAAGGTGAAGAACATATGCCACCCTTTTTACATTGGCCTATTATACAGTGTGCGTCCTGGTGGAGACCTGTGCTCGGAAAAGCACTGCTTCTAGTTTTCACTGAAATGTTTTAATACATCTCCACTTATACAGTAGGCAACCTCAACTAACCTTCCTCTACTACACTTATCTATCTTATAACTGAACTGTTAGAATGCCATGTTACTGTAGCTCATTACAGGAGAAACTGGCCACTTCGTACACACATTTGACAGCCCCAGTGAGACAGTTCCTCAGTGCAATCCCTGTAGCCAGCATATACCTGCATATATATTGATTAATGATAGCTACTAAAGGAACAGAGGGGAAAGATGACTGTAATCCAATAAATGAAACAATAACAAAGACACTATATTTGTCTGACATTATAGGGTCGCTCTGCAGAGCAGTCAATTTCATTTGATTATAATTGGTGTCAGAGCACAAACAAAAAACTGTTTCAGGAAATAATAGGGGCTAATAGTCACTTGTGTTTTGTGGCTGAAGGCAGGCTTGTCAAGAGCCGTTTTACAGAGATGGAGTTAATAATACCTAGGTCCAATGCACTCCTGGAGCAATGAAAATGAGCAACAAATGTTCATTTGGCCCCTAAATCTTGCCTCTGGCACACACACACACACACACACACACACACACACACACACACACACACACACACACACACACACACACACACACACACACACACACACACACACACAGGTCTTTTGAACACCCGGTTAGTACACCCGAGGCCTTCCCTGTCCACCCAAACCATCATTTGTTGAATTAATCATAGTCTGAACCTGAACTGAACCAGGGTTGAATGGACAAGTGGTTAAAGTAAAGAAACGAACCAAAACAAATAAAGTTGAATGCAACAAAACAAAAAAGTTCATGAACTTTTCATAAACAAAAAAAAGCACACCGACCCCCAGTGGCGAGCACACACCTACACCTAATAGGTGTCAGAGCACAAACAAAAAACTGTTTCGGGAAATAATAGGGGCTAAGGCAAGCAGAACATAGTCACTTGTGTTTTGTGTCTGAAGGCAGGCTTGTCAAAAGCCGTTTTACAGAGATGGAGTTAATAATACCTAGGTCCAATGCACTCCTGGAGCAATGAAAATGAGCAACAAATGTTCATTTGGCCCCTAAATCTTGCCTCTGGCGTCCGTGAAACAAACATTGATGCATCTCTCACTCACTCACTCAATCACTCACTCACTGGGACTCCAGAGCTGCAGAGGGAGTTGGTGCGCAGGTGTTTGGGACAATACCAGGTAGATGAATATGGTGGTGTGGGTGATTAGAATTGTCTAGTGGATGGGCGGGTGGACGGTGGACGTCACAAAAGTAACATGCGAGGCGCACCGCTTCTCTGATCCGCACCAAACTTGGCACAGACACTGTTCAGGGGTCTGCCATCAGTATAGCTACACCAAGGGCCCCAGGTTGGGGGGCCCAAGGACCAAAGGTACACCGTTGCTCCAATCTGCACCAAACTTGGAAATCTAGTATATAAGAATGTGCTTCAAGATGATCCAATTAATCAAACAAATCTATATAATTGCTAAGAAAAGTAATCGATAGCAACAGCTCTAATGCACATATTGCATATTTTGCAATGCCTGCTAAGCTATATTTAAACATGCAGTGAGTGTAATGTTCCAAAAGTTACATTTATTATTACTGTATATCTACTGTGTATGTGCTCATGGTGATACACTAGTGCTTCTTCCTGTAAAGTTAGATTATTCACTTCCAGTTAAAATATCAACGTTCAACTTATCGCTTTCTTTACTCCCTCACTGTTTCAGAATTAATTTGCAATAATTCAAAAGGATCTATCTATGTGTGATCTACTCTACCGCAAATCTACTGCTAATACTACACGCCTTTGTTGCTCACATTAACATTATGACATTTTTAGAAGGCTTTAGTCATGCAACAAAAATTAAAATGTCAGATCAGCCATGCAGGGCTAGACATTTCTGGCACATCCTTGTGAAGGAGATGGCAAATGGGACCATGTTTTATTAATGAGACTGTGGAATGTCACCAGGCATGATTATTTGACAACACGTTTTTTTGGACCCCACAACTGCCTCACTGGGGTTGCTCCAACACAACTCTTTTAATGACACGTCCTGTTCACTTGATCTGGTGTGACAGCCCAGGGGTTCAGGGGTCGACTGGGACAGACGTCCCGATGGCCTCCTATAAGGATTCAGTACAAACAGCAGGAGTTCAAGTTCAGCAGTACACAAGAGTTCTCATGCTGCGTTCATTTAGAAACGCTGAATGCTTAGGACAGCAATAGGGCCTTTGAACCCTCAACAAAGAAACAAAGTCTAAAGAAATACTGCCACAACGCAAAACAAAATGTCTTTAGGGTACGTTGTCTACTTGCATGTTGTGTGTGTAGTGCCAGTATTTTATTAAATATTTGATTTGTGCCATCTATGAGATACATACAAAAAGCATTTTGTGCTCAACTCCACTGGGATTCATTGAACAGCAGAAGAGCATGCTCCTCCGATAACAATGAACAATTAGGGCTTATTCGTGGCAACATTCATGGACATCAGCTAAATTAACTGGAATAAAATGACTACAATGATGGGCACAAGCCTTTTTAATCCATCTCCACTAATGCTGCTTCAGTGACAATGCAGAGAGTGCTTTAGTGATGACAAACATTTCCAAATTATCATAGGCAATGATGTAGAAAGGAATCATTTAATGAATGCGAACAGGAGAGCATTAGCTCATTTCTGAATCAATTTGATCAGCCTTTGTAATGCATTCAAAGGCTAGGCTATATTTAACAAAAACAGAAAAGAATGGACTTTTCATGCATGCTCAACTCGAGGACAGTCTTGAAGAGGTCTTGAATACATAAAAGGAAGTGGCCTCCCCTGCACGTAACAAGAAAATCTTATGAAACAAATGTCACCCAATCATCAAGGACGACAATACACAACAGAAGAAGGAAGAAACTATCCTGAATCCAGCAGCAATCAACCAAATGAACAGACGTGTTTCATCAACATTATTAATTCATTATTAGACTCCTAAGACTTCTACAGAGAGTGCAGTGCAGATTGTTACTTCCACTTAAGAATACATAACAGTAGATGCAAATGTGTCTGTCAATGAAAGTGACACTTTCCATCAACCATATGAGATTATTCTCATTACATCACTGATTGCTTTGATGATGGGAGAATTTAATATGGGACTAAAATGCAATGTGTTGAAGGGCGTTTGGGGAGCAGCTAAGGACAGAGCATTCTCCGGTGGTTGCATCATCCTCACCTGAGCGTGTCCTCTACCTCAGGAGGGCCATGATTTCCATCTCACTTAAGACCTGAAAGAGTGAACTAAGGCAAGGGTCTACAACGTTTTCAGGCCAAGGACCCCTTAGTTGAGAGACAGATGAAGCAGGGACCCCCACAACCTTTTCATAGATTCCATATAGTTTCATTGTTTATCAGTACGACCATCAGTGTATTTTGGATTCATGTTAATGTGTGTTTTCAAATATCAAACCACAGTCAATAATGAATAAACTTGACCTCGCGCTCTGTACTTAGTCTACTCTTTTCCCCTCTAATCCAAACCTCTTGGCCAAAAATAGCCGATCTTGTAGATCTGCTATTTTTGGCTAAAGTTATCAGAATATGGACGCTAGGGTTCAAGTGGTTAATATAAAAAGGGGAGTTTCTATCACACAAAGATTTGGAGGACCCCCTGTAGTAACTCTGAGGACCCCCTAGGGGTCCCGGACCCCCTGTTGAAGAACCTTGAACTAATTAGGCATTTGATGAATCCACACCTCAATGCCTCAAAAAGGTGGGCGGTTCCTCTGGGGCCACTGACTGCCACTTAACAAATCATGTTTTGCTCATTAATGTTGAACTATGTTGCGTCACTATGAGTCATGATCTCCCAAAACACTGCACTCTTCCTATTTGATGACCACAAAGGGTGTAACAGTTCCATTCATGCAAGTACTTGTACATGAAAAAAAAAAAATATATATATATATATATATATCTAATGTATTTATGCAACATGAAATCTCTCATTTCCATTGTATCTGGATTGTGTTTTGCACGGCCATCAAGGCCCAGCAGATATTGTACTTGATTATCTTCAACTAATATTCATTAAGAATTCTTAAACACAGCTGGCTCCCATAAAGTCTTAATTAGGGATGGCCAACAGTTAACCGTTACCGTTAAACCGAAAAGAAATTGGTTACCGGTAAGCACTAACGGTTAATTTTGACCGATAAAAAAAGAAAAGAAAAGGGAAATCAACCCATGTGTCACATCAAAAGCCCCGTACACCAATATTTACGCAACATCAAGTCACCAACCATGCAACTATACGCGCTGTGGTCACACATTTCTGGACACCAATGTCTGTGTAACATCCATGCATTCATGCAACCGCGAGTCTGCGACGCTGCTGTACGCGCTGACTTGTTCATCAGGAAACAAATGCTCCCTCGTCGATTGGATTTTACAAAACAGACCCCCGTCGTCACATTGAATCCCGTTTAAGAAGAGCTTAAAACACACCTTTCTAATGTTACATGTTGATGACGTGAGGAACGCTAAAGTCGTCTTGGTTACATAGTTGGCTATGCGAAAATAACAAAGCTCAGAGTCGCATATTCAATGATCGCTGCATCAGCACACACAAAACACGGGCGAGAGAGAAGGAAATTAATGAAATGGACATCACGTTTAGCCGATTCAACCATTCCAAAAGTCATACGATTGGAAGTTATTGCTCTACTACATGCGGCTACATGCGAGCGTCTCCGACGTCTCGCTGCTGCCGCTGCTGCTGTTTTGTTAGGCGACTGCCAGGGAGTGCACAGAATTTTAGAGAGGCATGGGCTGACAATTCTAAAAGGGCCTTTTCAGACGGATAAAAGTTAAGGGCGCAAGCCCCTTTTGCTGTATGTGCGCACGTGCCTGGCGAGCGCATCACATTAGACTGATCACTCATTTCAATCCCACCGTTTCTTTGCAAAAACACATTTCTTTTAGAAAACATTTGTATTCTTGTTTCTCCCAGTTTTATTGTTTTTAATGTGTAAATCTAGCACTTTATTATGGGGAAAAACGTGTGTAGGCCTATTTTCCTTTTTTAAATCGCTAAAATAGCGCATTTTTGAACACATTTCCTTAACGGTTAACGGTTAATTAACTGATAAGGCCTGACGGTTATCGGTTAAGAAAAAATCTCCATTTGGCCATCCCTAGTCTTGATAGAGTTAATAATACCTACAGTAGGTCCAATGCACTCCTGGAGCAATGAAAATGAGCAACAAATGTTCATTTGGCCCCTAAATCTTGCCTCTGGCGTCCGTGAAACAAACATTGATGCCTCTGAATAAATCACAGCCCAAAACACACACACACACACACACACACACACACACACACACACACACACACACACACACACACACACACACACACACACACACACACACACACACACACACACACACACACACACAGGTCTTTTGAACACCCGAGGCCTTCCCTGTCCACCCAAACCACCATTTGTTGAATTAATCATAGCCTAAACCTGAACTGAACCAGGGTTGAATGGACAAGTGGTTAAAGTAAAGAAACGAACCAAAACAAATAAAGTTGAACGCAAAACAAAACAAAAAAGTTCATAAACTTTTCATAAACAAAAAAAAAGCACACCAACCACCAGTGGCAAGCACACACCTACACAAAAATACAAATAAAAATAAAGTTGAATGCAAAACAAAACAAAAAAGTTCATCAAACTGAACACAGAATCAAGCAAAAAAAGCACACCAACCCCCAGTGGCGAGCACACACCCACACACGCGATCTAAATCAATCAAAGTGATCTCAAGCAGCTGGCTCCCATAAAGTCTTTAACAATTCTATACTTCGGGACACTGTCCAATTCCATTCTGCCACTCTGAGACTCTTAGAAGCATAATTAAATAATAACACAGGCAGGGACATAACTGCATATTTGCAACTTGTATTCAAGTCACTAACCATTCATGCTGAGTGCTGTATAGAGAAGGATGAAAGGATGTGAACATTTTTAATTTAGGTGCCAGTTGATACTCAATTGCCAGTTGATACTCAATTGCCGTTCTGTTCTGATTACTGCCGACAATGAGTGTTCATTAACTGCCATTAACATTCAAGGGGAAGCAGTTCCTTCTTACCCCCAGAGGCATACTGTACTTCCCATCAATGGCTTCTTATTCAGGTATGATGTATTCTGGGTATAGCTTCACTCATGGGAGACACAAGATCAGCATGTGAAATGTCTTTCTTGAAATCATTGACAGGGCATACAGTACGAAAAGGCTTAATTGATTGTTCTATGGAACTCTGCTCCTACTAGATCTATGGGAGGACGGGAGCGACATCACTCCTTTCCAACGCCCCAGCGACGTCACCATGAGGAGCCCGCGTTACGACAGGGAGTTTCAGGTTCTCGACGTCACCATGGGGGACACCGGAGATGACCAGGATGAGGTGGGCGCCTCCCCCACTCATCTCCGAGCCACCGACCGATCTGCGTCCGTCGTCCCGACTCCCACTACGATGATAAGGACGCCGCGGACGGGGTTGCCAACGAGGCCTCTGCTGACCAGCTTGAACCGGTGTCGACTATCTTTAGGAGAGCCGCCGCCAGATGCAAGATAGTTTTTGCCCGCTGTGGAGCAGAAGGAGACCGCTGCCTCCCTGGGAGAAGGATGGCAGGGCTCTGTTCAACCACGCCCCCCCAGAATCGGGGCCGGCGGCTAAAGGCTTTAAGTCTGTCCTTCTCTGGTCCTGGAAGAACCATGCCAAACCCCCAAGCTGGCCTTTCCGATTGACTGCTACACCATTAACGGTGCCCTAGTGCCAGAGGGACTGAGGGCTATCTAGAGCCGGCGTGTCAGCTCAGGCTCTAGTGCCAGGGCCTTGATTCCTGTAAGGCAGACCAGTGTCTGTCCATTAGCTGAATGAGGCCGTGCTCGGGCCGAGGTGCCCCGGGATCGGAGGCCACACCCGTGGGGGTGGGGCCCTGGGCTATGGGCAGGGCTTGGTGGGTCAGACTGTAGTTGTTTCCGGGGATCAGTGGATCCCATAGTGAGTAGATCTAGGTGCCACAGAACTAGTCCGTATGAGCACGGAACTCATGTATGGAGATAACTAACGTCACAGACAGAACAGCCCATAAAAGGAGATATGCACGTGTCGTGTTTGATACCATGCAAATTGGTCACGGCTGACTTCGCACAGGTGCGATTTCTTTCACAGAATCGTCTTTTTCTCCGCTTCCCTGCTCTGTGTTTGTGAAAACAGTGGTCATAACTATGGATTGCATGTTTTTTTTTTTTACAGAATCACAGAAAGCTCTTCTGTGTCTGTGTCCGATCAGGGATCAATCGAAAATGTGAAAAATATTCTGTGACTACTTGAAAATGTAAGGAAAAACTAAATATAGCTGGCAGTGGTTAGTGGTTTGGTTTAATATTCTTGGCAGTGAATGAGTTAACAGAACCTCTGTTTTTTCCCCTCTCTGTAAGTCTTTACAGAGAATGATCAATGGCCTTTAGATGCAGTTAAAAATAGCCTGTGGAAATCATTCAGACAAAGAAGGTGGGTAAAGTATCTCACGTGTTGAGAAGGTGCGTGTGCCTTATTAGTCTTACTCTTGTAAGAACTGTTTGTGTCTCAGTAATTTCCCTTTTAATCTCTGTCTTCCTCGATTAGCCTCCAGCTAACCCAGACCACAGCCCCACGAGGCAGGAGAAAAAAAAAAGATTTCCACAAATGAGACACACTTTTGCCCTATTTCAGACTATTAATACTATCATTGGAAAAGGCTTCAGAGGAGGGCACCACGTGTGCCCTTTCAATTTGTGTGTAATTAGCAACCTCTAATTGGCAGCTGTGTAGGGAAGCATACTAACCTGGCGTGATTCTTATCGGCAGGCTGTGAGATTACCTTCACCAGTCCTTTAGTGAAATAGAGAGAACAAGCACTCCATAGCTCACAATCTAATTACATTTGTTCCGAGTCACGAGATGGTATTGCACAGATACAGTAGATGTGAGATTTCTTCAGATTGGGCATTCTGTATTAACATAAGGTCTAATAACGGTGCTGCTTCCTTATAGAACTTGAATTTCTTGTGGCCAGTGTCATCTCCGTGTGTGTGTGTGTGTGTGTGTGTGTGTGTGTGTGTGTGTGTGTGTGTGTGTGTGTACACCATTTGTCCATTAAACCGCGATTCAGTTCTGGCTATGACTAATTCAACAAAGGTGGGCAGGGAAGTCCTGAGGTGTACTTGCTGAAATACTATGGGAAAAAAATGGGCCAGTCAAAAGACAGCATATATTTTCTAACCCGAAGCAATTTAAAACTGTGATTGCTTTCCTGAACAAAATGCATCTGGTTATGAAAGATTCTGTCTCATTTTTAATTTTTGGCTTTAATTCGAAGCCATTTTAATCCACATAAAGATTCTATTAATCCCAAAGGGACATTAGCTCTGGGCTCCACCGTCATTTTATTATGGTTGACAGGATGCCTCTTTAAGATTCCCTTAGTACTAATAAATATTGACGCTCATTAGCTTTTCTTCCCTCAATTTACGATTTAGGCATTTAGCAGATGTTTTTATCCAGAGCGACTTACGAATGTTAGATCAGAGTAAATTACATGAACCCCAGTCAACAAAATGACAGGTTAAATGTTGACATAAGTAAAAGGCAAGGCAATAAATACAGTGCCACAATCATCCACACGCATAACAAAATACACAGATTACAAGCACCCAAATGACGTTGTGATAGTTTTGGCAGACTTTATCATACCAAAGATAATGCCAAACTTTTACCAACATTTCACATGGGCCAACAAAACAGTTTATACCCAGTACAAGGCCTTTTGGGGATTCTGATCACGCCACTCTATTACTTTCGGTATATAAACAAAGGCTAAGATGAGAAGCAATAACGTAGGAACATTATTGCACTCAGCACCGGAGCCCCACAAGGATGTGTAACGAGCACTCTGCAGCACTCCCTATAGTACACACCCATGACGTGATGTGTGGACAGAAACAGCTACAACACCATCCTCCAGTATGCTGACAACAAGGCCTACCTGGAGGAGGTGGCAGAACTGTGGTTCTGGTGGTGACAGGGAAACTGCCTCTTTTGAAGGCTGGAAAAACAACAAGGACAGGATCATGGACTTCTGCAAGAAACGCCAATAGTCTTATATGCCCACTCTTGATCAATGAGGCACCAGTGGAGAGGGTGAGTAGCTTCAAGTACATCACATCTGATCTGGAAAATGCACACAGAGTCTGTGGCAAAGATCGAAGGTGAGGCAACTCCTGCGCTACCTCAAGCAGGAAATTCAAGTTGTCACAGCAAGTCCTGAAGTTCTTTTACCCTGCACCCACCCAGAGCATTCTGATGGGGTCCCGGTGGGATCTGCAAATTCAACAGAATTGGAAGGTGGTGCATTCATTGGAAGGTGGTGCATTCGGGTGAGGGAGCTCCTTCCCTCCCCTGCTGGACTTTAAGTTAACCATTTAGACCTAAGGACCCGATTCTACAAATGCCTTCTAAATCAGTTTTCTGAAAAACATGTTTCTATATCAGTGGTGCTCAAACTTTTTCATGTCAATGACCCACAGAATTATATGTATTTGGCCGATCTACAAGCTCATATCCACAAGCTCATAGCGCGGCACTCTGTACCTCGCTATGAGCTTGTCAATCTGCTATTTTTTTAATAGCTAAAGTATAAAATAATGGTTAAAGTGGTTAAAGTGACACAGATGCTTTCCAGGTCTAAATGGGTTAAGACAATAGATGCTTGAGTACAACAAAAAACATGACAGAAATCAGGCATCACCTTGGTAACGGACCGTTTGCGACGATGTACTGTACAGTAACCTGACAAGCGCTTGTGCTGTCTCCCTGGGGCTCAAAGCTCAAAGCTTTAAATATATGAACTGTGTAGATTCCATAGATATTTTGTACTGTATTTTCTGATATTAGCTGATATTATTTATTTATAGTATTATACTGTAATTGAGTATGACAGACCATGGCCCAAATGGTACTAGATCTATGAAGTGATTAGCAACATTTGATTTACCCATTTCCCCACTTGGGATAATAAAGGTATCTATCTACATTGGACTGTATTATCTTGCACATTCAGCAAAAAGGAAATGTTTTGCACCAAATGAATAAAGATAAAGATTCGACAGGACAGGACTGGAGGAAGTGATCAATGACCATTGAACTGTAACTATAATGTTGGTGAAAATTACCCTCTTAGTACACGTGTAGGTTTTCTTTAGCCCCACTAAAAGCAGGGCTCTAACGGTGCCTGTCTGTCTGTCTGTCTGTCTGTCTGTCTGTCTGTCTGTCTGTCTGTCTGTCTGTCCATCCATCCATCCTTCATGATCCCTGGAGGATAAACACTACTGATGTTGGTCACCCCATGAGCTTTCCTCTAGTGCCACCATTAGGCCAAAAGGTCCACTTGCAAAAAAGATATTGCAAAATGTGGGTGAATGCTTTCAAGTTTGGTCCCCTCGAGGGACCACTAGCGGGAAATTTAGACTTTGTCAGGTTTTAATGGTATCCTACGTTTGGAGACAAAAATAGAAGCATGTTTTTGTTACACAATTTAAGGTCTTTCTTGTCTTTGAGCAACAGTGTGTTTTCTCCCACGCATGAGTAACAACGGGTGAGAACAAGCTTATCCTATGCCATTATCAATTTTATGATGACATTAAGCATGGAATACACAGAATACTAATGAGCGGGGAACCATGCAGTGCAGATGCTTCTTACTTATCTAGACCCTGATGTTGGATCACAATAGCAGGGGAAAAAAGCTCCATGACACGGCCAGACTCACATGGGAGCCTCATCTATCATCTTTAAAAGTAAGGCAAATTATTAATAAGACTTTATTTAGGAACTTCAGTCTTCTTTGAACAAGAATCAATAGCCTGAATTGAAAGAGACGGTGTGAGGAGAACATTTAGCTGTGTTAGTAGAAAAACAAACTGAACGCACAAGAGGGAACATAATTAGACTAGGAACGATTGAACGATCTTCAAATAAAATGTAAAACTGCCTTGAAAAGTGTTGAGAACTTTTTGTATCCGATGACAGCAATATCGATGCAACCGCCCTGAAACTAAGTTTCACTGGCACAAATTTGCTATAAAAAAGTAAATCGAGCCCTACCTAGCAAAAACACTGACAAACTCACAGGAGTTTTAGTTGGTCTAATTAGAGACCAAAAGCCAGATAATACCTAGACAGATTGTTCATACCTCAAATCCAAGCATCAAAACAATAAACCAGACAAATATGACAACCTCGCTAGAGAAAGGTTGCCAATATCAAACACTTGAAATGAATAAGATTCCACAGACTCTGTCTCAGAAAGCCAGGAATAAAAGGCTCAAATACAGGATACATTAAAGTAGTAATAGGAATGATATGCATTTTTGCATTTAGGAGCTCCATTGGTTATTTGGTTAAGCTGTTCCATTCTCTTCCAGATTCCCAATTGTACCCACAGTATGTGTATGTAAGGAATAAATCAATCAACTAATTACTTTACAAAGCAGAAGTAAATCTCTGAATCCCTGAATCAGGGAGAGGGATTGTTAATGTATACGGTTTTCTGTAGCCTCACTATTAATTAAAGTTTGTAAAACAAAACAAAAAAAGAAAACACTGTAAACACACAAAAGACATTCTTTTTTTTTTTTTTTCTAAATTTTTATCCCACGATTTTTGTAACCCATTTTTTCACCCGGTGCCAATTGCCTAAGCTGTGATCCTGGGCTCTACTCTCCCTCTGCCAACCTGGGGAGGGCCCCGAACTGAGCTCATGCTTCCTTCAATGCATGAGGAGTGAGCAGGCCGCTTCTTATCACCTGACAGGGGGAGCTTCCCCGGTTGGACGTAGCGCGTGGAAGGAACACGTTATTCCAACCAGTTGTATTCCCCTCCATCAGGCGCCCCGGCTGGCCAGGGGGAGGCTTTTATAGAGACCAGGATTACTGCATGTTTTTGTGAGGGTATCTACCCTAGGAGACACGGGGAGAACATGCAAACTCCACACAGAAAGGCCCTTTTGCCAACCCCACCTAGGGTGTGGGCACTGATGACGCGGAGGAGGGAACACGCCCTCAGCGCCCACAGTGTCCCCCGGCGGGAATCGAACCCAGGACCTTCTAGCTGTGAGGCGACAGCACTACTGACTGCGCCACCGTGCCCCAGTCACAAAAGACATTCTATAGGGCTAAAACTATAGATACATTTGTTAGTGATTAACCTTGAATTATGTTTTTTAAGCAGTGCAGGCCACTTCTACAAGGGACTTTGTCTGCTTGTGTGTGTGTGTGTGTGTGTGTGTGTGTGTGTGTGTGTGTGTGTGTGTGTGTGTGTGTGTGTGTGTGTGTGTGTGTGTGTGCGCGCGCACGCGCGCGTCAGACTACAGCATTACCAGCTGCAGCTGACTGCAACAAAAACTGCAACTAATTATACAAATTAAACACAAGCATGAGGCACAGTGCACTATTCACACATGCAGCCCTTAAAGACATGCCCACACAATGGCCAGCACTGCACGTGTAATAGTGAGTCGTAGCGACATTCGGGCAAGCGCCACCCACCCTGCGTTCTCATTGGCTGAATGCAAGACTGACAAAACATGGACACCGACATGGACACCTTGAGCCACGTGAAACACCACCGAGCGAGCTAAAGCGAGCGAGACGCCGTGTCGAGCGTTGCGAGCCGACTCAGCGCTGTTCGAGTTGTAAACAGTGGGCCAGATCAGCTATTTTCTGGGTGTCGCGCAGCTGAAATAGCAGGCCTACAAGATCACAACGCGTTGCATCTGCGACGCGGTGAGAGCTCCAGGAGAAGCAACTGAAGGAGAAAACAGAGCAGTACAGTGTTTGAGAAAAAAGATGAGTGGAGAGGAAAGAGTGGGTGCAGGGGTGGAGGAGATGGCAAGATGGAGGTCGGCACGGCAGCGGCACCGCATCTGTGGCTTCCGAGTTCCCTCACAAGTTCCCTCACCAGGATAAGCCATAAATCAGGGGCTGTACGGGTTGGTCCTCCGCTCACCTTATTGAGACTGATGGGCATGTCAGTGTGGGAGGAAGTCCACCACTCCAGATCATCACAAGGAGAGGGGAGCTGGTGTCAAGGGCTGCTAGCCGGTGACTATGGATATAACTTGGATATAATTGGCACTATAGGGGTTTCTGGCACAACTTCGCACACTTCCAAGTAAAAAGTAAAAACCCCAACAACACTTACATTATTATTACACAGAACAACTTGATTGATGGACCAACGCGTTTCGGCAGAACCTGATGAAGGCCATGAGTAAAAACATGTTGGTCTAACAATAAAGCTGTTCTATATGTGTTGCTGAGGTTTTTAACCTCTTTAAATACATAAAACTTGACAGAATGCAGGCAGATCGTAGGTTCTATAATGAAGAGTCTACATCACCTAGCTGAAGCTGAACCATTTTAGATTTACAGTAACTCATCTTATAATAAATGCGAGAAATCTATGTAGGTATGTATGTATATATTCCGCGTATCTCGAGAACCGTTCAAATTCGGCACATGCGTTCCCCGCCGCAGCGCGGAGTGCAGTGCCCGGCCTCGACCTGACCCGATACGCGGTTTTCCGGAACCGGTGTGAAAGATCCGGAATCTCCGTATGAGGAGCTGATGTCTGACATCAGGCTGTTCCGGAACCGGCACAAGCACTGACTCATTGTGACATCACTTCTGCTGACTCATTCTGACATCACTCCTGTAAATAGACGATTCTTCCACACTTTCACTTTGCACTCTAGGTCAAGTATGCGGAGCTGATGTCCGCTAGGCAACAACCGTACAACGGGTATGATGGGTATTGCCTAACAACCGGAGGGGCATCATTCCCCACGGGTGGCAAAGCAAGCAGGCAGCGTATTCTTGCACAAGATGAAGAAACAAACGCGACTTTCTCAGCAATGTTCTTTCCTGAGTTCCTGACTATATTAATGTATATCACGTGTCCGAGCTTCTAGTTTAATTAATGACATCAAACAAGTTGCATGAGTTATTCCAAATCGGAGCAACGTGGAATATTCTATGATATTTTGAAGGTTAGTGAAAATCTCTGAAAGCGTGGCAGGCAACGAAATAAGTCGAAAAACAATGTTGGCAGTCAATGAGTTGTTTCCATAACACATGATTTATGGCCAACACTGTTCAGAAAGCATGTATTCTCTGGACTGTGAACACATCAAATGATCAAAGCAATATTGGAGACAGCTATAGACAACATTCCTGGCCGATTGCTGGAGGGAGGCCCCGCCCCCAAGTCGAAAGGGAACTTCCGGGTTCTCTCTGTCAGGCATGCATATAAACGTGTTGCCAAGTCAATTTATTTACCTAAACTATCTTGTTTTTTTGCTTATTTATATTGCAAGAGTTGGCTTGTTTCGCTTATTTCTCTCACAAATTTTGGCAACACTGCCCAGCGCTGCAGTAAAAGATTATGACAATGAACTGAAAGGGTTAAACCAACGGAGGTTTTTTTTTCCAGCTGTCAGCTAGATGGTGCGGTGCGGTCATGGTCTCTTGATATGCAAGCCACCGCTATCTTCTTTGTTTTTATTCTATCTACACCAGTTAATAGTATTGATGACATCCTTAACATATCCTAAACTCAGCAAACTCCCCAGAGAAGCAGCACGACTCACAACAACAACAACAACAACAACAAGGTAAAACTCTCATGCTAGCTAATTAGCATTGTTAGCTACGATCTTTTACTGTATGGTGACTACTACTCTTGTTACAACTAAGTAAAAGTTATTTTCACTTGTGACAACACAACATTGATTATAATTGAAATAAAAGCTCTTCGCTGTTGTGTTGTATCTGTGAATGCAATTGTTTTCTGTCTTTCAGACCTGTACTGTACGTCCATGCAGGACCAATGAAGCCAGATGTGAGGGTCGAGATCTCCTCATCATATTTATTGCAATAAAATATTTATACACACTTTTCTTTGACTTGTCCATGCCTTTTTTTTAACTGTTGAGGGTTTCAAATGTTGTACTGTATATTGTGTTATTGAGATAAGGAATGTTCCCAATGATGCTTTGAAGGAATGCTTTTAAACACTTGTCATTTTCAATTAATCCAGTTTGTTTTTGTATCTATTAAAGCCAAATGTATTCATTGTTTTGACGTGACAGTTTAGGATTTAATGATTAAATGAGCATTAAATATGAATGGATATTTATATTGCCTTGATTAGGATTAAATCGATGATTTACAGTGATATAGTGAAATGAACACAGCATAGGATGCACATAATAGGTGGGCTAATGTGTATTATGTCTATTCTGGAGTGGGTTGAGTTGTTGACAGGCCTATTTGTAAAAACATTAATGCATATCACACAACACAAGCCAACTGTGACTTCATGGTGACATCCCAGAAGAGTGGAGAATGGAGAAGATGACGTTTGACATGATCAACCAGCGTTCTGAAGGGAAAAGGTTTGCTAGCTAGAATCATACAACATTCGCTTCCATGAAATATTTGTAGGCCTATATCAATTCAATTCAAAGGAGCTTTATTGGCATGAGAAGACATGTTTATATTGCCAAAGCAAGTGTCAAATAAAATAAAAACAGTTTAAAATGGCGAACATATAATATGACATGCAGTTGGAGGGAGTACAGCATTGTGTAAAAAGCTATGTCGCATTGTGACATTTTATATATATATACAGGGTATAAAGCTTTTGAAACAATTTAAATAGCGTTATTTTTTAAGAAGTTTGCATATGAAAAAAGGTAGTTTCATGACAGTACACTAGTACAAGGTCAACTAAAAGCATACGCCCAAGAAAGCCTATGGCATTGTTTCAATTGAGATCTCTTTTTTTCCCCTCCAACTCATAACATTGAATGACGGCAGAACGGGTGTGTATCGTCACAACTCATTTATTTATCAGCAGAGTGGATGAGTGTTGCCATTAAGTGACATTGTTAACATAAGTTACAAAGTAAAATTACAAAGTAAAACAATCCCGTCTCATTAGTTAAGAGGAGAATCAGATCAGATGAACGTAAACAGGAAATCGCGCTACGATCAAGCCCAAAAAAGGGCTTCCGGTCGGAAGTAGGGGGCGTGGCCAGGCATGTTGTCTATAGACAGAGCAAGTTCTGGCAAGATGGGAAATGAAATGTGGCACAAACATCAAAATTACAGTCCTGATGAAAAGAATAAAGATATTTAACAGCAGTATTTTCTATCTTAATAGCCCTGGAAATCAATACAGCACCACAGAACTTCTATAGCCACTTGTCTTGCAGCCAAATAACTTTCAGGGTTGTGTCATGATTGAGTGCACATTTGATGCAGTGTCATCCAGCAGTAAGTTAGGTGGATTTAAGTGCTGTGTATCTAGCCTATCGTTGCTGTTGGTGGAAACCTTGTACGTTTGTCCAAAACCGTTATTTTCAGGAATAGTGAAATAATAGATCTACAAGCCCACAATGAGACGTGAATGCAATGCATTGTGAGCTTGTAGATTTCATTTATTTTCATACATTTTGTGACACGAATAAAGTAGGGCATTCATTTACAGAAAAACAAAAAGTTGAAATATGTTGTATGGAGATATAAGGTTTCTGCCCTACAGCATAATAAAGCCTTATAAGGAAAGATTAATACTGTATAACACTTGTAATTAGGGATGTAACGATATAGTAACTGAAACTGAAAATTACATTTTAATTTGAAATGATCTACTATATCGTTTGCAAAAGCGAAATAGTTTACCGTTTTGGCTTTGTATCGTATCGTTTTAAAATGCAGATAATTGGTATCGAATCGTTGTATGGAAACTAAGTATTTGTGCCTTGTATTTAGCAATTTTAAGAGGGAAAATGAAAAAAGGTGTCTAATTACCTTTCTATTCCATATAGCTACTCTTGGTCTATCGATAAATGTGTGTAATCTCGGTGTTCATGTCAAGGTACGGGTTTGTCCGTATGTGTTGAAATACAATGACCATGTATTTGCTAGAGAATCACAGTGTTTACTTAATTATATCCATATTAATAGATTTTTTTACACGTTGCACACAGATTTAATTTCTTTGCTAAATAGTTATACTATATCGATTTTAAATCAGGTACAGAATCGGTACAGCCGCCGGCCTGCCGATAAAGGACAAAAAAAGATGGGCCTAAAGGTAGTTGATATCGTTCTCCAAATAAAGGGGTAGAGGGATGTAGTCTTTTTTTTGCTGGGTAGTGGATAAGGCTGTGATAGGTGCAAATATATTAGTATTTAGTGTGCCAGTTAACGTCCCTAAAGCTAGAGGCCAAAGTGTGTTACCCACTGGCTGACATACCTGTACCTGCCCTTATTGGGCATGCAAATCTAGGTGAAAATTCTCAAATAAACTAGGCTTATACAGTATGTTTCATGTTTCTGTTTTACACCAGTGGTGAAAATCTACGAGTACAGTATATTTCTGACTTAAATAGTTATAGGAGGGGACAATCTGGTTAACGGCAAGATGGCAACATTTTGCTAACAAAAAAAGCAGACGGCATTTACAACTGTTTACAAATGATGATCAAGAGTTAAATATTTCCAATGGCCTGTATTTAATTTCCCAGTTTCTTCTTTATCTCTCTCGGCAGAAAGACAGTCAGTGAGTGTGTGAATAGATATGCCAGAGAGGATCTTCATTTCCTACAGCCCTCTAATTAGCCAATTCATCATGCTAATTACTGTCTTAATTGGACCCCACGACCTCACGTCTCATAAGCCTGGAAATGATGAAATGATTTCCCTCTGGAGAAGGAATGTAAGGTGTAGAAATGTGGACGGTAAGGTGTAGAAATGTGGACGGTCGAAAGACTAACAAAAACTAGTTTTATTTTATATTTTTTATTTTTAGTCTTTGTCAGTATTTAATACACTAGAGGTTCGGGCCGCACATCTAGAGTTCCGGCCGCTACATGGCTCTCACACCTACGTTATTGGGCAGGTCATACATACTTTTTTTATTTTGGAAATCCAAACATGTTGGGTGTCTATTCTGTGTTTTTTGGTGGAGAATTAAAATATGATAAACCTAACCTATGTGAATTTGCAGTTGATTATTGTAAAAAATTGCGATTTTGTTCTGGAAGAAGGAAATGAAGTTGGGAGGCTTTCATAAAGAATTCCTGTTCAAAGTAACAGATTTTGGTCTGTAGAAGTAGAACACAAATCTGAAGAAATGTATAAATTCTGATAAATCTTAACCTACATCAATTTGCAGTTGATTATTGTAAATGTTTTATTAGTTTGCAATTAATTCGCTCAGGCCGCCTACAGCAATAGCTACTGCAGCTCTAATTGATGCAGGAATCAGCACAGAAGACACCCTATGAAAGGTTATTGATAAGAACAAGGTCAAGAGCACAGAGGAGAAGTTGATGATAGAGCTGGGGGAAGAGTTTGAGGAGAAGTGCAGGGGGGAGGGGTTCACCTGCATCCTCTTTGATGGGTGGATTGACCTGACCAATGTAATGATGGAAGCTGAGGGCAGTGACCAATCTTTTCCTGCAAAATTGAGGGAAGAACACTACAGTGTTGCCAGTGAGCCCGGCAAATCAACTGCAAATTCATGTAGGTTAGGTTTATCAGAATGAAAAATGTTCTTCAGATTTGTGTTCTACACACCAAAATCTGTTACTTTGAACAGGAATTCTTCATAAAAGCCTCCCAACTTCATTTCTTTCTTTGAGAAGAAAAAGGAAATTACAATAATCAACTGCAAGTAAAATGTAGGTTAGAGTTGTCCTATCCAAAGAAATAATGTCATATTTGAATTCTCCGTCAAAAAACACATGACATAAAAACCCAACATCCAAAATAAAAAAGTATGACCCGCCCTATACGATCCGGCTGATATGTCTGCTTCATTGTGTCGGGGGCTTTGTCAGAGTACCCGTTTTACCCGTCTGTCTGTATCCATAATATCAAGAATCAAGAATCAGAATTTTTAGCCCTGTTGTCAAAAATCATCAAGCTCACAACACGTCACAATGCAACACTAAAAGTCTAAAACTATTAAAAACTAAAGAAAAAAGTCTAAATTAAATCAAAGTAAAAACGAATGAAAATGCAAAATAGAACCTTGGACTGAAGCAGTGGGTGGGGTGATCAAATAGTCGGTTGTAAAAGATTAATTCCCAAGATTAATTACTAACGCTTGTGCCATTACACGTACCTGTCCTCACAGAATATTGAAAACAATGTCTTCTCGGAAAGGGTGTTTAACCCATTTAGGCCTAGAATTATTGAATGCTTTAACCAGTGAAAAACAGCAGATATACAAGCTCACAGCGCGGCACCGAGTGCCGCACTGCGAGCTTGTAGATCTGCTATTTTTGAAAAAGCCGTGAAAATGTGTGCAAATCTTTGGATATATGTATATTCAAAGCGAACGTTTGTAACTAAATTTTAATTTTTGCTTCTGGGTGGGTCCCTGGAACTAGATATTTTGAAATAGGGGTCCGTGGCCAAATAAATATCATTTTGGGGGTCCTTCACATGAAAATGTTTGAGAACCACTGACATAGTAGTCTCTCAAGAACAGACTAACCGAGCTCCAGTTAAGTGAAAAGGACCTTTTCTTTGACGATTGGCTGGCCAGATCGCTGTCATAGAAACATAGGGTTTTCAAAAAAATCTTAGAAGGATTCAAAAGACACTTATAGAATCGGGTCACGATTTTTCAAAAATAGCAGATCTACAAGCTCGCAGCGCGGCACTCGGTGCCGCGCTGTGAGCTTGTATATCTGCTATTTTTCAATAGTTAAAGCATAAAATATTGCGTCATAATGTGTTCAGGCCTAAATGGGTTAAAGTTAATCAGAACTCTGTAAGGCTGTACAAAAGCTAGCAAATGTGATACATTGAAGATTGAGAATACATTATTGTTGAAAACCAATAAAAAACAACACTAAGGCTGACCTCCAATCTGACTTTCAGTAAAGCCTACATCTATGTACATCTCCTGCCTTTGATATATTGCACTTTGATACTATGACTATGAGCCTTTTCAATCTCTCTTCAAGTCTAGAGCTGCTTTCCGCTCTCCGGACTACCTACCTACTGTATACAGTGACAACTCCCAGGTGGTTCAATGTTGCACAGCTCCATGGCCTTTTGTTGGGGACTGAAATGCAATCATGCTTGACACAAGGCCAGAAGGAGTGCACACACTGAGAGGAGAGGTCGCCATCAGCTGGGGTATGAACTGAGCAGATGAGGCACATAAAACTGCATGTCTGCTAAAATCTCTGGCATACGTACTAGACGGGAGAGGAGGGGGGTTGGGGGGGGGAAAGGTGCCCTAAAATAGCCTTTGCTGCTGCTGGCTCTGCCTCTGTTGTTGCTGAGTGCACTCCATCAAGCCTGGACGAATATCTTATCTCCTTTTAACTTTTTATGTTGTTTTTCCCCCCGTAAATTAATGCCCTACTTTATCATACTACACAGAAAAGTATCTGCTATTTATTTAATTTATTTTTACAATTTCTTTTTTACAAAAAAATATTTGAATTCTCTAAACCGTTTTGGACATAATGAGGTTTCACTTTCCACCCGGCAGCAACAACATACAGTACATGGCTTACAGAGGGTTGCTTGAGAGGTTAGGTATGCCAAATCAAAGACGTGTACGTGAAAGAACTTGAGGTATACAGAGGGTGTGCATGTGAGTCTCTTAGGGCCAACAGAGCGAGAGTATTCATGTGAGCTCATCAGCATGGAGATTATGTTTGCTTTAGGCTGGCCAAGTTTAGCAACAGTGGATAGAATGCAGAAATGAGATATCAGGAACATACATTCTAGTGGTTATATAGCCCTAACCAAAGAAAGCTATATCTAGATAGTCTAGACAGTCTTGTCTATCTAGAGGATAGAGTGACTTACGCCATTCAAATGTATGATTCCCAAACAGTCAACCTCTCATCACTTCCATCACTTAATATTCATGTTGAGCTCTCAGACCTTCATATCGTTTTATAATTTATGTTCTATCAGTATGAACTCTATTGAAACAATTTGTTCATTCAAAGTAATCAAATCAAAAGCTAGTACGGCATCCAACAATGCATGAATTTGCCTCATTACTTGGAGAGTTGTGATGCTCAGTCTGTAAGCTAATATGCTGCTACATCTGCACCACATAATGTGAATCAACATTTCAAAGATATTTTTTTCCCTCTCCGACCATTATGTTCTGTTGGAGTGCCTCGGTAATTATAGAGTAAGAGTGACACGTGTTACATTAAACATGAGGGTGCCGTTCCTGTGGTATCTGTGATTAACAACTTGCTTCCAAAAGAAAATAAATGGTTGAAACCTTGTTTGTTATGCGAACAGCGGGTGGACAGGCTCCAGGGCAGACTGGAAATCAAGTGTTTTGATTGCCTTCTTGCCATTGGGTTAAAGACTTGTTTGACATCAAGGTTAAATAGATGACCAGGACAAAATGACATGGCTCAAGATGATAATTACCAACATGCCATGTAAATACAGTTTGTCTCTTTGCTCTGGTCTTAACCCCACCCCCCACTCCACCCACACAAACCTTGTCACATTTTGAGTGTCACAGGACATTGTGCACTTACTGCAAGGCTGGAGGACCGGACCAATTCTCACATAATGTAGCTAGAAGCAGATAAACTGAGATTCTACATTCGCCAATCCACCTTTCTATGGTTACACTTTCTTTATTCTCCTGCCCCAGCTCTCCACTAGCTGTGACCGTTCCTTCGGTAACAAGGTCAAACAGTTTGGATATTTTGGTATTTTTATTTATGGAGAACGATGGAAATGGAAGGGATGCGGAATACAGGTACTCCCTAGGGGGATGGGGGTTGCACGTGGTGCGGTTGCCATCTCAGGCAGAGATATTGATGAATCCCCTGACAAGGGCACTTTAGATTTCTCCTCCAGTAAGCATGGCTGTGCAGCGATGCGCTGGCCTGTCATTGGTTTGCAGCAAGCCTGCCATTGTGTGGCCTATCATGGCGGGACACGCTTCTCTTCCCAGGCCTCGGCTATGACCAGGTGGGCTCCAGCAGTGCTGCTGCTGCTGTCAGGGCAAAGGCTCGAGGGAAAGCTAAATCAATATGTCAGATAGCATGATCTGCTGTGCACCTGAGGGTGGAGTGAGGGATGAAGAAATGAAATAAAACAATAAGTGTGAAAACCGCTGCAAAATTGCACTTCTAGAATATTAGAACAAGGGAGAGAGGTGCTGGAGGTATAGAATGTTACCTCTCACTCTCCCTCACTCTATTTGGTATCTGGTTTCTGAGCCAGCACCAGAAAATCAACAAATATCCTTTTCGGTCAGGAAAGTTTTTTTTTTCCTATAGAAAATCTCATCCTCTTCCACGGATGTTAACTTTTTCTCTGCCATTTTAAACATAGCTGTAGTAAGCAGCTGCCAAATTGTCCTTACCTTTTAACGTGGGCACGCGCACGCATCGTGCACAATCTGTGCGCGACTCATCTAGTAGACGTGTAGACTCGGTGACAAGCTTTCGAATACAAAAAACCCCATTGAAAAAGACATATCCGTTGCCACGCTGTATCTCTGCTTATCAGCCAGTGTTTACATGAAAAAGCATTGAAAAAAGCCAACTGTGCGCTATGGTAACACGTGGACACGTTCGCGCACAAAACGCACGATATGTGCGGGGATCATAATCCAGGCGTGTAGAGACTGGATCAAAGTTTCCAAACGCAAAAATCCAATTGAAAAACGAGCGTTCCATCGCCCAGTAGCTTCCACTTCTGTTACACAGTAAACCAATGGAGGCGGGACTATGGCCCAGGCTCAGACTGGATACGGAAAGCTGGATCCGGTCCAGACCGGAAATGACCGGATACAGTTAGGGGGGCGGGCCTAAAGAGCCAGAATCAGCGAAAATCTGCGCTAATACTTTTAATCCTTTCATAATGATTAAAGCTAATTAAACTTTGCGGGCTCTACGGGCATGGCAGCGCGGTACAGCGGGAAATCTACGGTCTCTACGGGGATCGCGAGGTATGAGTTAAGTCACACACCACGTGCATTGGTTTTGTGCAATTAATTTGTCCGAAAATATATATTTTACTGTTTATACATTCACATACAGTAGTTGGCGATAAAGCAACAACATTTTAATTCAGAACGAGGTTGATTTTTCACCGCAAATAAAGGGCATCATCTATGAGCAGTGTTGGGCAAATTACTTAAAAAAAGTAATTAGTTATAGTTACTAGTTACTTCTCCAAAAAAGTAACTGAGTTAGTAACTGAATTACTCTATTGTAAAAGTAACTAATTACTAGGAAAAGTAACTATTTGCGTTACAAAGTAAAAAAGAAAAAAAAAAGAAATCCAAAGATTTCAGTTTAAGTAAGTAAATATAAGTATTTTTTTAAAGTAAATTAGAGTAAAAAAAATCGATTCAGACAGATTACAGTATTTTCTGCCTTTCATGCTTTTCAAGGAAAAAAAATACCTTATATCGCTTTTTTGATGCCTTCCATTATTATTCTCAAGGGGGAAAAAATACCTCATGTCATTTTGCTTCACGTGTGGACACAGAGAGGAGGGGAGATCTGTCGCAAATAAAACTAAACTAAACAAAGGTTTAGGCAGTTATACATCGACATTTAATCTCTGCATAAGGATTTAAGGATGCTAGCTAATGATTCCAAGAAGAGCTGTTATCAACAATCACAGAGTATTTTGTTGGGACTGGAAATTACTTAATGAGCTGCTGGTGTGGATTCTTGCAACTCCGTGAGTCATTTATTTATTTATTTTTGCAAGACCGACACACGGGGGCTTTCTCTCTCTCTCTTTCTCTGCACCCTTTCTCTGCACCCTCTCTCTCTCTCTCTCTCTCTCTCTCTCTCTCTCTCTCTCGACACACGACACGGGGGCTTTCTCTCTCTCTTTCTCTGCACCCTCTCTCTCTCTCTCTCTCTCTCTCTCTCTCTCTCTCTCTCGACACACGACACAGGGGCTTTCTCTCTCTCTTTCTCTGCACCCTCTCTCTCTCTCTCTCTCTCTCTCTCTATCTCGACACACGACACGGGGGCTTTCTCTCTCTCTTTCTCTGCACCCTCTCTCTCTCTCTCTCTTTCTCTGCACCCTATCTCTCTCTCTCTCTCTCTCTCTCTCTCAACCATCGTGACAGCTGGGGACGCTTGTAACGGAGCACATTTCATTGTCAGTAACGGTAGCGGCGTTGTAGCGATGGAAATTGTAATTAATTAGATTACCCGTTTCTGAAAAAAATAGCGGCGTTATGTAACGCCGTTTATTTAAACGCCGTTATACCCAACACTGTCTATGAGTCATCATGAATGAGGCATCATCTACTGTATATGAATCATTTGAAGAACACATTTTCAGATAATTTATTCATCACACACGAGTAAAGACCTTCACAGACAGCTACAGTAATTTAAAGGGCCCTGCTTACTATTCTGATGGCTTCTTGTATAAATAATGTACTTGAATGCCTCTTAATCTGTCAAAATAAATAAAATGCAATGACCGCCAAAGACAAGCATGGGTGGGTTGTTAGAAACTGCTACTGTAACTGTGCGTCAGAGACCACGACAAGCTAAACTCAATACTGTACAGTAGGCTTTGGGGCACCGTGGGTATCTTGTCAAATCTTTCAAAGCATCAATGTTCAAGTCACTTTTAGAGTACATTAGGTTATTGGATTCTGTGAGGTAGCTGAGGCAATGATCCTTTAATCTCTGCGTTCTGGCTAGTCACTCACTAAGCGCAAGGTGAGCTAGGCTTTCAATGACTGACTTGACAGCCTAACTGATTGTGTGTGTGTGTGTGTGTGTGTGTGTGTGTGTGTGTGTGTGTGTGTGTGTGTGTGTGTGTGTGTGTGTGTGCATGCTGCTCCTGCTTGCTACTCACTGCTTTCAGCTACTGCCGCCGACTAGCCCTCTATGCTCCATCGACTTCAGGAAGGCTTTGGACTCTAACCATGGAGAAATGATGCCTACAATGTTCCTCCCAACCTACTCCGAGCCATTGGGACCATGTCCACAGGAACGAGAGCCCAAGTGACAATGCTGGACGGTAACAGCGAGGAGTTCAACATCCAAACCAGAGTGCTGCAGGGAAACACCCTAGCCTCCGTCCTTTTTATAATAGTATTGGATTGTGGAGTGGTGGAGTTAGAGCGTGCTAAGGTTGACCTCAGGCTAAATGCAAAGAAAACTGAGGAGATAACCTATAACCTCCCCCAAGAACATCTGAACCTGACAACAACAGAGGGCATTGCGTTAAAGGAGGTCAGTGACTTTAAATACCTGGGCGCATGGGTCAGCTCCACGGAAAAGTACCTTAATGTGAGGAAAGCACTTGCCTGGAGAGCATTTAATGGCATGACCAGTGTGTGGAAATCCAACGTCCCCCATTTCCCCAGTATCTTCACTACGGCTGTGAATGCTGGACACAAACACAAGCCCTAAAAAAGTCCCTGGACGGGTGCTACACCAGAATGTTACTGTACGTATGGTACTGAACATAAACCAGGATGAGCACATTACCAACAAGCGTCTGTGCAGAGCACGACCAAGTGTATCAGAGAAGATGGGAGCCAGGAGGATGAGAACAGCCGGCCACTGCCACCGACACCAAGAACTCCTGGACAGAAATCTTGTACTGTGGTAACAAACACACGGGCATCGATCAAGAGGACTTCCCACACCTACCTACGTGAACATACTAAAGAAAGATGCTGGTGCAGAAAGCACAAAGGAGCTGGCCACATGTATGGAGAACCGAGAAGACTGGAGACACCGATGGAGGGCTGGTTTGAGGACGACGTACTGTAGAGAGATTGACTTCAGGAAACGGAGTCCTCCGCAGTTAAATTAACAAACAGGAATGCTAACCGGTGATCTCACTATCTCTGGTTCTCTGTATTCTTTTGAGGCAGAAAGACTCTCAGCTCAATTATTGTGACAAGCTCAGCTTCTCTCTCCTTGCCTCAGAAGCTGACCTGGATCTGTCTGTATGGCATCCTGGAAACATTGCAGTCAAACGATGCGAAAATGGAAAACATAGAAGTTGCTTCATTGCCTCTCTTCTTCCCGTCTCTTCCTCATTTATTGTTTGAAGAGCTTTTTGTTTTATTACATTCTATTCTTTTTTTCCAGCATGCTGGTCTAAAAAAAAATCACACCCAATGTGAAGTGAGCGGTGGTCGTGCTTGCATAACGTCTTCAGACTAGGATTTGAGTCTAGGATGTACAGGCTATGCTACACACACACGTTTTTTTATGGCAAAACGCTGGGGAAAAAGGCTACAGACATACGACATATGACATCACTAGACAAACATGATGCTACGTACACACATTTTGCTATGGCAAAACGCTGAGGAAAAAGGCTACAGACACACGCACAGCCACTCTATGGAGCGGTTTAGAACCGCTCAATAAATAATAATAATAATAAAAGTTCAACACTCCTCTCATTCAAAGGACGCAAGGGGACAGAGACGGAAATATGAATAACTAGAATAGTGCGCTTGTTGGAACACAGATCCCCACCAGGCCACGATGCCTACCCATGGCTGTGTCGATCATGGGGTGCAGCTGTCAGGACTCAGGACACACAGAAGAAAGCAAACGAGTACCTCCTCCAATAGAATAGTTTATCGTAGGCAAAAGCACTCTTGTTTAGTACTTACTTTTTACAATTGAGACATGACTTGACCACACCAGTAATTTAGAAGGGTCACTAAATGTTGCTGAGAAGGTTGAAGTAAAATGTCAGTTGGTACTTCTTGAAATTAACCATTTACACATGACAATAATCTGTTAGTGAAAAATCCAGCTCTCATCACACAAGGAAAGCACACAGGGCAAGGAGGTTGTTTGTCTTAAAGACTTGTGTATTAATGAACTAGCTAAGTACCACACTTTCTCAGAGCAACCAAATGGCATTCTGGTCTTTCACTTACTTCTCAAACCAACATACACTAAGTGACTGCTATTAATTCTGAGTGAACCAATGCTGCCTTGTAGCTTTTACCACCTTTTTAAATGTCCACTGCGTGAATTGTGTTTGATCTGCTGTGTGGACTTCTTGAACAAGCAGTGTCAGGCCACTTCAGCCCTTTCTAATTGATGAAACCATTCCATTTCAGAGTTGCTGAGTGGGCTGCTTGAAGTCAGTTGAGTCAACCCAATATATTTTTGATAATGAGCATAAAAAGGGGTTGAGAATACCGTATGTTAGTCTGATGTGCTGGTACATTATGTCCACCTGACATGCCTAGTGGAGGGCGATTTTAAACACTAGTGTTATATATTACTAAATCACCGGGGCGTGTCACAGTCTTCCTTTAGCGAAGTACCATTGACATTCTATGTAGACCGGTTGACCCTAAAGACGGACAACTAAAAGTCTTTTACTCAAACATCTACTGTAATCACATCAAATACTGTATCAAGTAATCACTTATAAGTAATACAGCACCTCACATAACAGTACAGTCAGAATAAAATGGTCTTCAAAGTAGCCCTAGAAGAAAAATATGTTTTCCTTTTTCAAGCAATTTCCCCAGATAGCCGGGGACCCAGTCCATCAAAATGGGAGAGGACCTGTGATGTTCTGCCGTACTTTTTATTTTTGTTTTATCTATTAGTTTGGTCATTAAGGTCCTTAGAATGAGAGGTCTGCTCTGCCGGAAACATCGCGAAAAAAAGTTATGGCCATTTGTATATTCACTGTCCCATTGACTCACTACACAGGAACAGAAAAATATTTAAAAAAGAAAATAATCTGCTTTAAGTAGCACGTGAGGGGTCAAACTGGGGGGTTATCATGATTCTGAATCCATTGCAAGCATTTGTTTTGCATGAAAAACATTCCTGGGCGAAATGTCTGCCCCAGAAAACGGTGAAAAGTGTTTTCTGGGGCCGAAATTTTGCCCAAGGAATATGTTTCATGCAAAACAAATGCTTGCAATGGATTCAGAATCACGAAGAACCCCATGACCAAACTAATAGATACAACAGAAATAAAAAGTACGGCAGAACATCACAGGTTCAACCCTATTCCTTGAGCATTTGGGTCCCCGACTACAAACCCCAAAAGTTTGCCTGTGTATTCCTGACCCACCCACACAGTCTGGCATTAGAATATAACATTTCTCTCTTGCCTACAACCTACAACAGGCCTTACTGAATTCTCGTCTTCAGATCTAGCAGATCTATGCAACATAAGACTTTTCTAGGGTTTCTGTAGGGTTTCCCTCTGTGACATGAATTGCCAGAAAGTTTGAATACTCCCTGAAGGGTAAGAAAAAAAGAAGGAAACTAAAGAATGAGGAAAACAGAGTGAAGGAGATGCTGACTTTAGGGCTAAGCTTGGACAGAGAGAGAAAGAGAGAGAGAGAAAGAGAGAGAGAGAGAGAGAGAGAGAGAGAGAGAGAGAGAGAGAGAGAGAGACTCATAGGCTTTAATAGATCTCAATCATTACTTCATAATGAGCCCATGTCAGACCATGCTCAGCAGAACATATTCCTATCAGATGCAGTGACTTCGTCTTGACAGCAATGCTTTGAAGCACAAGTCATGCAGAGTTTAGGCCTTTGATTTACGATGAAGATGTACTGGTATTGGTATTGCCGGTGCCAGTGCATGGAACACACAGCTTGATTCCAGTTCCAGGAAGATCTAATAATTTGTGAAACTGGTAGAAAATCTTGAACACAGCGGGTGTTCATTTGTCCTCAAATCTTACAATGGTGAAAGATGGCTTTCGCAGTCATTATTTGTATTACTATTGCTTTTTATCTGAGAGAGGGAGGAAAAAGAGAACACTTTTTGTGACTAACTCTTCACTGGCTCACCTACTGTGTGTTTTTTGTGTGAAACACTTAACTATCCACTTTGTCTTTTATTCTTCCCCAAGGCCTCTCCAGTAACATTTCTTTCCCTTGCAAACAGCTCGACAGAGTTTCAATACATTAAGCCTTTCACTTGATAGATGTTGTTTACTGTTAGGTGATGAGTCTGAGATTAGTTAAGGCTATGGAGCGGGAATCAATTACCAAAACGGCACACTGGTATTGAGGCCATGGGCTTATCTTTGATACACTATACCTAATGTGCCTTGTGGGCATAATAAGTCCACCAGTATGGGTTGGGGTTTCCCTGAAATAATTCCATGTCCCCAGATGTCCCTGATGTATCTCTAATATCTGCTTTTTAAAGAAGTGCGATTTCTGCAGTGCAGTATTTTGAAGAAAAAACATTCTACATTTTGTTAGGATCCAAGTTCAAATAGGACTCCTGTCATGTCTCACATTTCTCTCCTTTCACTGTCCCTTGGTTTCCTGTCTCTCCTATCTAAATTAAAACCAAGAATCATCTGTTGGCTATTCGAAAATAGCAGATCTACAAGCTCACAGCATGTCACTTTGTGCCGCGCTGTGAGCTTCCTTGAACATCTGCTATTTTTGAACATTTTGGAAAATGATTGTGTTTCTCTTTATACCTTTGAATATATTAACACAAATCTTCTCTTCTGGGGGCCACTGAAACAGTAAGCTGGGGTTGTACAACGTGGTGCGTGCCTGGTGTGACTACAGTCTAGGAAAAGTGTTTGGCAATTCAAATATATACAGTAGGTGGTCGTAATTTGATATTTTCTGTAAAACTTTTCCCTTATAATGACATGGCCCAAAATTGACGCAAGGTTAAAAGTGGCTGAAGTAAGGTAACTATTATATCAGATGGTAAATTACTGTATAATGCCCAATGCTGACAGCTCTGGTCATTTACAGTACTGTGAGTGCATCATCTAGCAGCTAGACTAACAGTTAGCAAAAGTATACTGTACCGTAGATATACAATATAGAAAAAAGCTAAAGAATAGAAATAGGTTCATGTGTCGCTGCCTGTGTATACATTATGATCATTGTGACAACTTCAAAACAACTTGTGATTTCAAATGTCCTTGTACCTTAAAAATGCCCAGAGGTTGCTGTGCACACTGTAAAGCCACAAACAAATGGAACTCCACAATGTAGTGCCCCGGCCTGCCCGTAGCGATATGAGGAGTCCTCTACATGTACTGTACCAGCAATTTAAAGGGCTTACACCTGATGTCATCAAGGTCTTTTATGATGCTGATGTTAGGTGATAGCCTACTCCTCCACATAAATCAAAGATCAAATTACCATGTCTATTATTATATAAAAATGGGACAAGCCCGGGGATAAGCCAATAAATAGGCCTGCATCATTTATCAAAAGCCCAAATTATTGTAGAATTTTTCTTGATAGGCAAACAGCACTGTTGAAAACGGATCTGAAGGGATTTGTTGATGGTGTAATGAAATGAATGTTCCAATGGTACCATAGTGCAAAAGCCTTAAGAGGACAAACTGCTGGTATTTGCAGAATGTACAGCAGGTGCAGCAAATAAGTGATATTAGTGTTGAATAGAGAAAAGAGGAAGCGCTGTGTGGGTCCGTAGATATCAGAAACTGAGAAACAGCTGCTCATTGGAGAGGGTTCAATTGTATGCAAACACACAGTCATTTCCTTCTTTGAAGTAGTAAGCTATGAGACACCAGGTGAACTTAGAGGTTCCAAGGCACTCCGCTCAGTTGAGATTTAAAACGTCTTCATTATCGTTTCGGTTGAAGAGCCTTCATCAGGGTCAGGGTCCAATGATGAAGGAACGATGAAGGCTCTTGAGGTGAAACACTTTGGCCGTTCTTTGCTAAGCTGAAAGCCATGATGATAATCAGTGGTGTTAAGTAACTAAGTCAATTTACTTAAGTACTGTACTTAAGTACATTTTTTAGGTATTTGTACTTTACTTGAGTTACTTTTCTGATGTATTTTACTCCATTACATCTCAGATCCAAATATTGTTGCGATCGTAGGTCAGTCATGCCTCATGGTCACTCTCCATATACAGTATGGCCAAGACAGAATTCCTTTGCAAGTGTGACTCATGTCACGGTAACCACACTTGCAAATTAATGATGTCCTTGTCCCTTTTATGCCCATATATGGAGATCCCTGATGTCATCAATATTAGGTCCACTGGGAATGCCCATACATGGACATATTGTGTGAGTCTCTGATCTTTCAGCGCAACCTTGCCCTTAGGGCGTCTTACTGGTACTTTTACTCCACTACAATTATTTGAACACTTAAGTTACTAGTTATTTGTAGATTTTGACACTTTAACCACTTCAGTTCTAAATACATTTGTGCCATTTGAAAATAGCCGATCTATAAGCTCACAATGTCTCACGATGCAGCACATTATGAGCTTATAGAATAGATCTGCTATGTTCAAAAGATTGTTCAAACTTGAAATGGGACGTTATGCATAATGCATACTTTTACTTTTGGTACTTGAAGTACATTTTGATGCCAATATTTGTACTTTTACTCAAGTACATTTTGAATTCTGGACTTCATATATTATATATTTCTATATTGCAGTATTGATACTTTTACTTAAAGGGGAGCTCCGGTCGTTTTCAAGGGCTTTTGTAATCCCATAATATGATATTCGAACTTGGAAAACAAAAAAGAATTTTATTTTGGATGTACATTTACATTTTTTTGGAAACGCGAAGCTATGACCTCACTTCCTACAGCACCTCCTACAGCACCCATAATCCTTTGCGCAAGCAGCGCTTGGAGAGAGACGAGAGCCAAAGCTAAGCTAACAGCGTAACCATGATAACATCCTCGCTGCGTTGCTGTTTTAGTTTGTTTGTGCTGTTGCTGTTGGTTGGAAGTCACGTAGTAAGAAGATGGGATGTTATGACCGCAGTGATGCTGAGCAGTTGTAGAAGTTTTGAAACGTGTGCAACTGTGTCGGTGAAACAACATGGCATTGTTGTTTTACCGTGGTGTGATGATTGAATGAAGCCGAGCGACGGAGCGAGCCCCGGGTGCTGCTGCACAGAGATGTAATGGCAGGATTGATGGACACAATGCAAAGCTAAGAAAACAAAGACCACAATAAAGGAGAACGCGGTTCCATCTGTATTCCCCCAAATACGGTGAATGGACAACTGCTGCCTTGTAAAAAGAAGCAGAACATAGGTATGTACTGTATGTTTGGAATTAAAATGCCACTCTACGAAACATAATGTATAATGTACAAGCAAAGGTTGCAACTTGATTCATGTTTGTAACACTTATTGTGTTGTCATCTCTTGTCTTTAGAATCATCCATCTAATGGGTGGAGAGGCTTCATATCAAGGTGTATTCTTTCAAGAGGTAGGACTACCTTTAGGCTATTGTTATTGCTAGCGATGCTACTCTTTAGCCTGTAACAGCATTGCGGTTCCAACATTAATGTAAATGTGCGGGGCACCCACAAGTGGTGAGATAAAAGTCAACAGAGGGGACTGTATTATAATGTATATGAATCGACAAACAACCCCTCCCCCAGTGGCTGCACAGTAATTATGATGTAACGTGAGCTATAATAAATGATGATGATGATGATGATGATAATACCCTCTGATTCCTAGTGTAGGCAACCAAACGTTGGGTACTTACAACTGTGAAGTGTGTGAATCACTAGAATATATTTTATTCAGACAAACTCATAAACAAACTGAATCCACATAACTCCACTAAAACATATAGCAGTACTGTAACACTCCCCTTCCCTCATTGACCATACATGAAGCTAGATCGCATTGTTTTTTTTTTTTTTTACTGATTAGGTGCGTGGTCTAAATGTTATTGTTTTTCTAGATTGATATTCCTATGCATTTGTTATATTGTTGTTGATGTACTGACATTATCCTATTATATTGATATATTACCTGCTTATTGTAAATCGCTTTGGATTAAAATCTGCTAAATGCCTGAATTGTAATCATCCAGCACTTTTGCCAGTTACTTTTTATTCTTTTGTACTACACTGTAGTATAAAGTAGGGTTTAAACTTACAAACAAAAAACTGTTTAAATATGGAGATAAGAGGTTTGTGCCCGAGAGCAACCCCCCAACATTACTTGAAAGAAGGTAAAATGCAGTGTTACTGTTGTTAGCTTATAGATCTGTTCTTTTTTTAGCAAACTGGTTTAGGATTCTCATTATTGCATGGTGTGATTACTAGAAATGGGGTAAAAGCTATGGCAACATTTTGAAATGTCATTGTAAAAAATCTGTTTACCCTGAAACTTTTTTCCTCCTCTTTGTCTATAATTGCATAAGGTGCTGACACATCACATAATCCACCGTCCAAGATGATGTCCATAGCAGTCATGCGGGAAGACAGCGGTACAACTGTCTACATCGCCCTTTGAATGAAGAGATCAGGCATTGACACTAAGGCTTGCACACCTGCCCCCGGCAGGTAAATAAAACGTCAGGGCAGGTGAAGTTGGCTTTCAGGTTGCCCGACAGGGCAAGTGCGCTCATTTGAGAGGGGACACAAATGTCTATAAACACAACACGAGTTATCTGTCTAAACACCTGAACGTGGCCAGTGCGCTGTGTCTTCTGGTCTGTGGAATGTAAAATAAGAGCACTATTTACCTATAATGTGCTGTTTTTACTGTTGCTACATTAAAAAATATAAAATAACAAGTGTGAAACCATAGACATATTCAATCATAGCTAAAGTATTTGGTATTTGGATTCGGAGGTATTGAGGTATGACATTTTATCGCACAGCCCCAGAAAGTAAAGAAATAAGTGTTAAATTGCGGTAATTAAAATCGTACCTATCATTTTATAATGGACGATTTACTTTTCGGGCAAGTGGGCATTACCTTCGGGCAAGTAGAACATGACCTGTACTTGCCCGATGGGCAAGTGCCTCTGAGACCTTAGTGTCAACCCCTGGAGATGCCGTAGAAGAAGCAGCTTACTAGGAACTCCCAGGAATATTATTTACTCTCTCGATTCATACAGCAATGTGATCTAATTTTTCAATATTAGACTACTCTAAAGCCTCTTTCAACTCTAATGTTGCCTTGCCTGCTCTGTACACTAAGTCATGAGCTTGTTATTTTAATAAGTCAAATTGGGAAATAAAATAAAAGTGTGAGAATAATTTTCCAATTCCTAGGGAGAAAAATAATCATTTACAAGAATCGTGCAGCCCTTCTGCAGATATAAGTGTCTGCTAAATTTCTAAATTAGATCAGCTAACACAGGGAACATGTCAGAACCCTAAAACATCCGGGACAACCATGTCCTAGCTCTGGTCCAGAGTGTCAGCGATTCTCACTGACACTCTGACAAGCGGCTGACTCAAAGACTAGACCAGGATTTCTATACCCCTACGAGGGCTCAACTTAGGTCAATAAACTAAACTACTTTACTACTCACTTAACCAAAGGTAGTTTTGTGTTGTTGAAAGTCTATTCTCCACGGTGGGAAGCCTCTCAACCCCACCCACTCTGTAAAATACATTATTTTTGTGATGAAATAAAACGCATCCAACTCTGACCGCCGCTTATTTCCAGGTTGTCTGCGGTGGCTTGACGTGGATGCATTTTATTTCATGACAAAAATAATGTATTTTACAGAGTGTGTGGGGTGCTGAGAGGTTTCCCACCGAGGAGAATAGACTTTCAACAACGCAAAACTACCTTTGGTTAGGTGAGTAGCAAAGTAGTTTAGTTTATTTTGACTGAAGTTGAGCCCTCAAACAAGAAATCCTTGTCTAGTCTTTGAGTCACCCGCCTGTCAGAGCATCAGTGAGAATCGCTGACGCTCTGGACCAGAACTACACGTCCCAGACTCTTCTCACTTCTGGCTCCCAAACTGTAGAACGAACTTGCACCTCAGTCTTCCTTTTTCAATTATATTTATTGTATCCTCACCTGTATTACGTGATGTGCATGTTGTTTACATTTATGTTCATACAGGTGCTGTTGAAGCCTTCCACAGTGCTCAAATGCATGCGATTCTGCGCTTCCTGTCCTACATCGCAGTCCTGTCTACATCGCCTTCAGAAGAGATGCGGAAGAAGTGGAACTTACAGTTCCAACCTGGCAGCACACACAATCTTGATGCATACATCGAAATGATCTTGTTTAAAAAATATTAGACTACTAACACTACTCTAACCCCTCTTGCAAATTTAGTTTTGCCTCTGTTGAGAATTGATAGAATGTCATTTGATGGCCGGAGAGTATTGTGAGCTTGTTATTGAAATAAGTCAAATTGGGAAACAAGATGAGAATAGTGTGAGAATAATTGTTCCAATTCGTAGGACTAGGGAGCAAAATAATTATACTTTATCAAGAAGCGTGCCCTTCTGCAGACTAAGTTTCTGCTAAATTATATCAGCTAACAAGGAAGCTGTTCAAACCTTCCCTAATCCATCCAGGACAACGCTCCACAGGTCCTAGCTCTGGTCCATAGCGTTAATGGAGTTCTCCCTAACGTTATGTTCCTCTACCTTCCGCTCCGGCTTGGCAAAACTGGAAAGCCGTCTCGTCTGGTCCCAAAATAACAAAAACTGTTTCGCCCCTCACCAAACCAAAGGTATCAGTGGGGAGTGAAAGTTTACTCTCCTTGGTAGACGCAGTCTGGGCCCCCACCACGCACACTTAATACATTTCAAGGGTGAAATGATGAATATTCCACCGGATGGAGACACTCTTTATGGTTCCAACGTCGTAGAGCTGAATAACACCCAACGAGACTAATGCTCTGTTAATGTGGTCCTCTAACCTGTGCGGAAGTACTGAGCTGGCAATGTGATGGCGAGGACAAATAGTAAAAAAATAGAAATTATGTCTCCATCTGTTGGAATATTTTTCATTTCGCCCTAGAAATATATTTTAAGCGGTGGGGGCTCAGATTGCGTTCACTAAGTAGAGTAAGCTTTCAACACCCCACTGATACCTTTGGTTTGGTGAGGGGCGAAACAGTTTTTGTTATTTTCTGACCAGACGAGACGGCTTTCCGGTTTTGCCAAGCCGGAGCGAAGTTAGGGAGAACTCCACTAACGCTATGGACCAGAGCTAGTGAGCTACACAGGGTCCCAGACTCCACCTTAGCCCTTGCAGGCTTATGCAAAGGTTAAAATGTAATTTAGATAACATTGTATGGAACCTATGCCAGGTTCATTTGTAGACCTGGCATTGTGTGTATACTTTCAATGTAAAAATGTTTTTGATATATTATACTATTTAGACTGACCCTTACCTGTGCTATTTGAAGTGCATGTTGTGTACATTTATATGTTCATACACGTACCTTAATACATGCAGAGATCCTACTCATCCTACACTGGCATGAGAGAACGAGGCATGCTTGCAGTCAACACATTTTGTCCATGTCTTTGTCAGTAGTATCTATGAAGCTACCTTCCTTCTGTAAAGATACATCCATTCCATTCTACCTGTCCTTTGTATGACAGCACAAACTCTTAGAACAATAACTGTTTCAATTTCAGGTGGACTCTAGTCCACACACCAAAAAGGCATACTACAGGCGAACAAAGAATCACATTGTGAATAAAAACAATATAGGCTATTACATTGTCATGAGCTTTTTTGGTTTAATCCTTGCAAACTGTCATATTTTAGATGTCATTCAAGTATTTTTTTATGCCTGCCTTTATCACCCATTATTTGCTGGACTAGAGCAGTGGTTCTTAACCTTTTCAAGCCGTGACCCCCAAAGCAACTGAACTGGGGACCCCCACCCTGATAAGCACTTAGACTGTAGGAGTTGAGGTACAGTATTACATCCGCTTGTTTCCGTTCTACAGATAAATATTGTGAAACTAGCCGATCTACAAGCTCAAACTCCCAGACTCAAAGGTTGAGAACCACTGGACTACAGTAATGCTCTGAAACAGAAGTACTCGCCACTGTTTGTTAAACTGCACAGGCTACAATCGACAATTTGATTGTACTGTGTTTACTGTGTTACAAATAGCAGGTTCACACAGCACTCAATACAGTAAAAACAGAAAAGAAGGAAAATCAAATGTATTGAATCTATTTTATTATATATTATGACAAGGGAAGGATCAGATATTTTCACATCTCTATGCATTTGTTATGTATAATACAATATAATGATGCCAGGGTAAGAAGACGTCGACTCTCCACTTGCGACGACTCTCCAGGACACTCCAAACGATACTGCAGTGCCTGCAGTGAGAAGAAGAAAAGACTGTAACATGTTGCATTGTCTCTGTCACTCACAAAGGGTTCATCGCCATACCAGCTTAGCAATTAGTCACTTATCTCCCAGACTCCCTCCCCAGTCAGAGTTGTGCAGGATGTAATTTGCTGCAAATTAGGTGACTTCATTTAATTGACCATGTTTAAAATATATATTTGAAATAAAAATCCTGTGTCACACTTCTGCTAGTGTGCCCACCCTCCCCTGTGCCAATGTTGGCACTCGTGCCTAAGGTTACCTACCCCTGGTGTACATTTTTGTCATGCACATACAAATATTAAATATTACCAGAGACAGATCTGCTAGACCTAAATAGTAGCCTACTAGTGCTCTCTATTTTTTGAGAGCAGTGGTGTAAGCAGTACTTGTAAAATGTTGTACTTTGTACTGTATTTGTACTTTGAATATTTCCAGCTTTCTGTACTTGTACTTTATAGTACTTGTACTCCATTACAATTATTTGAAAATGTCAGTTACTTTGCACATAAATGATTATATTATAAAACCTAATTAATCAACTTTAGCCCTATTTTATACCCACTTACCCAGGCTATCTGAAAATAGATGATCTACAAGCTCACAATGCGTTGATGCGATGTGTTGTGAGTTTGTGGATCTGCCATTTTCAAACATTTTGTACTTTTAAAGTATATTTTGATGCCAGTACTTTTACTTCTTACAGAACGTTTCTATGCAGTATTGATAGCCTACTTTTACTCAAGTATCTTTGTCCTTTTTCCATCTCTGTCAGAGTGTACAAATGGAACCAAATGGACACGTAGGAGGTACTAGAAAATAAAAGGTTTGAGAACCACAGTACTAGTGGACTCCTAATGTGAAATACTAGTAAAATCAGTGCCATCATACATATTCTAAAGAAAACGTACAGGCTTTACATTCAGTAATTGGGATTAAAATAAGAACGTGTATGCCAGGACACATTGATGATGACACACACATACACAAACAAGTTATACATGAATGAAACATACCATTGTGTTTCGGTTGTCTCCTCCAGTTCAATTTAGGGATCCTAGCAGCAAGAAGTAGTAGTATTCTGCCCAACAAAGGTGGGCAGAATAACTTGGGTGCAGAGAATGGTCATACAACAGTGTGTCTGTATGATGTTAGCGTAGTGGAGTCCCAGCTGGCAGACGCACGTCTTTTCTCTCTGGTTCCCGTCGCTGTTTTTTTTTCTTCTTTTTTTTCCTTCTTCTAATCTAATGTATAGCCTACTCCAGTTCATATAAAAAGTAGTTCTAACGAAGATTCTGCCAGCAAGTCCCTATGTCAGTAGAAAACGTGTCTGAAACAACCATACTGTTTGTTGTTGTTGTGTTAATGCTAGCTAGTGTTGAGGGGGGGGCTACGGCAACCGCACCGGGTCAAATCCCATTGTAGTTTCAGTAGCTTACGGACCATCGTCTAGCTACGTCATAGCTTCGGGAACCCAGGCTTTCCATTGGCCAAAATAGTCTATGACGTAGCTAGACGATGGACCCCTAGCGGCCACAGAACAGTAATGTAAGGAAATAGACGCATTTTAGCATGAACGTAGCTGACTAAAAGAACACAGACTTGGTTGAAAACCGGCGAACTACTCCTTTAAGTAGAAAATGTGAGTACTTTTTCAACCACTGATGATAATAAAGGATTTTTAAAACTCAACTGAGCAAAGTGCCTTGTGTTTGCATATAAGTGACATGAGTGGTTTGGATCTGCTACAAAAATGGAGTTAAGCACCCATGCAGCCCAATTGTGAATATTATGGCTGCAGCTACCAATAATCTTTTATTACCTTTTCAAATAACTGAACTATCAATAAACACATTTTTCAGTCCTCTCTTAAGCCAGTTTTAATATACTGTAGGATAAGCCAAAAAAATTGCAGAACCACTATTTTCCTGTACATGACACCAGCGCTCAACTACGTCAATAATGAACATCAGGCAGAACTCTAAAAAAACATAACACAAGCATTTTTCTTGTGAGGACCAGGAAAATGGTCATCATAAAGTATATTTCTGAAATTCTAATAGGGGACATTTGATCCTAACAAGTAATGCACGCACGCACGCAAACACACACACACACACACACACACACACACACACACACACACACACACACACACACACACACACACACACACACACACACACACACACACACACACACACACACACACGCGCGCACACGCACACACGCACACACACGCACACTATTGTATGTATCGTTTGGCATCCATCCAAGATAAATGAAGGTGAAAGAGAGAAGTCAGACCTTGAGAAGCAGCTCCGGCAGGAAGCAAAGCTTTGTTTAGTTCTTTGGTGTGGGAAAATATTAATGAAGCTCGGAGGTTTGCAATAGATTGCTAGCATATTCTTTTTGTTGATATAGACGTCCTATATATCAAATACAAACGAGAAGGCATGCACATCTAACCAAGCTCAGTTACAGAACTAAAACAGATCATTTCAAAACACAACTAGAAGCAGTGCTCTTCCGAGCACAGGTCTCCACCAGGCCAGGCGTCCTGGTGGTGCTACTGTATAATAGGCCAGTGTAAAAAGGGTGGCATATGTTCTTCACCCTAGACCTTTCATGGCAATCGGACGCTGCATGTATGATTTGAAGCATTGTGTTCAAAAAATGTGTTTTGCTAAAGTCTACCTGCTGGTGGCGCTATAACAGGCCAATGTGAAAAGGGTAGTATTTGTTCCTTGACATACTGGGAATATATGTGGCAAACTTCACGGTAATTGCAAGCTGCGTTGATGATTTGAGGCATTTTGTTCAAAAACGGAGCAATCCTGCAAACTTTGGAAGCTAATATTAGCCAATCAGGATGGAATATGAAATATCAGACGGATCGGACTTGATCACATGACTATAGAGATACTGTGTACCGATTTGTGTTCTTTTTGGAGAAAATCTGAAGGAGTAATATCCAAAAATGTGTTTTACACAAGTCGGCCCAAAGGTGGCGCTATAAAAGGCTGATGTGAAAAATGCAGGGCAAAGGTTTATCCTTAGCCTCTAGGGAGTGCGCTTACAAAGTTTGAAACTGATCGGTGGTGTTATAGGTAAAAACACAAATCGGCCTGTTATAGCGCCACCATGAGGCTGATTTCAAAAATTTGAAGTGGCATTTCTTCTTCGACCTAGTGGGAACGTGTGTGCGCGATTTCATGATAATTGCACTTTGCGTTTGGGATTTGAGGCATTTTGTTCAAAACGGCTCAATCCTACAAACTTTGGAAGCCAATCTTAGCCAATCAGGATGGAATATGCAAAATCGGACAGATCCGTGTCGTTCACATGACTGTCGAGATACTGCCTACCGATTTGTAGGATTTTTGGACAAAATCTGTAAGAGTAGTGCACAGAAATGTGTTTTGCGAACATCGGCCACTAGGTGGCACTAGAAAAGGCCCGTTTGAAAAATTTAGGGCAGAGGTTCTAGATTGGCATCCAGGGAATGTGTGTGCTCAATTTGGCAGCGACCGGGCCAACGGCGACTGAGATTAGGTGCACACAAAGTGCGAGGACGCACGCACGGACGGACGCACGGACGGACGGACGCACGGACGGACGAAGGGGAAAACATACTCTCCCCCATGCCTTCGGCTGGTGGAGACAATAAAGTTTGCACAACACTGTGAACATTTCTACCGTATAGCGATTGTTTATTTCACCTTATGTGACGTTTCGATCGGTGTAGCTCATCTTCAGACATAAACATACACATTCCAGGCCATGTTTTTATCTCAATGAGTACATTCTCACCACCAGTGAACCCTTTATAGGCAAGGTACATCAGGGTAGAGTTCTCAACGGGCCTGAAAATTAAGGCCCGGGCCTAACTGGGCCCTAACTGGGTCGGCCCGAGGCCCTACCCGGCCCGACTAGTTAGCATACATTTTAGGCCCTACCCTACCCTAAATGTCGGGTCGGGTTCGGGCAGAATTTGAGAACTCTACATCAGGGTACTCAGACTCAGGAGACCATGTATTTCCTGAAATTAGAGAAAATAAAATGTACTCTGAAAGGGTCTATTCAAAAAAATTGAGGAGATCTGAACCCCCTTCCTTGACTATTATGAGAGCTTACAGGTCCCGCTCGATGAGGAGGCCTGGACGGATGGAGCGCTAGGCGAGACAGCAGGGTCCCCCTCCCCCTTCCTTCCCTCTCCCCTTTTTATTTATCTATTTTAATTTCTCCCCCCTTTCTTTATTTTCTTTTTTTCCCTCTTTACTGTTTCTATTTCTTAACTACTTTTTATATATATTTTTTATATTTTATTATTACTATTATTATTACTACTACTACGATTGTTTAAAAAAGAAAATGATACACTATGATACACTGTTAAACAAGACCTTTTTTTTCAAATATATGTATACATTTTTAGTGGTCATGTTACATGTCTTGTGGCTTGTATGTGTCGGAACAATACAAACTGTTAAAGAGAATAGTGACACACACACACACACTTAATTAGAGATTTTGTGAATTTAGGATTGTGGTAAAAATAATATAAAGTCATGTGACAAAATAATTCACTTTTGATTAATCTAATAGTAAACAGAGATCTGTCACAATCATCTGAGCAGCAACAGCACCATAAAACATACATAGGCTACTGTAGTACAAATCCCTATACAAGACATGACAAATATGAAGTCTAAGTGCGACCATCATATTTTCATATCCCAATAGATGTAAAATAATCTTGAGACGCTACCTACTCAAGGTGAATATACTGTAAGAGTATAGCAGTATTCACACAAGTCACCTTCCGCACGCACACACACACATACGCACACACAACAAGTTCACATTATACCATATTGGACATGGGAGTAATTCCAGGAACGGCGCAAATGGAAGTCATTATTGAGGCTTTTTGACACTAAGCTGTATAGCATGTACTGTAGATCCAAAAGGATTCTCTTCGTAGTAGTAGCAGTAGTAGAAGTTCATGTCTGCACCACGTCTAAGGCAATTTACTTGTTCAATGTCCACATACTTGAGAGCAGAAACATTGTGATGTGCCTCAGTGATGCCTCTATTAACTCATTCCCTGCTAGGCCCGATAGTCCCGAGAATATGCTAATGTCTCTACCCGCCAGGCCCGATAGTCCAGAGAATTTCCTGTTTTTGAAAAAAAGAAAATCCAAAAAATGTTTTGACCCCAAAAAATGTAGTAGGCATGATAGCAATCGTGAAATTGCATGTTTAACCCCCATAGCAACCCCATCTTTCAAACATGGCAGCCATCTTTGTTTACATTTTAGGAAAACATAATGGCTGCTAGTTCATGAATGCCTGATCCGAATGGAATTTTTTTTGTTTGAAAGCTGTGAGCAATGTACACACACGTGGTGCATTATCTAGGCATGGACATGACATTATCAGTGCACTATGAATTACATGGAAGTCTATGGAGACAGAGGCATATGAGAGTACGAAGGTATTTACAAATGGCGGGGTATGTGTTAATAATTGTGTTATGAGATTCTAGTTCCTAATGGACTGCTTCTGAAAAAGAGGATTTTCAACACTAAACTGTCAAATTCACGATCAATTATGATAAACAGATGATTTAGCTGATTTAAGCTGGGCACAGTGGGCAGGGAGGGTGATCGGTCATTGCATGTACTCCTGCGGGCTGGGGCGACAGGGGGCAGGTAGTGTTGGGCCCTGTAGGGCCTTCATCCTACTCTTCTTACTGGTAACAATAATAATAGATACGTCTTACATGGACAATCCTAGACACTGTATATCAATAGCTCTAAAAGGAGTCTCCCCATCTCCCAGTTCAATCATAACACAGCAGATCTGCAGCTCTGACGAGGACTTAATAAAACAACAAGCTGTGATCGTGGAGAAATGTTCACCACAAATTAAGTACAAAATAAGGGTTCACACAAACATTAATCACAAAAAACATTGTCAATAGAACTAAACCAAGGACACAAGACTGTGTCCCTGTCAGTAAAACACAAGACAAAGTGCAGCTGGGACACACATAATATATACGTGTATTGATTTTGTGTTATGACATTAGATACTGTCTTGGATTTTGGTTATCGTAATATAGAGATAAAAAGATTTTGTCTATTTCTGGTTTTAAAAGCCATATTACTGTAAAATGATGCTCAACACGCAGCTACGCGGCAGCGCTCTGGGAAAATGTCTATAAAGTATATGAGACAGATTTGTTTACATACTGTAAAGGGATACCAGTAAGACGCCTAAGGGCGACAAGCGACCTCGCCCTAAAGGGCAAGCTCGCGCCATGTCTTGGCCATCTGGCCAGTGATGTATGTCGGACCAGTTACCCATATACGGAGACCCCTGGTACCCATATATGGATATCCATGTACTGTATATGGAGATTCTGTTAGTGGTGGTATGTGGCCCATGTGGCCTCCAAATATGGGCATTCCCATATGAAGTCCTGTTAGATATGGACTTAATATTGACGACATCAGGAATCTCAAATTCTCCATATATGGGCATAAAAGCGATTCTGTTAGTGTGGTTACCCTGACATCACAGTGATGTCAGAGCGTGATGTCAGAGCGGCAAACCCATAGACTGTAAAAAGAGTTTGATTAACCCTAAGGATTTTACTACGTAGGCTAGGGCTGGGCAAAAATCGAAACCAATATTTAGAACCAATTAATTTTTGCACTAAATTGATTAATCGAGAAGCAGTTTCAATTATTATTTTTTTACATTTCTTATATCAACAAAATTATTAACTACTGAAACACCTATAATGGTGTCAAACAAATATGAAAATAGATGCGTTGTGAGCTTGTAGATCTGCTAGATTCACAATTATTATTATAATGTTTTAAATTATCGTTAATTAATCGCAGTCGAGGCAAAAGTCTGAAATAATCGTTGTCATATTGCCCAGCCCAATGTAGGCCAACTTCATATTAAAGAAAAGGGAACAGACTTACCTGTGGAGGTATGCATCACACCGTGTAGGCCCAGGTCCAATGCCATTAATAACCAGAAGAAAGAGGTAGATGAAGGGATGAGATCAAGGAAAGGAGATCAAGGAAAGGAAGAACAAGGATAAGAGAGGAGAAAGAGGTAATGAAAGAGGGAGGAGGGGAGAAGAAATGGGAGACGCTGGTTAGAAACATCAAAGCAGACCACAGATTACAGATGCTATACACACTATTACACTTGTGTGGTTGAATCCGATAACATTTGTACTGCTTCAAAGAGGCCCAGCGGGTTACTGAGTTTATCTTGCATACTGAAAAGCATATGGGATGTGATGTGGTGCAATCTTTAGCGAAACTACCCCAATTCTCCTTTTGCACAAAGTAGTGCAATGCAAGATAGAGGGCGCCAGATCCCTTTGAGTCACACCCTACCACTACTTCCTGTTCATCCACAGAGCATTGATTCTAGTTGTTTTCTCCATTAGATTAAAGTGCTTTCTTTTTTGCTTTTTTGAACTTTTATTACTTGTCAAAATACATTTTATTTGTCTGCCTCATCTTTTTACCATCCCAAGTACAGGGTAATAAAAGTTGAAAAAAGTGAAAATAAATCTAATGGAGAAAATGACTAGAATCAATGCTCTGTGGATGAACAGGAAGTAGTGGTAGGGTGTGACTAAAAGGGATCTGGTGCCCTCTATCTTGCAATGCACTACTTTGTGCAAAAGGAGAATTCTGGAAACATTTCCGGTTTCACTCCATTCCATGAGCAATGTGTTCATCAACAGAATTGTGTCATTCAGAGTAGTCCTTGAGTAAGACATCTAGTAAGGGAAAGTTAGCATATTGCTACATCAATCTCGGAACTAAATCTAAATCACTAGCTTTCTTCACAAATGTGTTCATAAAGGTGTCTACTATCACCTCTGAACTTTGTCAAACCCAACTCCCTTGACATACTTTGTGGGAGCCAATCAAAGTTATTGGGTATCCCGAGGGCCTGGGATTAAAGGGGGAAAAATGGCCAAGGAGTCCTTTTTACTGATAACTAATGGTTGGAATGGATTCAGCAGCACAGAAATACCCTAATTACACACCTCATACGTTCATATTGGCCATCCCGATACCCCCAACTTTGATTGGCTCCCACAAAGTATGTCAAGGGAGTTGGGTTTTACAAAGTTCAGAGGTGATAGTAGACACCTTTATGAACACATTTGTGAAGAAAGCTAGTGATTTAGATTTAGTTCCCAGATTGATGTAGCAATAGGCTAACTTTCCCTTACTAATCAGCTCACTCTGGAAAACCATGTGCGCCACGTGCCTTCATGTGTACTGTAGATCAACACAGTCCATCAACATACTGTTGTTATATCTCCATGCGACGGTGCAACGGTTTGACTCCCATGCCATTACACATGCCTGACTTTCTTTCTTTTTGAAAATCCTATCGAGATAGAATATCTATTTTACAAGGGAGCCCTCTTCAGGGTAGCAGCAGTACAAAAGGTTACAACTTACATGCAAACCTAAACCTAAAAATCAAACCAAGTTTGGAGTGAGCAATGGTGCGTGTGTGTGTGTGTGTGTGTGTGTGTGTGTGTGTGTGTGTGTGTGCGCGTGTGTGTGTGTGTGTGTGTGTGTGTGTGTGTGTGTGTGTGTGTGTGTGTGTGTGTGCGCGCGCGTGCGTGCGTGAGAGACGCAACAGCGCCACTTGGTCACCAGCGGTATTGCAGCTCAGTGTGTGTGTGTGTGTGTGTGTGTGTGTGTGTGTGTGTGTGTGTGTGTGTGATGCAACAGCACCACTTGGTCACCAGCGTTATTGCAGCTCATGATACAGACATAGACAGTAACATACTGTAGATAGACGGGAACTGACAAAGTCACTCTTAGGAGTGGTTGACCAAGTTCAGTTAGCGCTTTAGGGAGAGGGTGTGACCTGAACATAATCTGTAGTTTACTGGTCTTGAGTGAAATATACCCTCAAAGGTAGGAGGGAATTCGAAGCAAATCATGGAAACTAAATAAGTACCAGACGTGAGTGAGTCTGGGTGAGGCAACTAGCGTCTTAGTCTAGCCAGTGACTGTATCTTATGAGAGATGCTAAAAGTACTGTACAGGTGGGGCGTCCGGTGGCCTACTGGTCAAGGCGCATACCACATAGGCACCGCCACATAGGCATGTTGCCGCGGCGTCGCCGGTTCGATTCCCGATCCGGACGACGTTTACCGCATGTATCTCTCTCCCCATTTCCTGTCAGTCTACTGGACCTCCCTTGGTCAATAAAGGCAAAAGCCCAGAAAAAAGTACTGTACAGGAACTGGTGCCAAAGATTTCATTACACACACACACACACACACACACACACACACACACACACACACACACACACACACACACACACACACACACACACACACACACACACACACACACACACCCTTGATTAAAGTCTGTGTGCCCTAATTCAGTGGAAAGGGTAAAGCTTATTTCTAAACAAAGAAGGCCATATTGTGGCAATTAGCTAATGTGTCAAAGATGATGAATGGCATGTAATTGTTTTGTGCTATGTTGGGTACCCTTCATCCAACAAAGGACAATTATCCATGGGTAATTGCTGCACTGTACTTTGCATATCGTTTGATCCATGCTGGTGGGGTCAGACAAATGACTGGGGTGCTGCTAAACGGTTAAGGTAAGCATGCATTTCTTGGATGAATTATCCCCACTACGTTGTATATCCTAATGTAGATAATCACTCAACCATATTAATAATGTTGCACCCACTGCACCCACTTGTACTATATTCTATGTGCAACTTGATAATGATCGCATCAACAAAGCGACTGAATGCCAGCACAGAAGAATACTTTAAGTGTGCATTGTCCAAAATACCCTGACTCTCTCACAGACAGTCAGACAGACAGACAGACAGACAGACAGACAGACAGACAGACAGACAGACAGACAGACAGACAGACACACACCTATCTATAATTGCCACGGTTTGGAAGTTACTTTAGAGCCGAGGTTTCTTGGCCATGTGTTAAGTTGTGAACTTATGTTACAGTGTATAGAATCACTGCAAACACATTGCCATACAGAACATATGCCTCATCATTACAATAGTTTGATTTGCGGCCTAACTAATAACAGCCTAATCATTAGGTGAAGGCTAGAATGCTGCATCGAGTGCAATGCACTATTTTGTCACGCAGCCTATTAACACAACCATTCTTGGTGACTTCTCTGTCATATGCGCACTCAGCACTGTCATTTGTAGCACTTTACTACAATTAACAATGGTAGTAAAGAGTGCGCTAGTTTGGGTTTTGGTGTTCAAGTACAGTATGTCACTTAAGCGGTAGATGATTTCCTGAAATAAAAGTAAGTCGTTCATATAAAGTACAATAAAGGTAGTTTTAAAGGGAACCAGAACGCTCACCCCAAAACTCACTCGCCCCCATTTTTGTCATGGACTGCTCGTCCCCAGCGGCGTGCCACTCACCCCACTTGGCGCGAAACACTCACCCCCAGTGAGGTGGACCACTTGGCCCACTTGTTAAGAACGGACTACAGAGTAGACCCTAATACTAAGTTAGGAAATAGTAAGGCAAAATAACAGTTACAACGACAGAGGCACACCGCCTGAAGTGGTGGAGGCGCCACCGAGCTAGCTCAGGCGAGCGAGTCGGCGTGACAAATGATGGAAAGTCAGCTCCAGTCGACTCAGTGCCGTTCGAGTTATGTCCCGATTGAGACAAATCGTAGATAGATAGATAGCTTTATTGTCATTCAACATATACACGAAATGCATAAATGAACGAAACGTTTCACTGGCTCCTAGTTAAAAGAACGTTAAAATACTAAAAACTAAAAACACAGAAAAACACCACTTAATAAATAAAATCACACCTCAGAATCATGGAGATATTGCACAACAGGATTCTTAAGCAGCATATAGGAGAAAGGTCAGGGGATATTGCACTTTTTAACAGGACTTTTTAGCTTTTACAAGTTCACAAGTCTTATGGCTTTGGGGGGAAAAACTCTTGCTAAATCTGTCCGTTCTGCTTCCGATGCTGCGGTACCTCTTGCCAGAGGGCAGCAGATTGAACAGTCCCTGATGTGAGTGGCTAGGGTCAGACATGATCTTATTTGCCTTTGACAGACAGCGGTTTTGGGCAATGTCCTTGATGGAAGGCAGTGAAGTCCCAATAATCCTCTCCGCTGTCTTCAACACTCTCTGCACAGTTTTCCAGTCTGTTTCACTGCAGCTACCAGACCAGACAGAGATGCAGTTTGTCAGAATGCTCTCTACATCGTCTGTGATCTGTACATCGTAAATCAATACAGTTTTTGGGGGAATTATCTTCAAAGTTTTTTCAAAGTTCCTTGGTTGAAAAAGTATTTATTGTTGCACTGTTAATGGGTCACATGTAGAGAAAAATAATAGAATGTCTTATCTAAAAGTCTGTATTGATGCATCCTCCCACACGTCCAATGTCCGCTAGCCGGATATGTTCTGGCACCACTTGCTCACGAGGAGAAGACATTCTCACAATTCTACTTACAGTATATTAAAGGCAAAGACAAATATATTGAAAGAAACAGAGAAAAGAGTGAGAGGACTAGCCGACATGTTCAATTCATTATGCACACAGGCTTTTGGATGAAACAAGAATGACATTTCTCATTCCCATAATCCTCTCTGTGTCCAATCTCCAACAGTTATCAACCACTATAAGCTACTGTATGTAGGAAAAGCTCTCATCAAAGGGTCCCTTTATTGAACAGACCCAGTATGACAGATAAAAGCACACACAAGAGTGGCTGAGACATGACTAAAGCAAATGATTGGGAGTGGATACGCTGACTGCATTTCTGGCTCAAATGTTTTAGTCTTCATGAAGAGATAAGGAGATGTTAACAAACTGCAAACTGGAGGGAGCTTCATACCCTGATGTCCTGTGCTCATGTTTCTCTGCCATGCTTCTGCAGAACACGATGACTTTCGCCTCTTTTCGTCTTCTGCTGTGGTTGTTAAATATGGAATCCGAATCCAATGCTGCCTGCGGTGACTAAGTAAGAAATACATACATATTGTGCATGGCCATGTTTTCTTTTACAAGAGCAGGATCCCTGAACAGATAGACGTTAAACCCAAATGTCTAAAGATCAGACGAAAATGTTTTAACCGCTAGCAATAGGCTTTCTGACTACTGTAGCTCTAATTTATTTTGACCGACGAAACACCCTCAGCACTTGCTGCTGCGATGTAGCCCCCTGTGTGGAGAGGAGTCTGCTTGCACTTTATCAGCTTAAATAAACTGAACCTCAAAGTCAAACTAACATTTCCTATGGCGAGAGTGTGGTGACTGCTAGTGCGTTAGCAGCACATGCATAACAGCTTAAATAGTTTGAACTTTGACCTAATTTACGGTGACCATTTTTTGCGTCCACAGTTTATGGAGCTGCATGAAACAAATCTTAAAGATTTGTGGAAGAAGCCAGATAAGTAGGGAGAGTTTGTTTACTACTCTCTATTAAGGATACAGGGCTATAATGTTGGTATACGTGTCCACACAGTGTTTTATTCAAAATAAATAATATTAATAATTACTTGAAAGGGCTTTTAAATTACATTCTTCTTCCTCAAGTCCGACCATCTTCTATATCACGTCTTTCCCGTGGTTGGCGCAGGCGAGTGCAGCAGCATTCGGCTCAGCCAGGTCATCTCCAATACATTGTGGAGTGTAGCTACAACGCATGATGTGTTCCATGGTTTGTGGTTCACCGCACACACGTGCATCAGAAGATGTTATAATGTACATTTCTTCATGGATGCCTTGCAGCGTCCTTCACCGTCCTGCATGCGATTCAGTGTCTTCCAGACAGCCCAAGGTTGTTCATGGCCAGTAGCGAGACATTTGTCTGGGGTGATGCCTCTCTCTGTCCATCGTGTTGTCTGGCTGCCCAGGTTTATGTGATGCAATCATTTGGGAAAACATTGCAATCCTCCCAAGACTTTCAAAAACAAACCAGTAACTGGGAGCTAAGCGACCGTCAGGTCACATGTATACACAAATAGGCCTGCAAGAGATACTGTGTACCGCTTTGCGTGATTTTAGGGGAAGATCTGTAGGAGCAGTGTCCAAAAATGTGTTTGAAAAAATTGGCCAAGTGTGATTTGTATGTTGATGATTGCTGATGATTTAATAACATTCAAGTTAACTAGCTAACTATGATCCTGCTTTCAAAAAATGAAATGAAAATGTAAGTAAATGTTTCTTGTAGTTATACTGTTGAACATGTATGTTACATCTCTCTTTGTGTGTGTGTGTGTGTGTGTGTGTGTGTGTGTGTGTGTGTGTGTGTGTGTGTGAGTAAGTGAGTGTCTGTGTGTATGAGAAAGATGAGGAACATTAAGGAAGGTGAGAAGAATACTTCCTCACTTTTAATGGGAGTGTTAGGTTTAGGGTAGTGGTTCTCAAAAATCACAGAAAATAAATGTACAAAGTTGAAGTACATCCGGGAGACCGAGCCAATAGCCTGGGACCAATTGAGGTACTTTGGACAGTCTTCCGGGTGCTTCAAACGCCACTGACTCACTGTCAGGCATCAGAGCCTACAATATGCGTCTTAACAACCCGGCTATTGACAGCCCATAAAACAAGCATCTCTGTGTGTTGGCATGGAATGGACAGCATTGTCTGTATAGATTATGTAGAGTTTGTGTGCAAACAACATGATGCCAATCCATCATTTTAGTCTGTTTTTACAGTACGTTAACCTGATAGCTAGATAGCAATGTACGTACATAAAACACGAGGAATGAGGAATAATGATCTGAATAAGTTCGAGATATTCGTGTGAAATTGAAATACATATAAGCACCTGATACATACTGTACATGCACACAAAGATGATGAACAATCCACTTCCTGTCCACTGAAGCACACCAAGGTGCAGTCTTTGCTCCAGTACATTTCCCTGCTTTCTGTGTGGTGTTTGCAAATTAATGTGGATATGGACACATTACAGTTACTTGACTAGAACTGACTGGGGAGATCCATCTCCTGCAGCTAAGCCTTATTACCATGAAACTGCTCTGTACTATTTTTGGTTTCTGCTTCCATCTTCTCTCTGCTGTCCTTTGTTCTATTGTGGGATTGCATTCTTTTTCCTGTTTTTAACACCACTTCACACATTCATCTCATTTAACTGCACTTTGGCTTTGTAGGGCATGTTTTTTTTTGTGTGTTTTTGTAGTTTGCTATTAATTTAAATATATAAATAAAAACATCAACTAAAACATTTGATTTGAGACCCTTATAGTCAGATAACAAAATGTTTGACATAAAGTATCGCCACTTTTATAAAGTCCTCCTCTGAAGATGGTTTCCTCTGGGGAAAAATGCAGTTGTAATCAGATACTGTCAGAGACCTGATAAGACAAAAGTATATCAATGTGATTTATGATATGAAGGGATGTGAGGAAGCGAGAGAGCACTGTGGGAAGTCATCCACATGCTCTTCTCTTCCTCACTGACTGCCAGCCCTGGCATCTCTATCTCGGCAGCCTCTTCCTAGCCCTGGCATCTCTATCTCGGCAGCCTCAGGACTGAGCTGAGCCTGGACCATTAGTGATGCACTATCACAGACTACCCCAGCGCCACCTGTATTAAATGCTAATGCCGGTTTGCTGGTTTTGTACACTAGGTCAGTGGTTCTCAACCTTTTTACACCAAGTACCACCTCAGACAATATCTGTCTCTCCCAAGTACCACCACAACAATAACTGACATTAAAATACAGGTGCGTGGACCTATCCCATCCTATTCCGCTATGCACAAGCCAAGGGTCCATGCTCAAGCTCCCTCAGCCCTATGTTCCCTCAGCCTTATGTTCCCTCAGCCTTATGTTCCCTCAACCCTATGTTCCCTCAGCCTTATGTTCCCTCAGCCCTATGTTCCCTCAGCCCTATGTTCCCTCATCCCAAAATAGGACCCTATGTTCCCTCAGCCCTATGTTCCCTCAGACCAAAAATTTCAGTCCCCCATGGCATTGTTTCCGACGTCTCATTGTTCTGACGCCCCATTCGTCCGATGCTGGTGAATGCTAACCTGGTGAATGCTAACCTGGTGAATGCTAACCTGCCGACGCTGTTGAATGCTAACCTGGTGAATACTAACCTACTGTAGTGAATGCTGACCTGCCAACGCTGGTGTATGCTAACCCGTGAATGCGGACCTGCCGACACTGGTGAATGCTAACCTTTTGAATGCTGGCGAATGCTAACCTTGTGAATGCTGACCTGCCGATGCTGGTGAATGCTAACCTGGTGAATGTTAACCTGAAGAATGCTAACTCTTTATATGCCCATATATGGAGATCCCTGATGTCATCATTATTAAGGCCATATCTGTGAATGCATGGGTAACAGGGATCTCCATATATGGGTAACTGGTCCGATATATATTAATAAAGGATAACATAAATTAAAAGTTCACATATGGGTATTCCCAGTTGATGACCTGTTAGGGGAGCCACACCAACAGAATCCATATATGGCCAAGACTGGTGGCCAAGACAGATGGCGTGACCTTGCCCCATTAAGGCTTAATGGGACATCGGAACAATGAGATGTCGGACCAATGCCATGGCACCGTCTATTTTGGGCTGAGGGAACATAGGGCTGAGGGAACATAGGGTCTATTTTTGGGTTGAGGGAACATAGGGCTGAGGGAACATAGGGTCTATTTTGGAATGGAGGGAACATAGGGCTGGGGGAAACATAGGGTTGAGGGAACATAGGGTATAATAAATTGTTAGGGAGTGAGGGAACATAGGGCTGAGGGAACATAGGGCTGAGGGAACATAGGGTTGAGGGAACATAGGGTTGAGGGAGCTTGAGCATGACCCCCAAGCGGGTCGGGTCATTGATGATCGGGTCATCGGTCAATAGGACCGACTCCGCCGGTCATTCAATTATTGGCTTAGGAATGCAACAACAACAAAAACCTCACTCTTTAACTCCTGCAGTTGTCACACAATACCACAGACACTGATATAGACATTGAGACAGACATTGACAGCCTTTTTCAACCAAGTGCTTTGTCAGAACTACTTGTAGTATAATATAAATATTTCACTCCACTTCTTCTTTTTTGGGAGACTCCTCTGTGTACCGCCAGAGGAGAGTATTTTTTGCAGGTCTTTCAGTCCATGTGTTTCAAAAAAGCAACTGGGTTAAGCACCGCTGGTCCGACCAGTTTAACATTCACCAGGTTAGCATTCACCAGCGTCGGCAGGTTAGCATTAACCAGCAATGGTGTGTTAGCGTTTCATCTGGTTAGCATTCACCAGCGTTAGTTTTACCGAGGTTAGGGTTAGGGTTAAGGTTAGGTTTAGGTGTATCTCCGTCCCCCCGACTTTCGGCACCTCCGCGCAGCCAATCGCAAGCTTCCAATGCCTTAACCCAGCTTTTTTGATACACTCGGACTGAATGACCTGCAAAACACACTCTCCCTTACCGCCAGAGGGGGGCTTAAGTACCACCAGTGGTACATGTACCACAGGTTGAGAACCACTGCACTAGGTCAAGTACTAAAATAATAAATAAAGACGAATTACTGTGCACCAGTAACAGCTGGTAGAAAGTAGTTAGGCAATGTATAAACAGACAGGTTAGATAAATTGATAGTCTGACTTTTCTTAATACCCAGGGGGCAAAGGAAGGTGTGCTACATTTGCCCCGACATAAAAGGTTGTCCACCAGAAATATTATCTATGACCCAGTAGGATCACAACCTATATGGACAACCCGGTCAATTTGTTCGGAAAAGTTCCAATATGGCCGCCTCAATATTAGCCCCTATTAGTTTTAATGGGGGGTGAATAGGGAAGAAATTTAAACTGAGGGATATTTCCACGAAACTTCACAGGTTGATCAATGGTATACATATGAACATTTTTTGTATTGCAAGTTTCCATGAAATCCAATATGGCCGCCACAATATGGCCGCCATAATGTAAGGACCCAGAAAATAGGTTTTGCCTCTAACTTCTGAACCAGATGAGCTAGAAACGGAAACTTGGTGTATATTTCATGGTGTCTGACCATGGGAGACTCAATGGAATAGCTAATTTTATTATTGGGTGTGTCTGGACCTTTATTGTGCATATTTGCAAGATGGTGGATTCCCAAAATAGAGCTTTAACATAATTTCTACCATGATTGTTGACTGCTTTTGCAAATACAAGCAATATGAATCCATTTGCTAAGATTTATGGCACAGAAGGGACCTGTATTATTCTTGAGTTTGCATGTTGTCAAAATGGCTGTAAACGAGATATTATATTTCCTGTCCGATTCTACTTGTAGCAATGACTTCAGATAAAATCAGAGACCAAAACAATGTATCTTAGAATTTTTATTTTAAAAATTATTAAAAAAAGAGAGAGATTATCTCTTTTTTTTTTTTATATAATTTTTATCCCACAATTTTGTAACCCATTTTTTCACCCAGTGCCAATTGCCTATGTAATCCTGGGCTCTGCTCTCCCTCTGCCAACCTGGGGAGGCAACGGACTGACCTCATGCTTCCTTCTATGCATGAGGAGTCCAAGTTGCTTCTTTTCACCTGACAGTGGAGATTTCCCTGGTTTGGACGTAGCGCGTGGAAGGAACACGTTATTCCAACCAGTTCCTTTCCCCTCCATCAGGCGCCCCGGCTGGCCAGGGGGAGGCATTATTGAGACCAGGATTACGTGCATGTTTTTGTGAGGGTATCAACCCTAGGAGACACGGGGAGAACATGCAAACTCCACACAGAAAGGCCCTATCGCCAACCCCACCTAGGGTGTGGGCGCTGATGACGCGGAGGAGGAACACGCCGCCAGTGCCCACAGTGTCCCCCGGCGGGAATCGAACCCAGGACCTTCTAGCTGTGAGGCGAAGCGCTAACCACTGCGCCACCGTGCCATTCATTTCATTGAGATTATCTCAATGAAATGAATGCAACTGCCTTTTTGGGTCTTTCACACATAGACATGCACATGCTTTCCAACAACTTCAGCTTCAGGGAAATTATAATGAACACATGATTAAAACAGGCTGCATTATAATGCAAATAATTGCTAGTCACTATCACTGTCATGTGTACCTATCCTGCATCTTGTCTCCAGTCCTTGGCAACGACACCCCAAGTAGCATGCAATTCCCTTCTTCGCACATGAAGTTCAATCACCCGAGAGAGACTTGGAGTAGAACCGCTGCTCCTTCACTTGGAAAGGAGTCAGCTTAGGTGGTTCGGGCATCTAGTACGGATGCCCCCCGAGCGCCTTCCTAGGAAGGTCCTCGATGCACGTCCCACTGGGAGGAGACCCCGTGGCAGACCTAAGACCAGATGGAAGGATTATATCTCCAGACTGGCCTGGGAACGCCTCGGTATACTCCCAGAGGGAGTGGAGGAAGTTACGCAGGATAAGGAAATCTGGAAGTCTCAGTTGGAACCGTTACCCCCGCGACCCGATTCCGGATAAGCGGTTGAAGATGGATGGATGGATGGATGGCACATGAACAGTTTTTCTGGCAGCCTTTGATACAGCTTCATGATATTGCCTTGTCCATTGATATAGGACAGGCTGGCTCTGTAGATGGACAGGGGACTGCCTTCCCATCACTGAGAGACCATCCATATTCAGTGATGCAAGGGATGTCTGGCTTCGCGATGTGTGCAGTTTTATCTATTATGGCTGCAAGAGCAGCTCTTTTCAGGTGCAGGCCAAAGGCATTTTCTGTAGGTGGCAGCAGCTTCAACAGGGTTGATCGGTTATTTAGGAACTTGTACACTCTCAGCTTTGCCAGGTCAAAGTCCTCCGAATGGTCAGCTTTTGATGCATATACAGCTATCGTGAGGTCTCTAGCCTGATTCTTGACATCCTCTGAGAGGGAATAAGAGGAATTTTCACCAAACTCCTGAAGTGCAGGGAGATCTAGACCCATGCTGGTCTTGAACCATGCCTTCTTTCCAGTGAAAAAGGGATAGCTGGTGGTATCTCTGCCACTCAGGCTGTGAATAAAGGGCAGGGCACGACACTGTGCGAGTCCAAGGGCTGAGACCATGTGATGGATAGGAAGATATGCATCCTGCTCTGTTCTCACCCACAGCTCTGGAAGGTCTACTCTAGGAGGTGGGTGGCAGCATGATATAGATGCCTATATCATGCTGCCGCCATGGGAAGGCAGTCCCCTGTCCATCTACAGAGCCAGCCTGGCCTATATCAATGGACAAGGCAATATCATGTAGCTGTATCAAAGGCTGCCAGAAAAACTGTTCATGTGCGAAGAAGGGAATTGCATGCTACTTGGGGTGTCGTTGCCAAGGACTGGAGACAAGATGCAGCAGGATAGGTACACATGACAGTGATAGTGACTAGCAATTATTTGCATTATAATGCAGCCTGTTTTAATCATGTGTTCATTATAATTTCCCTGAAGCTGAAGTTGTTGGAAAGCATGTGCATGTCTATGTGTGAAAGACCCAAAAAGGCAGTTGCATTCATTTCATTGAGATAATCTCTCTCTTTTTTATTAATTTTTTAAATAAAAAAATAATTTCTAAGATACATTGTTTTGGTCTCTGATTTTATCTGAAGTCATTGCTACAACTACATACAGTAGAATCGGACAGGAAATATAATATCTCGTTTACAGCCATTTTGACAACATGCAAACTCAAGAATAATACAGGTATAAGTCCCTTCTGTGCCATAAATCTTAGCAAATGGATTCATATTGCTTGTATTTGCAAAAGCAGTCAACAATCATGGTAGAAATTATGTTAAAGCTCTATTTTGGGAGTCCACCATCTTGCAAATATGCACAATAAAGGTCCAGACACACCCAATAATAAAATTAGCTATTCCATTGAGTCTCCCATGGTCAGACACCATGAAATAGACACCAAGTTTGCATTTCTAGCTCATCTGGTTCAGAAGTTAGAGCCAAACCTATTTTCTGGGTGCTTATATTATGGAGGCCATGTTATGGCGGCCATATTGGATTTCATGGAAACTTGCAATACAAAAAATGTTCATATGTATACCATTGATCAACCTGTGAAGTTTCGTGGAAATATCCCTCAGTTTAAATTTCTTCCCTATTCACCCCCCATTAAAACTAATAGGGGCTAATATTGAGGCGGCCATATTGGAACTTTTCCGAACAAATTGACCGGGTTGTCCATATAGGTTGTGATCCTACTGGGTCATAGATAATATTTCTGGTGGACAACCTTTTATGTCGGGGCAAATGCAGGTTTCCTAAAAAAAGGCTGGTTTGCCCCCTGGGTATAAGAACATGGTAGCAGTCAACAAGCATATTGCAACATAATAGATACAGTTCCATTAATTAAATGAAATGGGGCAGAATGTGAAACTGTCACATCACATAAAAACAACAGAACAGTGCTACATTGCAGGTTCACTGATAAATGAAAGGCCCCATTGCACCTAACAACTGTTTATGTGACAGCATAATCAGTTAGGCTTAAATACTTTGTAATGTCCCAGGGGACGTGAAGCATTGTGTTATTTAAGCCATGAGCAAGAGCCAACAAAAGTTATGGCTTATCTGGGAGCAGCGTCAACAGTATTGTTAAGTCTGGGGTGATGCAGTGGACTGGGAAGGCTAAAGGGAGATACTGTTCAACAAGCCACTTATTGATACTGTTACGGTTTCACAACACTATTTATAATGCATCCCTAGTTAATACCAAAGTTTGTTCCAAGAAAAGCCCAAGGGGAAATGGATACCGGAATTATGCCCTTTCTTCCAAAGAGAAAAATGCAACTAAAGGCCTTATAAATAACTGTATATAACTTGAACTGTAGGCTATAAGAATAAGACTTGAAACTGTGATCCAAATTTAATTTGTATTTTGTACAAATCAAGGTGCCACCATGCATTGCTATTAGAAATGTATAACATCTGAGGATGCTTTTTAGACAAGGTGAACAACAACAAGGTGCAGTATGGCCTCATTACCTGATATGGCACAGAGCCACACACGCACACACAAATAGACTCCAATTAGGCTGTCAGCCCGTGGAGCAGGGAGAGCTCTGAGGTCGGAGGTCCCCATGTTAAGGGTCGACCCTTTTTAATTAAACAATCCCGCTGTGGCTCCCATTTAAGTAGAGCCCCACGCGCTCTCTCTCATACAGTCACTCTCTGTGACAAATAACACACACATTCCTATGTGCCATTTCTCTGTATCACCCTTTTCTCTTTCATATTGTCTCTCTGGCATCCTCTGCTTTTACTCAGGTAACATTAGCATATTTCACTCACTGTCTCACTCACGCTGTTTCTCTCTCACTCTTGTCTCAGTCTTTGCCAGGACCGTGCCCTCCCTGTCAGTCACACTAGAGTTTGTTTGTTTCCTTTATTTATTCAGGGGAGCCCATTGAGAGCACGCTCTCTTTTTCAAGGACACCCTGATTACAACATAAAAACAATACAGCAATGAACAGAGCAACAAACAATAGAATCAAAATACAACAACATACAACATCAGAGATACACATAAACAGTTTTTACATAAAACAGGTACACTCCCTATGTAAAGTGCCCTCAAGCATCACTTTAAATGCCTCTAGTGAAACCAATTGAGACAGTTTGAGCGAGTCCTGAAGCTTTTCCCATTTGTGTGGAGCATAGTGCATAAAGGCAGTCTTTCCTTGCTCACTGTTCATACGTGGACAGGTATATCTAATGTGCGCCTGAGCGCGTGTTGAATGTCCTGTGACTTTTAGATCTAAAAGTGAGGATAGATACAGAGGTAGTTTACCACACAAGGCCTTATAAATAAATAACATACAATGTTGCTCTCTGCGAACTTCAAGAGATGGCCATCCCACTTTTTCATACAACTCACAGTGATGGGTCAAATAACTATCGCCAGTGATAAACCGCAGGGCACTGTGGTATACCGCATCAAGTGGCTTCAGCGTGGAGCGTGAAGCATGCATGTAGAGCACATCTCCATAATCAAACACAGACATTATTACAGAATGAACAATCGCCTTTCTACTAGAGAGAGAAAAACAAGATCTGTTTCTGTAGAGAAACCCAATCTGTCCTCTTAGCTTTTTGGTTAGGTGCTCCACATGGACTTTAAATGAGAATTTGTCATCTAACCAGATTCCTAGATATTTATAAGATGTAACCAGCTCGATTTGTTCTCCATTAAGTGTGCAGATCCCAGTAGGGGTATCTGTAATCGGAGACCTGGTGAATGTCATACATTTAGTTTTCTCTGAATTTAAAACCAGTTGAAGATCAATTAGAGCCTGTTGAAACCTATTAAAGGCAGTCTGCAGATTTGCAGTGGCCACTTCAAGGGTGGAGCCAATACTATATAAAATGGTGTCGTCCGCATAGAAGTGGGCGTCACAGTGCAGGGAGGGAAGCACAATATTATTCAAATATAGTGTGAATAAAAGGGGACCTAATATTGACCCCTGAGGGACACCTTTATGAATTAAAAGAGAACTGGATGTAAAACCATCTGCCACAACAGCTTGTGTTCTCCCTGAGAGATAATTATCAAACCATTTAATAGAGAGGTCATCAAAGCCAACAGTGGATAACTTCTGTAATAAAATATAATGGTCGACAGTATCAAAAGCTTTAGATAGGTCAATAAAGATGGCTGCACAGTGTTGATAATTATCTAGGCCTTCTAATATGTTGTTAGTGACCAACGTTGTAGCTGTCACAGTACTATATCCTGGTCTAAAACCTGATTGTTGAGGTTGTAGTAGATTATTTGTGTTCAGGTATGCACGGATCTGGGTACTGACTAGGGATTCTAATATCTTGGCTAGACAGCATAATTTCGAAATTGGCCGGTAGTTATTTAACTCAGCCTGATTTCCACCTTTATGCAGTGGTATTACCTGCGCATTTTTCCATATTGCAGGTATTTTACCAGTGGAAAGTGTTAAATTAAAAATGTGGGCAAGTGGTGACGCAATTATACTTGCACTGAGATGTAATAAAAACGGGTTAAGATCATCTGCACCCTTTGATTTTTTCGTGTTGATTTGTGACAGTGCCTTTAGAACCTCTGTCTGTGTAACTGATTTAAAAGAGAATCCTGGTGTGGCAACATTGACTGGGTTGCTATTAATAATCGCTTCAGCAGGCGCTATATTTACAGACTGTCTGTCAAATAGCTGACCAGACAATATAAAATGCTGATTAAAAATGTCACATATAGCCGATTTATTAAAGACAACCCCATTTACATCATTTACCTGGGACGGGAGAGAGGAGGCAGGACTAGCTTTTAGGGACTTTACCACCTTCCAAACTAGCTGCATTACCCTGTGTCTTAGCAAAGCTAGACAAATAGTAATCAGATTTTGCCTTTCTGACCATAAGAATGCCTTTATTACGTAAGATCCTAAATGAGGACCAGTCTACCGGTTCACCTGAGCTTCGAGCTGTAGCCCATGCCACATCTCTCAGACGAAGGGCTTCTTTCAGGTCCGCTGAGAACCATGGACTTGAGCGATTTTTAACTCTAAAATTCTTATAAGGGGCATGTTTCTCTGTAACGGAATTAAAAATAGAATTAAATGTGTTAATAGCTCGGTCAGAATCTTGAATAGCGTTTACCATGCCCAACTCAGAATGTAGTAAATCATGTGAGAACCCCTGTTCATTAAAAACTTTAAAGTTACGTTTTTTAATTTCCCGCCCATTTGTTTTCATCACTTTAGCCACTCTAACACAGGCTATAGGGCAGTGGTCGCTAACGCCTTGAGCAAACACCCCATTATATGGGTATTTGAAAGGCTTATTCGTTAAGATGAGATCAATCAAAGTAGAATTTGAGGGGTTATTTTTATTTGGTCTCGTGATATGCTGTATGATCTGGGATAGGTTTAGGTCCAAACAAATCTGCTTCAACCGTGCAGACCTGCTTGTTAACCAGTCCAAATTCATATCAGATAGAACCAGAACCTCTGTAGATACATATTTGGACAGTAGCGTCCCAAATTCCTCCAAGGCCAGAACTGGTGCTGAGGGGGGGCGATAAGCGCCAATAACTGTGCAGTGGATATCACTACCCAGACAAATATCCAAAACAATGTATTCAAAACGATTTGGGACAGACGACATTTCCAGTATATGTGCAGCTAAGTGTTCTCTGACAAAAATTACAATCCCACCAGCTCTTGATATCCTGTCAATTCTAAACAAATTGTAGCCATTTATGGCAATCTCTGAGTCCAATGTGAGATCAGTCAGCCATGTCTCTGAAAGGACAAACACATCTGGGGAGCCCCCCTTAATCTGAATATTTATAAAATCAAGTTTTGGAGCCAAACTATTTATATTTAAATGCATGAATTTTAAGCCATCACAAGCTTGCAGCTCATTTACAGTTTTCAGATCAAAATTTACATTTTTGATGACTGCAACTGGGATGATTTTAGGAACAATATTTATATATGTAAGGTTTCTCACTGTGACCCCTCGGGGTCTTGAGACATGACGTGGCAACCTCCTAAAGCATGGGGTATGCCTACAGGTAATATCAACAGTGTGTGAAACATGATCGCCTAGGCAGGCGTGAGGCAGGCGTGATAAATATGAATTAATTACCGAAATGTGGGGATAAATTGTAGTATGGAGAGTGGTACAATGAATAAGTGAACCTGGCCACAAGGGGGCGCGAGCTTTGTTTTGAGCGAGACAGGTCGGTTGCTGTGAACCGGTAATATTTTGAGAGAGACCGGAAGTAAATACATTGTCAACATGAACAGACTGGTCAGGTCGAGTAGTATACAGTCAATCAGATAATGATTGCGAATGAGCTGCAACTGTGCGACTCAAGTGGAACGGTGGGTCACAGAGTTTACAAATGGTCTAATTCTTTTTTTTTATTATTCCTTGTACAATAAAGTATATTGGGCATAAGTGGTTAATTTAAATGGGCATTTTACTGTGCATAGTCTCTCTCTCTCTCTCTCTCTCTCTCGCTCTCTCTCTCTCTCTCTGTAGTAGATGGGAGGTGATGGCAGGGAATGTCAGCACCAAACTGACCTGTGAAAACAAGACCAGTCGAAACAGTGGGGATGATAATCTACTGCAGGGTGACAGACAAGCGGCAACGCAGTGAATGAGAAAAAAAATCAATTCCGATGTGTCAGAACATAGGGGTGACATTGAGATAATGTGAGAGTGCAGGGTGACTGAAGTGGTCGGCTTTTCAGGGAGCTATTGTTTACTTTACATCAGGCAGACTGATGTGTGAGTATGTGTGTGGGGTGGGGGGGGGGGATTTATTTTTTTACTGCTATCCAAGTTGTGTGTCAAGTATTTTTCTCCTCACTTGATCTCCGCAGCTCAGAGGTTCAGAAAACCTCGTGTTGCTCCTATATCTGGGATAGGTACTTAAAGCTATTAAAGGGGTTACCCTCTGGGACGGCACCACCAGACCAGTTGGCTACAGTACCGTAATATATGCTTTAAGGAGTTCTGTTGGATATGTTTAAATATTCCTTTGATGTCTTCTTAGTTTTATAAAACTTTGACTCATATACAAGGACTTTGACACATTACGACTCTCCTGCAGCAGGGAGTGATGCAAAGACTCAAATTCTGTGCTGTTGGAGATGCGTTTGGGCTGTTTTCTGATCCTTTTCTAACATTAAGGAAACTACAATTCCGAATAGTGAGATCATTGAAATTAGTCGCCAATCTTGTGTCGGGGCCTGGCGGGGGATCGCTACTCCACCGTGCAGCTCGGGACATCGTGTGTACACACACACACACATTTCTGATACCGTCGCAAAAAAGGTAAAAACACAGAAAAACCCAGGCAGTGGCAGATTAATTAATTAATTAATACGTGGCAGGGAATGTTTTAAAGGCTGGGATGCAATTCATGTAACAACCTTTCACAGTCTACTGAATCCAGTAATTCCAACAGCAGTCAAGAGAGGGTTTAGTTCTTTCTCTCAACCAAAGTGTCTCTAACTTGGAGTCAGAGAGGCAGCTTTTTTTGTTTTTCTTACGGCTGGGTAACTCCATAAGCTTTTTCAACTACAAGCAGTTCACATCTTAAAGAAACGTGAAAGAGTGAACTCCATGTGGAAATAACAGATGGTGAATGGAACAAAGCGCTTGACAGAATGCTTAAACCCTGAGTCTATGTAACAGAGTAAAGGCCTTTTAACTTAAAATCTTACACCAAGCTCAAATATCTCCCTCTCAATAGCATGAGTTCAACATTGACTCTTTCACCACAATGTCCCAAATGCAAAAGAGATTGGTAGCCTCACTCATTGCTTTGGTCACAACAATTCTGGCAGATCATAGGGCAGGAAATTCATTTTTCCTGTTGGACATAGCAAGCCAACGGTACTGTAAGCCAGGCACAAACTAAGGCATAACAACAACTCTTACCCTCTTTTCAAAATCAATACTGCATCAAAGTCAAGACCTATTCGGAGGTAGATAAGTTGACCAACTGTAAATCAGGCATACGGTATTTATCTTTATCTTAACTCATTGAGTGGCAATCCCGAACTAGTTCGGCTTTATTATCGTATAGCAGAGTGCCGATCCCGAACAAGTTCGGCTTTAAAAAATTTTTTTTTTTTTTTTTTTTTGGACCCCATCAAATCTGGTGAACATGATTTCAATCGCGATTCTCATGTTCCACCCCCATACAACCCCATCTAACATACAGGGCAGCCATGTTTGTTTACATAACATGTAAAACATAATGGCGATTATCTCAAGAATGCCTGAACGGATTTCCAATCGGATTTTTTTGTTTGAAAGCTGTGAACAAACTGCACAAATCCACTCCAATGCAATCCAGGATTGCATTGGATTTTTTAGAGCTCATTCTTCTCTGTTTTTTTCCCATGCATGAGGTGTGCAAGGTTTAATCATGGCTAAGTTGACGAAAATAAGGCTTCTAAAATGCTTGGTAGCCAATAGCTAACTTCAAGCTAACTTCATCCTCTTCCTGTACATGCACAAAGGAAAGTGTTCAGGCAAGTCATGGCTGCAGGGCTTCTGCATATACCAGCATATCTCTATGGGATTTTCTATGGCCACTGGGCGCCCTCTAGTGGTGAAAGGGGTGGCACTAAACTAGACCTTACCTGTTTGAATATATATACTCCAAAATATGGGAGCAGATAAGTGTGGGTTATGGGGAAAGTAACCGTAACTGGTGCGTACATGCCAATATGTAGGAGCATCATAATGTAAAGAGCAGCCCATTGAGGAGTGCATATTATTGAGACAGACAGACAATGTGTAGAAGGATTGCTTTGCAATAATTGTGAATGTAGTTGATCAGTAAAAATGAAATAACAATAGACCTACATCTTACTTTGAAATGAAAGTAGTATATTTATGATGAATGAAAAATGTAACATCAAAATTAGGTGAATAGAAGTATGGGGATTATGTGTTAATCTGTATTTGTGTACAACATTTGGGTGCGTTTGGTGTTGAACTCCTTATTTTTGCAGGGGTTAGCAACTGTGATTCCATATAGTTATTCTTATTCCATTCCATACCTGTTGGAAGATGAGATAGTCACAGTTACAACACACGCACGCACCCGGTGCATGCGTGCATGCGCAAAACCCGTGCAACAATGACAGGCACACATACTAATGACAGGCACACACACACACACACGGTGCATGTGCGCACGCACGCGAGCGACCTGCGCAACGGTGGACACGCTAATGAAAGGCTTACAGAAGAGATACATTGTAGCCTACACACACGCACACTGCCATGCGCTCATCACACTGTAGAACCACAAAGGAGGGAAATGTTAGCATCAAGTCAAGAGCTTGTGATGTTGTGATCCCATGGCCTGGAGGACCGGACCGGACCGGACCGGACCGCAACGCAACGCAACCCTACCCTGTCTGAAATCTGCATCAACACTGTTGCGGTCCACAATGCACACGCCGCACCCGCCTTCCTGCTGTAGCTGCGTGACGTAAGACGGTGAACACGCAGTGACGTGAGACGTTGAAGAAGGAATGGAGTTTAACTCGAGGGCGCCCTCTGTTGGTCGAATCGCGATTCGTTTTTTAAAACATCGATTCGAATCGTCCCCTAATTAAATCGATTTAAATCAATTTTTTCATGAATCGTGACAGGCCTAGTAGTCATGCTTGAATATAATGGAAGGAGCCAGACCTAGGGTAAACAAATGGAAGGCCTGGTCCCTGTGATCGGCCCACGCTGGCTATGTGAATAAATGGTGTATGAATTGAGAAGTAAAAACAAAGCCAGCATGACGTGTGTTTTCAGATGCATGCCTGTGTGTGTGTGTGTGTGTGTGTGTGTGTGTGTGTGTGTGTGTGTGTGTGTGTGTGTGTGTGTGTGTGTGTGTGTGTGCGTGCGTGCGAGTGTGCGTGCGTCTGTCTGTTTGCCTGTCCATGTATGTGCGAGACCACAAGGGGAACCATCCAGGATATTAGCATGCGCACACCTCACTATTCTTCCACCTCCCCCAAAAAGACACAAACAGACACAAACAGGGATACCTATTGGTTTTCTGTAGGTGTCTCACTACACTTGAATGCAGGTGGCATTTGAAGGAGTGTGAGCCGCACATCGGAGAAGAGGCTGGCTCGAAGCCGGGGAAACCGAAAAGGTCACCAAACCTGTGTCGGGATGGGATGACTCACCCTCTCACTCCTGTTCAGTGGTGGAAAAAGTACTCACATTTTCTACTTAAGTGAAAGTATCAATACTGCATTGTAGAAGTGCTCTGTTACAAGTAGAAGTCCAGAATTCAAAATGTACTTGAGTAAAAGTACAACAGTATTGGCATCAAAATGTACTTAAAGTACTAAAAGTAAAAGTACAATTCTTTTAAATAGCCGATCTACAAGCTCACAACGCGTCACATCTAGCCAAGGTAGAAAATAGGGCTAAAGTGGTTTATGTATGTTTTAACATATTATTATTTAGATCAGGAAAGTAACTAACTATAGTTTTCAAATAAATGTAGTGGAGTAAAAGTACAAGATTTGGATCCCAGATGTAGTGGAGTAGAAGTAAGTGTTGGAATTTGGAAATACTCAAGTACAAATACCTCAAAACTGTACTTAAGTACAGTACTTAGCTACTTTACACCACTGCTCCTGTTCTACAGTGTATTGTTGGCACAGTAACATCCAGCATTCATTTAACCACTTTAACCTTGGTACATGTCAGTTTTTTTTTTTTATGCCCTCTTTCCATGCCATATTTGAAGGCAGCATTTAACTAGTTTCGTGCCAAGGCCACAAGAGGGCACCATAGTGCCAGACTCACTCCCATAGACCACCGCTGTAACATACGGGGACCCACGTAGCAGTGACGCGCCCCATAACCTTGTGAAAAGTAATGACTCATCACTAAACCATAGTTTTTTTGCGTCTGATTTTGGCCCAATTAATGTTTTTCGTGCAAAACAAATGCTTGCAATGGATTCAGAATAATTAAAAACACCTCGTTAGAACCCTAACATGCTACTTAAAGCATATTTTTGGGAGTGATTTTTTTCCCTTATAGTAGTGTGTATAGTAAGTGAATGAGACCCAGAATTACCCTAGCTGTCAAATATTTTGCTAGGGATGTTGAATTTCAATCTTTGTTAGATATGTTACTAGACACCTTTACGAACACATTGGTGAAATTGTTTGGTAAGGAATGTATTCCCAGGGTTTTATTAAAATTCCCTGACTAATACCGGTATTTGCAAGTCTTGAACATCTATTATGCTTGTGTGTGCCACAAAAAAAATAATTTCAACAGCGAAGCTCAAACTCACAAAAATAATGATAAAAGTGTAATTGCAAAATAATCTCACATTACATTTTAACATGCTGTTTCATGTTTCATGCTTTACTGAAATGGGAGTCAAATTTGGAAAAATGTATTTCAACCTAATTATAATAATCAATCTCAGTGAAAAATTATTGTGTCCGGAAGTTAACTGAAAAGTGATATGCATTGCCACTTTTAGGAAGGAGGGAATTAGTCGCTCACTTTTGAATTACTTTGGACAAAATGTTAACACACATAAAACAACCGTGAGCTCTAAAAATGACCAAGTAAGACAATGCAGTAGGTGGTCTTTCAGCTCTCTCCACAATCAAATCTACTATGCTGGCTTGCCAGCTCTATTGAAATAGCTCATGATTAATGTCCTCCGAGCACCACCACTGGAGAAGCTTGGAAGGGATTACAAGGATTTTCTACATGGCTTTGTCACTACATAAAGTAGGAGACTCTCTCTCATTTCCTACTTTCTCTCATTCTCTCTCTCATTCTCTCTCTCATTCTCTCTCTCATTCTCTCTCTCTCTCTCTCTCTCTCTCTCTCTCTCTCTCTCTCTCTCTCTCTCTCTCTCTCTCTCTCTCTCTCTCTCTCTCTCTCTCTCTCTCTCTCTCTCTCTCTCTCTCTCTCTCTCTCTCTCTCTCTCTCTCTCTGCATCTCCGTGGACCTCAGCACAAGGCATATTAGTTCATTTGGATAGGATTCAATTTGCTTGAGACTGCCATGTAGCAGGGCAGAGACTAGTTGATGTCTACAAGCAATTTCGTACTCTAGTACAGTGGTTCTCAACATGTGGGTCAGGTCCCCCAGGGGGGTCCCCAAATTATTTTGGGAAGTCCCCAGGTGATTAACTTAATGTGCAATGTTATTTTCTCACTCAACAGTAAACAACCCAACATATAGTTTAAGTGTATAGAGGGTATCTGCACATTTCTAAGTGACAATTTAAGGACTTTTTAATACCTCTAAAATTACAAATTAAACATAGGCCAAATTGTCAAATAGCCGATCGACATGCTCACATCGCCTCGCAACTCAACTCTTAGTGCTCATTAAGGTGGGGGGTCCCCAGTTAAAATATGATTATTTTGGGAGTTGCGGCCTGAAAAGGTTGAGTACCGCTGCTCTAGTACAGTACAAGTGATCTGAATGAAAACCAAGAATCAGATTAATGTATGCTTGACTGACTGACTGACTGACTGAGAAAGAAAAAGAAAGAGTGAGAAGATATAAATGATTCAGTGGGAAGTCTACGGCTGTCTATACTGTAGATTGGTTAAACCAGTATCATTGGTCAAGTACAAACAGGGTGCTTGTGGAAATATAATGTCTAGATTGATTGACCTCCAAGAAGATGACAATATTATTGTGCTGGTAAGTGTGTGTGTGTGTGTGTGTGTGTGTGTGTGTGTGTGTGTGTGTGTGTGTGAGTGAGTGAGTGAGTGAGTGAGTGAGTGAGTGAGTGAGTGAGTGAGTGCGTGAGTGCGTGCGTGCGTGCGTGCGTGCGTGCGTGCGTGCGTGTGCATGCGCAATCTTAACTTGTAAGTACATGTTGATGTGTCTCTCACCACTGGGGTAAAGATTGGGTAAAGATGGCCTTTGGGACCCCCTCCCCCAGGTCTGTGAGTCAGCTAAGGATTTTACAGCTGTCAATCAAAGTGCTAGCACCCATGCTAAGGTGCCAGTCAACACCATCTGATCTCCAATCAAAGTAGGTCATGCTCTCTGCATAGGCATTGGGGCGGTAATCTAACCCTGTTCTAAAGATTCGAACTTCAGGGGGGATTTTTCGAACGGACCATCGAACCTCGACTTTTAATTAATTTAATAAAAAACGGAACAATGGGACCATCGGACATACTGTACCTTTAACGAGCTACAACCGTTTAGGAAATGGGTTAAAAATGCGCTATTTTACCCATTAAAAACACTCGCAAGTTGTGTTTAAGCTCTTCCATTTTCTCTTTAAAACAGGGTTCAATTCGTGGGTGATGGGATCTGTTTTGGAAAATCATTTGCAATATAGCCGAGATCAGTAGAGTAAACCAAGATGAAAACCATTGACAGGCTTATGAAATTATTAACTACGGTATTATATTATCAAGTCCTTTGCATCTCTTATTCTCTGTACTTAGGCACACCCTAAGGAGTTTTCAACTCACAAAATGAGTTTCCCTTCACTTACATTTCTCATTCTCAATGAGTGCCAAGCATTACCAATGCCAAACACAGAATTACGTGTGGCTTTCATTTCAAGACCTGTGATTTTCCCCTCAAAGAAACACAAGTGGTGGTTGATTGGTTTCTGTGCCCATTGCCAAGGAGCTGATTAAAGGCAGACAGTGACACAAAGAGAATGTTTGTTTCAGTATGGCTCCTAGTATGCACGCTTGTGTGTCTTGCTGTGACGTTCGTGCCACCTTCCTGTTTAGATTTATTTGAGGTGGATAAGCATTTGCTCTGACCAGCTGTTTAACAAGATGTTGTTTGGATCTGTTGCAGGCATGGCCTCCCATGTTTCATACTGATTTAACACGAGGGGATGAAAGTTCTAGTAGCACCCCTGTAAAGCTGTGATGAGGCCCTGCTCCCGTAATCATTCACAATCTACACCCAAGGGAGAGAGAGACAGAGTGTGTGTGTGTGTGTGTGTGTGTGTGTGTGCGTGCGTGCGTGCGTGCGTGCGTGTGTGTGTGTGTACAAGTATGCGCATGCATATTTACAATATGTGTGTACATGACAGAAGTAGAGAAGCAAACACACACATATACACAGGTAATATAGGGAAATAGATTATAGGTACATGATACCAGTAAGACGCCCTAAGGGAGAAAAGTGACCTCGCCCCCTAAATGGCAAGGTTGCGCAGGATGGAATTCGCACAGGCCGGAATTCATTTGCAAGTGTGATTCGAGTTGCGGTTGGTTGTTTAAGTCGTACAAAATGTGGACAAAATATGTTCCCAAATATGGATATGACTGACGTCTGACATCATAGATGTCTTATATTATAGACCACATGAGACTCACACGAAATGTCCATATACAGTATGGGCATTCCAAGCTATGGGCATAATATTGATGACATCAGGGATCTCCATATATGGGCACACAAGGGACAAGGAGGACGGAATTAATTTGCAAGTGTGACTCGTGTCGCGGCAACTCAATAGACATTGAGTCATTTGTAAATGAATTGGTCTTGGCCATATATGGAGCGTCCATATATGGGCATTGCCAAATATGGGACAACAATGTGATGTCACAACAGGTCAGCTATAGACATTGAGGCGTTAAGCTGCCTTCGTCATTGAGTGAACAATGTGATGTCACAACAGGACAGTTAGAGCTGAGGCGTTACCTACCTAACTACTGACTCACTCACTAACGGTCAGGATCTGCCGGGTTTGATAGTAAAAGCTGCCTACGGTCGCAAAAATCTATTTCTAACAAATAACACACCAATGTCTCGCTCTCACACACACACGTACAGTACAGCAGGTGATCGAATAAAATAAACCTAAACAGCACCATCCATATGTATGGTGACCTCATCCATATCTGCACTCCCTTCAAGGTGTATGCAATAAAAGATGTCCTAAAAAACATGAAGGGAAATCACATACACTTGCAGGCCATACTGTATGTTCCATCATATGTCATCATTGTTTATTATCATTACACACTGTCATAACAATGGCAGGAGAGAGATAGAGACACAGAGAGAGAGAGAGAGAGAGAGAGAGAGAGAGAGAGAGAGAGAGAGAGAGAGCGAGAGAGAGAGAGAGAGATAGAGTAATGCTAGCCTCAGGTGGTCATGCACCGAGCATACAGTGCTATCGCTCTACCTGGACAAAGATTCCCATCCAACATGTCTGACATGCATACACAAACACCACTGAACACTGCAAGACTAGTCACAATCAATCTATACAAAGAAATCACAGTGGCCTTCAAGACAAGCCATCGCAGGTACAGCCGCCATGCTTTAGGCGACAAGCCTGATGTTGGGTGAGAGTAAAAATAAAACAGAACTGTACGCCTCTCCTTCATCTATTACCCTGACACTCCTCTGTCTTCACTTATCAACTACAAAGGAGAAGCAAAGTTCCAAATATATTGGACGGGAGGATTCTCCCATGGGAGCTGGGACAAGGCTTACAGTTCCACCAGTTTGGAAGCTGGTAGGAGGCTGCTGCTGCCATTGAGATGAGACGTAGCTGCCAGTGTAGCCGAGATCAGTACAGTAAACCAAGTAAACCAAACTAGGCACACACTAAGGATGTGTGTACTGAAGTTTTTAACTAACAAAATGAGTTTCCCTTCACTTACATTTCTCATTCTTAATGAGTGCCAAGTATTACCAATGCCAAACACAGAGTTACGTGTGGCTTTAATTTCAAAACCTGCGATCTTCCCTTCAAAGAAACACAAGTGGTGGTTGATTAGTTCTGTGCCCATTGCCAAGGAGCTGATTAAAAAGGCAGACAGTGACACAAAAATAATATTTGTTTCAGTATGTCTCCTAGTATGCACGCTTACGTGTCTTGCTGTGACGTTCGTGCCACCTTCCTGTTTAGATTTATTTGAGGTGGATAAGCATTTGCTTTGACGAGACAAAGGAGAGACAAAGTTCTAAATATATTGGACGGGAGGATTCTCCCATGGGAGCTGGGACAAGGCTTACAGTTCCACCAGTTTGGAAGCTGGTAGGAGGCTGCTGCTGCCATTGAGATGAGACGTAGCTGCCACTGCACTCAAACACCATACATACTCATATACTGATAAGTGCACAAGCAAAGATACATCAAAAAACTGTTTGCACAGGAAAATACACTACTAACAGACACAGATAATAAACATTTCAATTGCCAGGGATGTTTAGGCACAGTGACATGTACCAAAAGTCAAGGCAGTGAGTGCATAGTGACATGTAGTTTCAGAGGTCTGTTTATCTGTGCAGTGATCAGCAAAGTAGTAAGTAAGAATTGACAAATATTTCATTAAAAAAATCAAACCATCAGTTCGAAGTGGGGCGGTGCATTTGAGTTGTGTGTGTGTGTGTGTGTGTGTGTGTGTGTGTGTGTGTGTGTGTGTGTGTGTGTGTGTGTGTGTGTGTGTGTGTGTGTGTTTAGGCTGTGCAACAGTGCCACTTCTGGTCACCCAGCGGTATTGCAGCTGTTCATGCTGATAGGGACAGACAGACAGAAAGACACACTAAGTCAAATGTAGGAAGCGGCTTCACCGCTCCAAAAAGAGCCAAGCATTTTGAGAATAACCAGTTGTAGATCGTCTATTTTCACAATATGTTTCTGTGGAACTCACCTAGTCAAACTAAATGCCATAACTCCTTCAATTCCAAGTGCTTTTCTAGGTGGGGGGTGTGTGTGTGTGGGGGGGGGGGGGGGTCCTCCAATTTCAACAACAAAATCTTTCATGTTTTCTACAATGTCCTGAGTAGTTGCATGCTCTACATACAGGTATGACCGTATTACACCTTCCCCCATCCCAAATCTGTACGTGCAGGTCCATCCGATTGAGTTGGAGAGCTTTGTTCAGGCTTTTGTCGAACATCACACATAATGTGAGTCATTGTTTTCAGTGCCCACATCACTTCAGCTGATAGCAGAAGCATTATTGACTTTATTAGGATCCCCATTAGCTGGTGCATAACAGCTAATCTTCCTGGGTTCCACACAAAACATAAAAAGCAGATTGCATGAAGTGGTAATGGATTGGTGCAGCAATGAGTTGAACTAGTCTTGCCGTGCTTATAGACGCAGTTAACTCATTGACATTAGGCCATGCATGCAGCCTATGCAATGCAGCACTACAGTTTATTAGTAGTACAAGTTACATTTGAGACTTTTTTAAATTAATATAATCAATAGTCAAAAACTACAGTATTCAAACTTTTCCAAAACATGCTGTTAATTTCAAACCCTTTACAGGCTTAGAAAACAAACCAAAATTATGACTAAAGTGACTAAATAATAACTACATTGAACACAGAATTTATTTTCTTTGTGTGTTTGTGTGCGTGCGTGCGTGCGTGGGGGCGCGCGCTGGCGTGCGCGTTGATGTGCATGTGCGTGTGCCATGCTTGTGCTTTGCGTGTGTGCGTGAGTTTAGTGTTCGAAAGCTGGTGGCTCAGGTGCGAGTTGATTCTGCCATGTCTGCACTTTGATAGAATTCAATGAGATGGACAGCTCCGCAGGTCCATGTTGATGGCTGTTGCTGTGTGCCTGAGAGCTTCTGCTCCCTCTACTTGTTGCACTCCACTTTAAAACCCATTTAGGCCTAGAATTATTGAATGCCTTAACCAGTGAAAAATAGCAGATATACAAGCTCACAGCGCGGCACCGAGTGCCGCGCTGCGAGCTTGTAAATCTGCTATTTTTGAAAAAAGTCGTGAAAATGTGTGCAAATCTTTGAATATATATATTTTCAAAGCGAACGTTTGTAACTCAAATTTTGCTTCTGGGTGGTCCCTGGAACTAGATATTTTGAGATGCGGGTCCGTGGCCAAATACATATCATTTTGGGGGTCCTTCACATGAAAAGGTTTTAGAACCACTGACATAGTCGTCTCTCAAGAACAGACTAACTGAGCTCCATTTAAGTGAAAAGGACCTTTTCTTTGACGATGGCTATCAGATTGCTGACATAGAAACATAGGTTTTTAAAAAAAAAATTAGTAGCATTCAAAAAACACTTATAAAATCGGGTCAAAGTTCTAATTTTCACGATTTAAAAAAAATAGCAGATCTACAAGCTCACAGTTGTGAGCTTGTATATCTGCTATTTTTCAATAGTTAAAGCATAAAATAATGATACAAAATACTGTGTACCCGTTCTAAATGGGTTAAAAGACTGCACGGAACTCCAGAGGTGCACTCCTTGTGCTTCCTGACAGCTCCACTCTTACTAGACAGGTTGAGAAGCTGCCTGCTCACTCACATGTCCCATTGGATCTGACGTTCTCAAGTCCACCCAATCGTTACTGGAATGTCCAATTACATGGACTTCATGTTTGCATCTTTGACATGGTATAATCACCTTGACATAGAAATGAAGTACATCAGTCAAGAGGAATGTCTATCATATGCCTCCCATAGATGTTTCATTTTTAAACAGAAACTGCTTCGGTGATGTAAGAATGATGTCAAAGCATAAAACATTTATTATATACTACTGTATTTTACTTCAATATGTTGTGTGGGAATTCATTTGATGTGTGTTGAAGTTCTTGGGAATAAACCCTTGAGATGAACCATCTCGTTTTCAAGGGCATCCGCAAGTTACAGAAAAATACATATCTGTAGAGAACAGAATTAATGTTATATCTTTTCAGGAGTAATGTTTCATTATCTCCTGCAGGACGAAGACCAGGGCCAAGGATTATGTTTTCGCCCCCGTTTGTGTGTGTGTCTGTTTGAGTGTCCGGAAACTAATTTTGATGGACTAATCAGCGTCAAACTATTTGTGCATGCTGCCAGTAGGCCAAGGAAGCCACCCCACATTATTCAAGTTGGCCTCATGGTGGTCTTATAACGGCTCAATTTACATTTTATATCCTATAAGTATATAGACTACGTCTATTTCTGCCATTTTACATTTTCTTCAAAACACACTTTTTGCTCCAAAAGATTTTGTACAAAACTGCCAAATCACTACACATTATCTGTATTTCCCAAAAACATTTTGATGTATTTGTTGTTGTTTTTGTATTTGCTTTCCTAAAAGGCTCAATGCTGACTTTGGAAAGGAGTCCCTGCATGGTATGGATAGGTAATGGTAAAGCATAAGTGACATACGTATACATTGAGAAAAATTCAATCATGTGGATCCCAAGATCCACAAGGGAACAGCGGCTCCAATGTGATCTCCGACTTTATGTGGCCAGCCTGAGCCTGTGAAGTCAATCATCGATGACGTCGATGACGTATGACTTCACAATTGGACAAGGTTTTGGCCTGATCTGAGCCCCATTTTATTCTATTATGGAATTAACTAAAACTAGGACAGTACGATATATATCACTCTATATATCACTCTGATATTTTGCATATTCTGGAGTGTGTTATTTGTTCTCTGGTCCTACACCATGCATTTAAAAATAATTTATATAACACTGTTTGTGTCCCAAAAACGTTTTTGAAAAGGTTTGAGGCTAAATTACCACTCCTGAATACAGAGCCCCTGTCATTTCTGCCTGGCTTTCAGAGCATTTTCAGCTGCAGTACCACCTTGTCCTATTGAGCCAGTTTTGGCCCCACACTCCTCCCCACCTCCTGCTCAGCAGGCCTGCCCACCCCTCCCCAACCCTCTCCCAGCTCCTCCTGCCTCCTTCTCAGGCCTGCCCACCCCTCCCCAACCCTCTCCCAGCTCCTCCTGCCTCCTTCTCAGGCCTTGTGACATCACAAATCTGACCTTTCACAATCAGGACCGTTCTGAGACATGCTAACATAGATCTGCCCATAAACTGAGAAAGACACAATGGTCAGAAATAGGACTTTGTGAGGATAGAAGTTGCTGGTGGGACACCAAGAAAATACATAAAAATTGGAAAAATGTAAATTCATGGTGTAGTCCCTTTAACAACATGAACTCTTGCAACCCTATTATGGGCGTGTCAAACCAGGCTAGCATTCAGTGAAAATGGCACAATTTGACATACATGTACAACAAAGTATATACAATGGGGTTTAATTAAGGGGTTAAAGGGGAATGAAAGCTTCGGATGAATTTGTTCTTTTTTTTTCCTGTTAAAAACTACAGAAGTGTAAAAACATGGGGCTGCTGATTAGAATTCATTTTGAAGTTCAGCGAAACTGCGGCAAATATCAGCATGGATGATTGCTATGGACAAACTAAGACTGAGACGACATGCTGACGTACGGTACCAAGAGTGCTGCGCCATTTCCTGTTTTATTCCCCTTGTTCGCAGGCTCAGCACTTGGACGGCAGCGTTTACTGTGCTGCAGGGTTGCTACTAGGATTACTGTAATCATTTTACATTGTGACTGAAATGCACACTATCACTGCTAATTATTCTCGCCCTCCCTTCTCTAGTTGATCCCTGGTTATTTAGCAAAACCACTAACCGGTTGTTGTTGGCTGTTTGGCAGAACAATGTAGCCTAACCATTTAGCTTTGGCAACTACCTTAGCTTTTCTGACCTTGACTCTGAAACATTGCTTGTGTGTTGTGCCCAAGGGAAGCTCCACATTATTACCCCATCTACCCGAGTTGATGTGGCATGCAGGCTGACCTTTAATCCCATAACAGGGCAGTGCCGTATAACTCCAGGCGTTTATGTGGGTGTAATGTTTGATTACCTCTGTGATCAAAAGATCGACTCCTGGATAAACCCAGGGATGACTCATTTTGAGGAATTTGCATGCCAGCAGAGGGTGGGTAGATGATTATGAAATGGAAAGTTTCTTGGAAACAACACCCACAATCACTAGCCTACTTCATGAGGCACTTAATTACATCCCGTTTGTTACGCAATTACTATGCCCTTTTCCAGGCCAGACAATGGAAGCAGCGCTTCGCTAAAGGTACTGTAGCAACGACAACATAACAATAATAATATGCTATACTCACTGTAGATATTGGCATTTATTATGAAAGCTGCTCTGTATTAGTTTTTAGAGAGGACTAAAACTGACTCAAAGGGCAAACACAGTTTAGCGTCATGTAAGAAAGAAAAATATGACACTGGCAAATATCACAGTGCTGTCAGCTGGGATGTCCTGCCACAAATTCATCCACCATGAGTAAATGTCGCTCCATGCGTCTTTCACCGTCTAATTGTGTCTTTACAAAATATCTTCCTTCTCACTCTGATATTTTGCATGTTTGGGGGGTGCAACTTGAGAATTTGGAGAGAGATTAAGAGATTTGTGTTCATGTGTGAATGAGTGCTTGTCAGGCTTTAGTATTGACTGGGATTAGCTATGTCGTCAGTTCGCTGGGAGGGGAGGATTACTGACCGTGACTGAGATGAGAGGTGTGTGAAGAGTGCGGGAGCCGCTGTAGCCGCACCCCCATATGCCATTAAAAACGCCAAAGATCAAGGAGGACTGATTGAAAAATAAATACTTATGACACAAATACAGGGGACCAGACCTTACTTTTGTATAGTGTTGTGCATTCTAGTTTAAAGTCATTTGGGAAATCGTGCTGTCCAATGAAAGGTGATGACAAATCAGCGCATCAATACTGCCAGTTGCAGGACAGTGAAAAGCCTAGTCAGAACCAGAACCCTGTAGTCCCACCCGAGACCAGAACCCTGTAGTCCCTACCAGACCAGAACCCTGTAGTCCCTACCAGACCCGATCCAGTGACTTCCTGATGCTCAGCGTTCCAGGATCCTCTGTCAGTTCTCCATCTGCTTGGAATGAGCTTCAGAAGTCTTTAAAAATCAGTTCACTTCCTTCTTTGGGTCAGTTCAGGGCAACACTTTTGTTCAAGATTGTTACTGCTTTATGAAACATTATTGGAGTATTTTCTGTCTTCTGATTCGTATGTGTGTGTGTGTGTGTGTGTGTGTGTGTGTGTGTGTGTGTGTGTGTGTGTGTGTGTGTGTGTGTGTGTGTGTGTGTGTCTGTGTGCGTGCGCGTATGCATGTTTGTAGATGGCACTTAAACAAAAGCACCATACAGTACATTGTCTGTTTTTGCCCTATTTTAACTGCTATTTATATTATTTCATTGATGTTTTTCTTGAAACCCAAGAATGTTGCTCTCTTGCTCTTAAGAATATTGAATCTGTTACAATTCCTTCTTTTGGTAATAAATGACCTGCCATATAACACCGAGACAATTCCTTCATCATCCAGATGGCAGCGTGAAGACAGAGAGCCACTTGGGACCTTTCTTTCTCACTGCACCTAAAATGTCAAGAGTGGTCATTTTTCAAATCCCGCAAAAAGGACCCGAGGTAACATATACACAAATATTGTTTCCAGTCTCAGCTGAGAATTTCATTCCAAATAAAAATGAAACGGAATTGATATTTCTGAATACTCTCACTGAGTATGTGTACTGTACTGTACTGTACATACTGAAGGAGAGGAAGGGTGTGTGTGTGTGTGTGTGTGTGTGTGTGTGTGTGTGTGTGTGTGTGTGTGTGTGTGTGTGTGTGTGTGTGTGTGTGTGTGTGTGAGAGAGAGAGAGAGAGAGAGAGACAGACATCTGGTGCAAACCATATGGAACTGACACTTATGGCACTGGGCCCACTGATGTCTTGCCTCTGTGAGCTGGAGCCAAGTGTTTAGCTTTCTGTACCAAGCTGCTCTGTATTCTAGAAACATGAATACAGACTCCATTCAAATAGTATTTTAGCTGAGAATGTTATTCCCCTATGAAATAGAATAAACTTATCCTACTCAATCAGCTGTTGCCCAGCTGTTGTTACACAACCAAGGAAAAAATACGAGAGGAGAGTCCCTCCGGTTTATGGGATATGCATACCCGCGGGAAGTCATTTACATCAGCGGGCTGGCTGGGCCTCCCACACGCATGCAAGATTTGTAGTTTTTTTTTTCTTTTAATTTTAATGAATGAATGTTGACTATAATAACAATTATTCTACATCCTCTAATTGTGTAGACTTCTTGTAAATTAAGTGATGCAGATGTTAAACAATAAATTAGCTCTTGAGAGTGTAAAATGAAACCAAATCGTTACCAACTCTCCATCATTTAGCTGGGGACCACCTGGAACCCCCTCAAAGACCACTAGTGGTCCCCGGACCACTGGTTGAGAACCACTGTTTTAGACCTACATTTAACACAATGAAGACTCTCCACACACTCTCCACACACTAGTTATGAACAAACGGACGGGCATTCCCAGATATGGGCTTAACTCACCCACTGCATATGTCGAGTTTGACGAGCTATAGTTATGGGTCCACTCTGCTTATGACGAATATGACGAGCTATCAATTAGCTTTAATAACTATAAAACAAAAAAGTATGATCGCCGATTCGCCGTCCATAGCGCTCTATGGACCCGCCCTATTCACAAAAAACGGATCTGGATGTTCCAGAACGGAAATGGGGGGGCGGGACAAAGACGCCTGTATCCTGTCTGCCGAAATGTCATCCGGTTCAATGTTGTGCAACACCAGCGTGGCGCTCCGTCGGTTTCGCTTTGAGCGATGGAAGGCTGTAGTGCTTTGTTGCTTACCGTGCCTGGATCGTATTGTGAATGCAATCGGTGAACCATCGCGCAATGGATTTGCGCGCGCGCCCACGTTAAAGGTAGGCAAAATCCTGGCGGTGTGGACCATTAGAAGGGTCTTAAAAATAGCGGTGGGTGAGTTAATATTGATGACATCAGGGATCTCCATATATGGGCATAAAAGGGACAAGGACGGAATTCAGTGTGACCTGCGTCGCGACAACCACACTGGTTATCATGAGACTGAGAATCCTGAAGAGGTATGAGTCCTGCTGTCCGATGTCCTGTGCTGTGAAGAGTTCTTGAAGGTAGAGTTGGAGATTCTCAAGAGCGTTGGTTGAATATGAAATATCCAGAGAACGCGGGTCTTTTTATATCCTTCTGCTGAGCTGGTCGAGTCATCGTTGTGATGTCAGAACAGGTCAGCTATATCCATATCTGGAGTCCGTGAGGTCAGATGTAGCCAGTTTCATATATGGAGATCTAGGTGATGAGCTGGTCAAGTCATCATTGTGATGTAAGAACAGGTCAACCATATCCATATCATGTAGAGGTATTGGCCGGCTCCATATATGGCTATGGTGCGTGACGCACGCACTGGATCTGGAGGTTTTCATAGTAAATGCAGCAGCAGTTGGTGCAGCGCGGCCAGGCTGTCAGAACACAATATAGTAGGCATATACTGTAACATTTGCAGCAGAAGTTCAGTTGTCACTGCATGCATTCCATAATTCCTGGCTCAACCCGAATGCTACTCGACCTGACGCTGAAATGGACAGCTATGGTTTCTGATGCTTCATCTTGAATTGTGTGTGCATTGTTCTTGATTTGAGGTTAGACATCTTTGTGTATTCATTTAATGTTCCGAGACAGTAGGCTACTACTTTGAAAACAGCATGGCTCTGAGAGATAGACATAGTGAAGCAGCTGCTACAGAGAGGTGCAGAGGATTTGAAACGTGTCTGATTTGCAGCCAGTGATAATACTAAATTACTGTGGGTTTTTTAATCGGTCAGGATGTCCGGAGGGAATTAAAATGTTCCGTCTTAAAAAAGTATATACAGTATATATCTGCAACACCTTAATAATGTTTCACTTTTACTCAACCAAGCACTGTAGGCTTTCGTGGCCGGGGGGGCTTCTGATTCATGATATCATAATGTGCATGCACACACACACACACACACACACACACACACACACACACACACACACACACACACACACACACACACACACACACACACACACACACACACACACACACACACACACACACACACACACAGAGAGAGAGAGAGAGACGTACCATACGTACATACATAAATGCAGACAAACCCTGTTCTAGACAGTTTGGCCTATGGCCATAAAAGTATTCGATGGGGAGGAAAAAAGCACCCTATTACATAAAATAAAATACATAATTACTAAGACTAGAGGCTGAACAAAATAGGACTATCTGGAATGAACTGATTTGGTCAGACTTTTCAATGCTTAAAATACGAATAAATAAAACGCAACCCTTTTTCAATTCACATTTGTCCTCCTGCCATCACCACCTCCAGCAAAGAGGCAATAAAAAGATAAAAAACAAACACATAAATGTGTGTGTGTGTGTGTGTGTGTGTGTGTGTGTGTGTGTGTGTGTGTGTGTGTGTGTGTGTGTGTGCATAATATCCCACACATGCAACATGCAACTTGCAATACATCTCAATTGGCTGTGTTATAGTTTGTGACGCTCTACAGTAGGCGTGCCTAGTTTGACCTTTGACATTATTGTTCCACTGCTACTTGGATTTCAGTTTATATTTAATTGCTCTCCCTCACGAATGCACTAATTAGGAAAAAACACCCCATGATTTTATCATTAACTGTAGAAATTATTTCTCAACACATCTAACAAGTCACTTGTTAGACACAAAATATTTGTAGTTCATTCACCTTTTGCCACTGTGTAGGCCAGTGGTTCTCAACCTGTGGGTCGGGACCCCCAGGGGGGTCACCAAATTATTTTGGGGGGTCCCCAGATGATTAACTTTAATGTGCAACATATTGTTTTCTCACTCAACAGTAAACAAACCAGCATAAATGTTAAGTGTACATGGTATACATTTATGAAGTGACAATTGAAGGACTTTTTAATACCTCTGAAATTACAAATTAAACATTGGCAAAATTGTCAAATATTAGAGGGCAGAAATTGTGAAAATAGTCGATCTACATGCTCACAACGCCTCGCGTTGCGAGGCGTTGTGAGCATGTAGATCTGCTATTTTCACAATATAACCATGTTATACAAAATGTAATGCCTCAACTATTAGTGCTCGTCAGGGTGGGGGGTCCCCAGTTAAAATATGATTATTTTGGGGGTCGCAGCCTGAAAAGGTTGAGAACCACTGGTGTAGGCTATATTCGCTCACACCATAAGTTTCCTAAATGAATTGGAAAACTATCGGCGCACATATTCCCTGACAGCGGTGGTTCTCAGCCGGTGGCACACGAGGCACCCTCCGGTGGTACACACTACACAGAGGAATCTCCCCCAAACAAGAAAAAAAGCAAACTGCCCTTAAAAAAATAATATAAAAACATCATAGGCCACTATCAAAATACTTATATGACTGTAAACAACTTTACCATGATATCATGGAAATGGGATTAAAGTGGTGTCAGTGTGCTCTGTGTTCATGTTGGATAAACGTCTGGGCAATGCAGCTGAAACGGTCCACAACAAGCTAAACAGTGGCAAGATAATAAGCAACTGCAGTAATGACGCATGGCTCTGAACTGGAACTGTACGAGTGGATCAAGAGGAGAATATTTTGACCAGCAGTACAGTGGATGTCTTGGACCACAGAACTTGAAAATAGTGGGCTAGTTGGAATGTTCTTCTGGAGCGCCAGTGAAAACGCACCCTGCACCAATTGGTGCCTTTCAAACCCCCTGGTTGATATGACGCAAGAATATGAATGCAAGAAAAACTGATCTCTGTTCACTGACAAACGGCATCTTACAAACAAACACACACTGAAAGACTTGCTTTCTTAATAACGAGATCAAGCCGACCTGTGGCCAATTAAAGCCAGCAACTTGCCTCGCATTGCAAAGCCGGTAAAGTTAGCCTAAACCTCTCAGGGGGGGGGAGAGTACATCTCACAAATCAAAATTGACATTTAAAAGAATGACATAATGCAGCAGCAATCTAAGGAGTCTGTCAACAGAACAGCCACACCAGGGGCCACGTCAAGGGCCCTTGAGGCCCATACTGTTGCTCCAATCCGCACCAAACTTGCCACAACGAGTGGGTTGTGCCATGGACAATAGTCACACCAACAACCTCATTTCACACATACTGGGGCACTACAGGAGTGTTACAGCAGTGTGTAATACCTCAAATGGCCACAGCTCAAAGCAATATACAGTGGGGCTGGGCTTTATGGGCGCATAGAGGCCTGAAAATCTAGTATTTTTAAAAGTGCATAATTTAACCCTAGTGAGACACTCACTGAGAAACAAGGAGTGTGTTGATATGAACACCACTCCTCAAGTGACAAGCTGAAATGTCTTCCTTTGAAATGGCTCAAAGAGATTTGGGTCAACAGTTTCTGGGCCACAGAATCTATTATTGATACAAAACCACTGCACAATAAGTCAATGCCTTCCATGATGAGATACGGAGAACCTCACACAATCTTGTGCACTCTGAAAGTAATATAACACTATTGCATAGAGGGAAGATACAATTAAACATTTTAATTTGGCTGTTACAGTATGTACTGTAACCTTGTAGAACACAGCAAATAATAATATCTTAATATATGTACTAAAACTGCCCATCTCTGATTAGATACGTACAGTATGTTCCATTTAGGAAAACATTCAACAGCAGACCTGTCCAATCTAGCTATATATAAGCAGTTGCTGTGCTTTGGCATAGCAACTGCTACACACTGTCTCTGGACAATGGGAAAGGTTTTGGAAAATCGTTGTACTATTTGTTTAAGACTGATCCCAAATGTGTTAAGAAGAGACATGAACAGCACGTCAGCTAATGCCTGACATTACTGTTGCCAAACTTAAAGGTGATACACCATGCATTTAAAAAGTATTTATGTCATATTGTTTATGTCCCAAAAACGTTTTTCAAAAGGTTTGAGGCTAAATTACCACTCCTGAATAGAGAGCCTCTCTCATTTTTGAATGGCTCTCAGAGCATTTCAGCTGCAGTACCACCTTTGGCCTGAACTGCGCCACCCCCCCCCCCCCAAAATCTTTTTGAAAAAGTTTTTTTTATTTTTATTTTTATTTTTTTATGATGACGTCACAATCGGCAGATGACGTCACAATCGGCAGCAAATCTGGATAGCCTGTTTTGAGAACCCGTGGGATACTTTTAACCTTCGCCTTCTCAAAACCAGAGAAAGACACAACAGTCAGAAATGGGACTTTGTGAGGATAGAAGGTGCTAGTGGGACCCCAAAAAAATGTTTTAAAATAGGAAAAGTGAAATTTCATGGTGTATCACATTTAAGACTGTAATAAGACTGTAATAAGACTCATATTGTTTTTGACCTCCATCTAGTTAGGGTCTCTTTCAGCCAGCTAGGGTTTCTTAATCTGCCCCGAAGGGGGAAGAGAATACGCAGCTTTATATTGTTTTAAATCAAATGAGGGAATGAGATAATTTGATTTAGTATAATAAAGCTGGATCCAGGGGCCAGACAGCAGGATGTTCAGGACTGTAGACAAAACTTGAGCTGTTTGGAGAGAGGAGGCCAAGGGATATGAGGAATGCTATAACTTACCTGTAATGTAAATGTACTCTCTTGAACTGCCATTCCTATTCCTGAATCATCCACATTTGGCTACATTCTCCATGCAGACCATAGGGAAGCCTCTTATATAAATACCATACATACAAAAATAAAGGCACATATTATTTGTTCTCTTTCCTAAACGCACATTTTCAATCACACACCTTTCCAACTCATCCCTTCTCATTCAGCTGACCGATGGCAAGGTGGTCTGAAGATAAAGACGAGGGGGGACGTGCCCCAACAGCCACACTGACAGCCACGCTAATCTGACAGGCACAAGAGATGCCTTGACTGTAAAGCAGGATTCATACTTGGTTGCGAGCCAGTGTCACTCTGCGAAAATAGCAATTCTACATACTCAAAACCTGCATTGTCAGGGTTCAAGCCCTTAACTGAAATTTGACCAAACTGGCTACAATGATGGTCTGCAGTGACTCTCCCAGCCCACCAATCCAGAGTTTGTAAGAGAGGGCCACGCAGGGCTACACCCTTGAAGGAACTGGAATTAAACTGTTATGCCGCAAGATATATGATAAATAAGAAATACAGACTAAATATATAAAAGAAATAGAGAACCTTTACTAAAGTATAAAAGAAGATGGAATCCAGGAGGTGATGAGGTAGTATGTTTCCAGCGTTTATTCAAAAACCAAGTCCAGGATTGTCATAGAATCAAGTAAAAAGGACACACAGGGTCCTAAGCTCTGACCTAACCTCACGGCCGGCAGGCTCAACTGAGTTCCTCATGTCAATTTAGTGTCAGGTTAAATACAGTATAGGAATACACAAATCATGGTCTGCTCAGACAGACAGATGGTTTGAACCGGAGGCAAGACATTGATCAAAGGACAACAATAGATCAAAGAAGTTTAGGCAAAGATACTGTAGGTGTGATCAGATACAATCAACGTCAAGACAGACAGATATGACACCTCAACATTCATTGTGAATCAAAGGATAGGCCTATGACACCTCCCGATGGAACAGCTGGCCACAGCTGCTGCTGTAGCCCTACTTTTAGCAGACTGAATGTCCAAAATAGTTTCACAGTTCATATTAATTTAAATCAAAATACAGTACTGTAACTGGGTCCCTGTCTGCTCAACTGGCACTTTTTGAGCCCATCTTCAGCTCAGTTTTTTTGTTTTTTTTACACATTTTCCCTTAGCCAGCATGCCTCAGTTGATAGTCTTCAGATTTCTTTCTGATTGTGTGTCTGCCTCTCACCTTCCAACACTCCGTACAATCCTCTCTGCCTCTCACGGGACTCTCCTCCTCGTAAACAAAAGCTTTCAGAGGAGCCTTTTAAAATACTGGATGGATTGGGGATGCGAGAGTGTGATCATAACCCCTTAGTCTAAGGAAGACCAAATATGATCCCAAGGGGCATACCCAGCACAGTTTATCCATGCTCAGTTTTCTCTATCACTGTTCACCATTTGAAGAACAATTTTTGGTGCTTGTTTTCATGGGGATTTCAAAATGTACTGTACAGTATGTGTCTGCAAAAGTGTCAAACTGCAGAGAAGTTTTAAGGGGCAGTTTCCACAGAAAGTATTTTTTGAGCAGCAGAGAGCTTTCGCTATCATGTCAAGACCACTTCTGACAAAGTGAAGAGCACACAGATTGTTTACTGTTGTTGCTGATGTGACATTCGAATGTAGCAAGTCTAGCAACCATTTTTTTATCTCAAACATTGTGTCATCTGCGTTTCCAGCTCTGTGCATAATTACAGTCCCATTTCCTGTTCTGCTTCATTTCATTGGCTAATTTGTTTGGATCGTTTGATTGATTGCTGCGGAATCAATCAAACAAAGTTATGTGAAAATGAACTGGAACAGGAAACAGGTATGCCACATTATGAAACCCTACACACACAACCTATTAGCAAAATGAACATACATACAGTACATGTAGGCAAAGGTACACCTGGACTTGTTGTGTTTGTGGTAATGCTTCAAAGTTAGGTTGTACATTATCAGGTTGTCAGTCATATGCAGGATCAAGCTCTCGTATTTGTTGATCTTCTGCATATAGGAAGAACAGTTTTAAACTCTCCCCACTCTGATTGGTCGGTCGAGAAAACCGACACTGATGAGCACCGTTCATCTCCAAAAGATGACATCAACAATTTTCTACTTGAGACACACAGAGCGTTCTGCCAAGGCGTGGTGCCGGGGAAAGCATCTTTACTATTGAAATGCATGGCATAAAGGTACTGGCAGCTCAAAAACGTCCTCTGTGGTCATGGTTCCTGTAGCGTGTTTATCTATGACTCAAATAAATCACGTGTCAACATGTTGAACAAGTGGCTGGTCGACAGAAACACGACTTTGGGCACTTAAACAAGCGCTAAATCATCCCTGACATAATGAGAATCTTGAGGAGAGTTGAGGAGAAAGTCGAAATGAGACTATGCCCAATGATACCGGTACTTTGTTTCAAGGTTACAGTATAAATCACAAGTCACATGCAGTCATTGTCAAAGAACAGGCAACATTTCAAGATTGTAGCCTCATTAGCAATGTCAAAGGGCCTGAAGCATTGCACAATATTAAAGTCATGGGGGAAAGTAACTGGCGATGGAAACGAGTCGTGGAGAAAAAGACTACAAAATAAAACCCTAGGTAAGAAGTTGGGCCATACCGTGGTTGTCGGATCCAGGCTGGCAGGCAATAACTCACAGGCTTTGTGAGGCGACTGAGGCGTCCTCAGATCTTAAATGGATTACTAGGCGACTGAAGCCATTGTTCCCCTCGTCCTGAGCCTTGTCTAATTCATCATGCTGCTGACCCCTCAGCGACTGCACAGCCCAGAGTTCAGAGGGCCCAGAATACTGTGTTGAAAGCCCCACAAGAGGAACAGCGGAGAACAGAAGGGGACTTAAAGAGAGGAAACAGAGCCGGTAAAGAGAATCACAGGGGAGATATCGAGAAACACACACACGCACGCGCGCGCACGCACACGCACGTGCACGCACACGCACACGCACACGCACACACGCACACACACACACACACACACACACACACACACACATAAATGGATTGACAGTGAATTAAGAAGCAATAGTGGAGATGGACAGCAGCTGTGAGGAAGTGGGGCCACAAGGCCTGAGCTCAAGAGAGAGAATGCCAAGGAAGAAGGTGTAAATGAAAATCTCGTACAGCAAGATAATAGTTGACTGCAGCATCCTCTTCTATTTGGTTAGTTGTTGAAAAACACAACAGCAGGAAAGATTGTGAAAAATGGAAACAGTGTGAGAGCGATAGAGGTGTGTGAGAAAGATAAGCCATCCTTGCCTAACAACACGGAGTAAGCAAGGAAAGAGAAGTCATACAGGGGCAAGGAAAGCCATCCCATAAAAAAGTTGGACTAAAAACCTAAGTTGGACTAAAAAACTAAAACACACACAAAAAAGTAATAAGATAAGACAAATGTGTGAATGTGTGAACGTGTGAAATGTGTTATGAGTTGTAATGTTCAATGCTTTTATGTTTTGGTACTGGACCAATAGTACCACAGTACAGTTGTTATCAGGACACTGAAATTGCAAACATAATACGCCTAAGGTGGTGAACAGAAAGAACACCACACAGTAAAAAGGACAGTTAATCTTTCAGGTCAATACAAAATGTTGTCAACATCCAGTTGCTTTTTAACCACTGCACAAACAAAGTAAGTAATTTGAACAGACAGTACAAAAACCTAAAAGCACTCCTGGAACATTCCAACTCATAATGCATGTTGGATATGTGGGAAAGATTCAAAGCACTGCCGTAGCATAAGGCTCTCATTTAACTTTTCATTTCTGCCTTTTGAACCGGAGAGCCGTCTTTTGTGCTTAATTCATGGGTGATTGGCGCTAAGCTGTCAATCAATAAACTAGATTAGTCAAACAGGAATTCAGGTACATTAGAGTCAATTAGTCAGTTGAGCGTATTCTCTGTTTACAAAACATGGCATGGCACAATATCCAAAAGAAACAAAAAATACATGTACATACATGTATATTAACAGCCAACATTAATATGTGCATGAAGACTTGACATCTGCTGCATGTAACCATATGGTGCAGCTTGTGAATGCCAAAACATAATCAGCGTGCATGTGGCCTTCACCTTTTTCACTGACAGCCGTTTAACTTCTACCCTACCAATAAGAGAGTTAAGAGATTAAAGAAATGTTATTCATGCACCGTGCCATTTGACTTTTAAAAATGCTTACCCATCGATAGCGTCTTGTTTATATTGAATTCTATCAAAGACCAGCACCATTGGTATCATCAGCTACATATTTTATATGTGTTTGCCAGTGCCCTTAGGCCTGCATTAATGCCTGCCACTATCGGGAAGGTAACTGTTCCACCTCAGACTCCATCTTGGAGATAATGGGCATTCGTCAGCTGGTAATTATGTTTCTGTGCGATAGGACACCCATACAAACTATCCCCCACAACCACACTGTTATGTAAATGTGTTAATATGCACAGAAGCACATGCATGTGCACATACATACACACATGCACGCACACTCACACACACAGAAAAGAAACACAGAGCTAGTTGGCAAAATACATCCCAGTGGGAAGTATCCATTTGGAGGCAAATGGCTCCCCTGGGGCTAAGACACTGAGACGATAAAACACACCTTTCTGGCTGAGAGGAGAAAACTCCCACACCGTGGAAATGCACACATTTTTAAATGCTATGCTAAATAATGCACAGGAATGAAAGAATATCAAAATGGCTGCGTAGACAATATCAGGCCCAGTAACTGGTCTATCGTTCCTTTTTCTAGCTTTGAAGTCACTTCTTGTTGGTGCTTCGCTTTGGTCGTATCTGTGAACGGATGCCATAGCAGTTGTGCCTGTAATTTGCTTCACTGGTTCCCCACACTGGCTCAGGTGTTGGCGGGCCCCAGAAGGGTTTTCAATCTGTCTCTGTGCTGTGGACAAAAAGCCTTCCCAACATCCAAGAGTAGGCCATGTTGTCACCATGTCAGCAACGTGGGAATGCAATCCAATTTCAAAGCAACCTGAGGCTTTACTCTCACTTCTAAAATGTTATGCAAACACAGCCCACTCAAGTCCGTGGACTGTACAGTGCTTCAGGCCTCCTTTGTAAAAATCACTATATTCACCTGTGTGTAAACAGATTTAGCACAATACAAGTCTACCGGCATATGGTGTGATGGTTATTATGATGGTACTCATTGGTATATTTAATTAAAATCATCACTTTGCCTACCGTAAGGTCTGTTTTCCATTCGTTTGTAATATATATGGCACCTGTTCCTCATATCATTGCATGTAAAAAAGGCAATCACAAGGACTGAGACATTTTCCTGTAGCAAAGCACATTTTACTCATAATTGCGACCGTCAGGTCGCATTTACTATCAAAACCTCCACCGGCTGTCCGTCCGTCAGTCCGTCAGTCACACTTCACACGTCACACTTTTGCCCTGCTCATATCTCCGCAACCGTTGCCCCGATCCATGCCACATTTTGCACACACACTCCTTGCCTGCCAAACCACAACCTCCACCCTTAAATTTTCACATGGCCCTCTTCTAGCGCCACCATGAGGCCGATTCTTACAAAACAAATTTTTCGACACTGCTCCTACAATTTTTGCCCTAAAATCACGCAAATCGGTACACAGTATGTCTACACTCATCTCATCAACATGGATCTGTCCCATTTAGCGCCACCTTCAGGCCGATTTTTTAAAACACATTTTTGGACACTACTCCTACAGATTTGCCCCTAAAATCACGCAAATCGCTACACAGTATGTCTACACTCATCTCATCACCATGGATCTGTCCCATATAGCGCCACCAGGCCGATTTTTTCAAACACATTTTTGGACACACATTTTGGCCTAAAATCACGCTGCGACCTGACTGTCGCTTATCTCCCTATTAGGGAGTCTTACTGGTATTAAACTATGGTAAACAGATGCATATTATAAACCCTTTAAACAGTAGAGAGATTGAACATTAAACCAAATGGCTGACTTAACTCTTTTACTGCCATTTAGGTTGTTTATAGTCTGCTCACGGCCATCAAAGTAGCTTACCTTTGCGGTTTTATAGAAAAATGGCCACCCATTATTTCCTATCGCGGTCTTGTGTAAAAGACGGCTGCATCGCTTATGGAGTTGTGAAAAAAACCACAACACCATGGGCGCAGCCATTACGGAGCGAGAGGCTCCTCCTCCCCCTCGGTCTGCACCAGTTTTCAGACATAGACATAGGGAAACTAGATCCAGGCTGAGAAAACCACCAAAGAAGTGATCCCGCCGCCATTGTTGTTTATGTGCTAGAGCAGGGGTTCCCAATTTTTTTTTTGTCTCAAGGCACCCCATAAATATTTTTTTAATCCGAGGCACCCCTACATTATAATTCCCAGCACTTTATATTTATAGCATATCTTCGTTATCGGGTGGAAAACTTGTATGTCCAAAACCGTTCGTTTTGTATTTATCATCTATAAAATGTACTAAACTGAGGCGTTGTGTGCTTGTAGATCTGCTGTTTTCACTAGTTTTGTGCGACAGTCTTGTATGATGAAGCAGGGCTTTGCTTTACCAAAAGACGTACACATTTGAAACTTGGAGATACAAGGTTTCTGCCCGACAGTGACGATATTTTAGTGATTATGTTGCGAGGAAAACGTTGAGATAATAGTTTAAAATGATACTAAATATTTTTTCAAGTGTCCAAATAAATTCCAAATATTATCAAATGATCTCGCGGCACCCCTGGACTGCCGTCGCGGTACCCCAGGGTGCCCCGTCACCCACTTTGAAAACCCCTGTGCTAGAGACTAACGTTACGGGAGTTGCTGCTACTGTACACACCCATGCCACCCCTCATCTGCTCACAGTGCTCAGACAGGTAAAAGAACGAACGCTCGTTATGGCGCGGCGGACACGTAAAACGTTTAGCAGTACTTTTTTTTTGTAGGCAGTAGTCCTGCTGACAGAACATATTTGCAGATTTAGTCGGTGCAACACACATATCTATCTACATATCAGGCCCTGGTCTGAGTCCGTCTAATCGATTTTGTAATAATGGCAGGTAAATGGGATTGGGGAGGAGCTATACAGCTGTCTGGCGTGAACTCTTCAGCCCAACCTGTAATGAAAGCACATGGTTGAAGCAGATACTGCTCCTGCTGCACGTGTGCGTGAGCAGGGGCGTCACAAGGGGGGGGGGGGGGGGAGTGGGACTGAGATACTAGGGTCCAAGGTGGAGGGAGGCCTTAATTATTTTATACTTTAGCTATTGAAAAATAGCAGATATACAAGCTCACAGACAGTGCGGCGTGAAAATGTGGCAAATGTGGCAAATCTTTGAATATATGTATTTTTTAAGCAAACTTTTGTAACTAAAATGTTGCTTCTGGGGGGTCCCTGGAACTAAATATTTGGATATGGAGATTTGAAATATTCAAAGACTTGGACAAATTTTCAAGATTTTTCAAAAATAGCAGATCTACAAGCTCTCAGCGCGCCACTCGGTGCCACGCTGTGAGCTTGTATATCTGCTATTTTTCAATAGTTAAAGCACAAAATAATGTGTAATAACGCATTCCCAGTCTAAATGGGTTAAACCCCCTCCCCTATGAAGAACATTCATGGGGGGCCCGCAGTGAATCCTTGTACCCAGGGCCCAGAATGTGGTGCGACAACCCGTATGCGTGAGTGCCTGTGCGCGAGTGCCTGCGTGCGTGTCAAGGAGAGAGCCTGGGGCAGCTGTGAGAAACTGCTGAACAGCTGTGAGTGAGCTGCTGGTGACGGCCCACGGAGTGCACTCTGATCAATGGGCTAGTAGCAAATATCATTCTTCTGCAGCCTCATCTCTCATGAGGATTCTATCTATGCTTGACCTTTCCGCAGCACATTGATGTTCAGCTCCTTCCCATATATGAGCTGACGTTTTTTTGATCTCACCTGCTTCGCTGGCTTGTCTCCCCTTCGCTACCTCTAATGTTGTACGTTATATATTGTGCTGCCGAGGAGATTCGCTGGCAGTGTCTATAAACAAACAGGACAATCTATACTGTGTGTTGTAGATCAGAAAGCATTCAGCGATCACTTTCCCTAATGAACGAGATTAAGAAAGGCTGATGAAGCACAACCAACAGAGTAATGATGTTAGCACAGACAGGTCCTGAGGGAATTAACCTGCTTTGTATGTATGTACCGTATGCATGCACACTCGCGCACTCTTTTTTTTGCACCAGGTATGCAAATGCACACACAAGAACGCAAGCTCACACACACACACACACACACACAGAGACAGACACGCACGCACACGCGCGCACACACACACATCCTGAGAGTGCCCCATGTAAACAAACAAATGTGTCTGTGAACGCTGTGAAGGAATTCCTCTGACAATAGTGAGCCTTATCAACCTCATTTATCAGCGAGAGGTATTACAGTGACCTACAGCTTTACTGAGTTTTACGGTGCGGTCTCCAACAACAAACCAATCCCATGAAAGGAGAAAGATTACAACGTTGGGGTTTGTAGGGACATATTGCCTAAAGGTTATTGTATTGTAAGGTCTTGAAAACACAAACTGGAATGCCCTGAGCTCAATCAGTCAATGGCTTTTCTTTTGTCTTACATTTTGAATCATTACATTAGATCTGAATGAGCTCTTGGTACAAGCAGTATGCAAAACCCTTACATTTACATTTTGTCCAATCTGTATGGTAGAGCATGTTAATAAAATGGAACTTAAAGCCATACTGTGTAAGTTGCCCAACTAGTGGTCATTAGCCCTATAGCAAACCGCGGTCGCGTCCGCGTCTTTCGTCCGTTTTTCGTACCTTCAGACCCCCGCGTCTGCCTCCACCTCGCTGAGATCTATCTTTTAAGGGGTCCCTTGTTCCTGTGCGTTCAGTAATTCCAGAGATACGGACTCCTTCACCCTGCCTGGTAGGCGAAATTACCTAGAGAAGGGATGGTACAAACGGGCGACAACAAATATGGCTGCCATAGCGACCCCACTTCAAGATGCGCTGTGATTGGCCGGCAGTTGTATAACCCTCGCTGTGATTGGCCGGTAGTGTGATGACGCAATTTTGGCGCGAGATCCGGTCCACGGCAAGGATCTCAGTTTACATATAGAGAAGGCTTTACAGGCTGAAATTCACGGCGCGGATCTTCTAAAACTTTTGTGATTTAATAGTTAGGAGAATTTTAAGATTTGTTTTATAAAAAAAGTTACATAGTACAACTTTAAAATGTAAAGTTTCCATAAACGTATTCGAATATAGGAAGCGAATTATCAGAAATGCGCATTAAGACAAAGCGAATTTAGACTGTTTCCATTAAACTGATGAAATGCGATTCTTGGGATTCCCGCGGGCTTGCACACAGTGCACAGAGCTGGGATGGGGCTGATTTCTTCAGACCGAATCCGAGACGTGAGCACTGCTGTGACTCCCTACACACTCATCCTGCAGCGTCGTGCATGCGAGCTGCTGTGAGCTTGTAGATCGGCCACTTTTGGCACGCAACACGTGTGATGACGAAGGTTTAGCCAGGATTTACTTGGATGATGTGATGGACGAGGCTTGCACACAACAGAGCCGTAAAATAAACATCCAATGCAAGATACAGTAGTCGGGAACACGGTGCTAATACGTTGGTAGATCCTTTCAGCCAAATCGATATCATGCAAGTTCAATGCATTTTCATTCAAAACGCATTTGCTTTGTGTTTCCATTGCACTAATGCGCATTAAGATTATTCGATAAAGCCTCAAAATCCACCTCCTCCAACGGATAAAAGTTTTTGCAGATAATGAAAGTTTATTCGAATTTTGAAGTCTTTCCATAAAAAGATGTATTCGTAAAACCCTTAATACGCATTAACAGGCTTTATGGAAACGCAACTTATTGAGACATTTAGATTGTGTCAAAGGTCACATCTCACCTAGACACAGGATCGGACATGACAATTATTCAATTTATCCCCCGAGCAAGCAGGTATAAGATTAGGGTCTATTAGCACAATGTCAGCACTTGCACAGGAAACCAGGTTCAAATCAGGGGTAGAGGAGGAAAGTTACATAGTTCAGGTCTAACCGCATGAGTTTGAAATATCTTTAGAATTTGTGAATTCACTTCACATTTGCAGTGTGTTTTGAAGCGTGATTTGCAGAAAGTCAGGTTGCAGTTAATGATCTGTGGGGTTACTGAAGAGGGATCAGTCTGTCTAACTCAAACCTCCAGCACACTCTGCTCTGCTCCGACAAGTCCAACTAAAGTGAGTCACTTTAGAAAAGTAGTTGTTTACACACACAGTATCATACTGTATTACCACTGGAAGAAAGTGAAATGTTACAACTTGTTTGGGAACAATTGGTTCTCAAAGTGGGGTCCGAGGAACCCCAGGGGTCCTTGAAGGGTTCCAGGGGGTCCCCAGCAAAAGTAGTTAATACAGCATCACAATCATTTTAACCACTTTATCCATTTATATGTTAGCTATATTTAAAAAATAGTATATGTACAAGCTCACAGCACATCAATTCATACCACCACCTGCAAGATTGTATATCTGCTATTTTTGATTTTTGTGTATGAAAAACACTTTAGTTCCATATACGTAGTCCGAGCATTTCGGGCAAAGAATCGTGCACTTTATGAAAGAAGCATGAAATTTGGCACACAGTTAGAGCATGCCATATGGAACATTTTTGGCTATAGGGACATCACAGATTTGTCTTGGGAAACTTGTGGGAGCCAATCAAAGTTGGGCTCTCATAGACTTTAATATACAGTAAAATAATACAAAAAATAAATATGCTTTAAGTAGCATGAGGGGTCAAACTAGGTGTTTTTCGGGATTCTGAATCCAATGCAAGCATTTGTTTTGCACGAAAAACATTCATTTGTTTTGCACGAAAAACATTCATTTCCGAGAAACGGCCCCCACAAAACTGTGAAAAGTGATGACTCATCACTAAACCATAGTTTTATGGGGCCGTTTTTAGCCCAAGGAATGTTTTTCGTGCAAAACAAATACTTGCATTGGTTTCAGAATCCCGAAAAACACCTAGTTTGACCCCTCACATGCTACTTAAAGCATATTTATTTTTTGTATTATTTTACTGTATAGATAGTAAAGTCTATGAGAGTCCAACTTCAATGGCTCCCACAAGTTTTCCAAGACAAATCTGCAATGTCCTTATAGCCAAAAATGTTCCATATGGCATGTTCTAACTGTGTGCCAAATTTCATGCTTCTATTATAAAGTGCACGATTCCATCAAAATACTGCCCGAAAAGCCTGGACTAATATAAATGAGGTCATTTCTGCTTGCTGGCAAAATGTGTCTCTCATAACCTTTTCTCTGTGGCAGTCCAGGCAAAAAGCCTCCAACTGAAAGCTCCGGCACGGCAATAACAAGATCAGGTCGAGATTAGAAGCTACACTGACATTTTCCATTTCAATGCTTTAATATTTCCAGGCGGCTTTCCTTCCCTGCTACACTGTTATCTTGGAGGTAATCAACAAAAATGAAAGTATGGTGTGGAAAATAAAGAGAGCAGAGGATGAAGAATATGTATAGTGTACGTGGGCACTGTGTGGAATACGCGTGCGTGCATGCGTGCCTGCGGGCGGATGTGGAGTTTGTTTTTGTTTCAAAGTCTTTCAAATTATTTTTTTATAAAATGAATCTTCTGTATTGCCAATAAGATGTGGGTGATCATGGACTTCATCTATGACAGGCAGGGGTGGGCAACTTTGATGATGGCGAGGGCCACTATATTTTCACCTTCACTCCAGAGGGCCACATTGCATATTGCTACGTCCTACTTTGTCATTCTAGTATCTCATACAAAAGAAGCAAAAAATAGAAGATCGGCTATTTTTTGCTTCTTTTTAAATTAGAATCCTGAATAATTTTTTTGTTAATTTGAATTCCATCCATCCATCCATCTTCAACCGCTTATCCGGAATCGGGTCGCGGGGGTAACAGCTCCAACTGAGACTTCCAGATTTCCTTATCCTGCGCAACTTCCTCCACTCCCTCTGGGAGTATACCAAGGCGTTCCCAGGCCAGTCTGGAGATATAATCCTTCCATCTGGTCTTAGGTCTGCCACGGGGTCTCCTCCCAGTGGGACGTGCATCGAGGACCTTCCTAGGAAGGCGCTCGGGGGGCATCCGTACTAGATGCCCGAACCACCTAAGCTGACTCCTTTCCAAGTTAAGGAGCAGCGGTTCTACTCCAAGTCTCTCGCGGGTGATTGAACTTCTCACCCTATCTCTAAGGGAGATACCAGCCACCCTTCTGAGAAAACTCATTTCGGCCGCTTGTACCCGAGACCTTATACTTTCGGTCATGACCCACACTTCATGACCATAGGTGAGAGTGGGAACGAAGATTGCTCGAAAGACAGAGAGCTTTGCCTTACGGCTCAACTCTTTTTTCTTCACAACAGTGCGATTAAGCGACTGCAAAACCGCTCCTGCTGCTCCGATTCTCCGGCTGATCTCCTTCTCCGTCTTCCCCTTTCTCTCACTTGTGAACAAGACCCCGAGATACTTAAACTCCTTCACCTGGGGTAACGTCTCATTCCCTACTTGGACTGCACAATCCATCGGTTCCCTGCTGAGAACCATGGCCTCAGACTTAGAGATGCTGATCCTCATTCCGGCCGCTGTACACTCGGCTGCGAACCGATCCAGTGAGAGCTGAAGGTCTTGGACCGATGGTGCCATCAGAACCAAGTCATCCGCAAAAAGCAGTGACTCAACCTTTAGCTCACCAAGCCTTATACCTTCTCCACCACCACTTCGCCTCGAGATGCTGTCCATGAAAATCACAAACAGGATAGGTGACAAGGCGCAGCCCTGGCGGAGGCCAACCCCCACCGGAAAAGAATCCGACTTATTACAGAGCACACGGACACAGCTCTCGCTTTGGGCATACAGAGATTGGATGGCCCTCAACAAGGATCCCCTCACTCCATATTCCCGCAACACCTCCCACAGAACCTCCCGGGGGGGGTTTAATTTGAATTGGAATCCTGAAATGTAACATTTTGATTTAATTTCAAACACATTTAATTATATACGCATGTTAACTTTATGAACTTAAATAAAAATACATTGGACATAAACAAAAATACATTTTAATACTACTATACTAGTCATTAAGCTACTAATATAGACTGAAGGAATTAAAGCAGGTCATGTTTGGAATTATAACAAGCTGAAATCAATAATATATCAGTATTCCGGTATTAAACTGTGGGCCGCATTAAGTGAAGGTGAGGGCCGCATGTTGTGGCCCCCGGGCCGCCAGTTGCCCATGTATGATCTATGACATACCTATGACGTAGGACTCCGAATAAAGGTGGTTGCACACTGCGTTTTTCGGGCCGAATATCGGAGTGAATTTCGGAGCACGCAAATAAAAAAATCAACCTCACGTTATGTCAGTCACGTTTGCACACTGCCGCCCGTTTCGCGCACCACTCGGTCCCTTGCTCTCTCTATCTCTCTCTCTCTCCTTGCCCTGAAAAACGCATTTCGCAACGAAAAACGCAGCAGTGTGCAACCAGCTTAAGGGCAAGGTTTCAGCCCGATCTGAGCTTGACTTACATTATGCAAAAAGATAATGCATGAAAGTACTAAGTTGCCCTACTGGCAATGTGCATACAAAGTTTGGCGATGATCAATCCAGCAGGTAAACACACAGGTCGACACTTTTATAGACAGCTAGCCTCCTACAGCAGTGTTTCTCAACCTTTTTTCTGCATGGGCACACTTTTCATGTCCAACATACTACGGGGGTGTAAATATAGTCACTGTCGGGAAGAAACCTTGTATCTCCAAGTTTCAAATTTGTATGTTTCTTCGCTAAGTAACACCCTGCTTCATCATACAAGGCTGTCACACAACAGTAGTGAAAACAGCAGATCTACAAGCACACAACGCCTCGCACTGCGAGGCGTTGTGTGCTTGTAGATCAGCTGTTTTCACTTGTTTAAATCATTTTTAAAATGATAAATACAATACTGGATTTCAAGCAGTTTCAAGGGGCACACTTGACCCTTCTCAGGGGCACACCAAAGGTCCCCAGGCACAGTGGTTGAGAAACACTGTCCTACAGAGCCATGTCGGTAATATAATTTGCAAATGAATCACTTTTGCAAATAAATACTTTTAGTCCCTGCACATTACTATCAAAGATCAACACCATCTACATCTTTACCATATCAAAAGTGCCATACAATTTATTATTATTATTATTATAGCCTAATTATTATTATATTTGCAAATTGTTACGCCTATTTTCAATACGTTTGTGTGATAAGAATTAATTAATTAATAACACATCAAGGATGAAATATGGAGATGGTTTCTGCCCAACAGCGACCATGTCAATAACAACGTATAGGCTACGATGTGGTGTAAAACTGTAAATAATGCACATGCCCCTCCTTTAACTTTAAATCCACTGTAATCAAAGCTGCATGTTTTATTTAGTGCATCAGCCTCCCCTTTTATGAGAGCTCTGTGTGAATAAAATCTAACAGGAAAGTGCTGATGCGAAACATAGTTCCCTTCGCTGACCTAGGAAGAATCAGGAGCTGGACTTGACAAGAGAGCATTGACTGTCACCGTGCATCTGGTGTAACAACCCTTTAAAAAGTGCTCATATACATCTTTTATGAGACTATTATGTTTAGCAGCCCTGTTGTCTTTTAAGCACGGTCATCACTTTTGCTATGAGCCGTCTTTTTGAGTCTAACAAACGCTGGCCGGGTTTGACCCTCAAATACCTGGAACGCGCCCGAATCGCGTTATACTTTAACCATTATTTTATGGACCCCCAAAATTACATGTATTTGGCCGCAGACCCCCCATCTCAAAATATGTTGTTCCAGGGACCCCCCAGAAGCAGAGATTTGAGTAACAAAAGTTTGCTTTGAAAAATATATATATTGAAAAACATTTTCACGATTTTTCAAAAATAGCAGATCTACAAGCTTGCAGCGTGGCACTTGGTGCCGCGCTGTGAGCTTGTATATCTGCTATTTTTCAATAGTTAAACATTCAATAATTCTAGGCCTAAATGGATTAAACATCACGCACATGCACACTGCATGTGCATGATGATGCTCCACTAGCCATTGAAAGGTGATTAAACATCGTTTTTGTGTGCAGAGAGAGCTATGCTCTCCATTTTACACCATACTCAATGCTGGCTGCTGGAGGAGCCTACACTCGACCTGATGGGGTCCTGATTGCGGACATTATAATTGCACACTCCTTTGTTCCATGTTGGTCATCCTCAGTCCCCTGCTCATCTCGAGATGTTCACTTTTATCGCTGGTCCTCCATCATAACCTCTTCTATTTTCTAACATCATCTATGTGCCTGCGGTGTCCCTAAACAGGTCGCCAGCTCCCTCATCTATCCTTGCATCTTTATCTCTTTCCCAATAACCAGCCATCCCTAACATGTACAGTCCTTTACAGCCCCACAACAGCACAGTCAGGCCTGCATAGCCTGCAGCACCATGGACAGCTCCCACTGTTCAGTGGGACACTCCAGTCACTCTGTCAGCCCTTTTCAGAATCATGGAGAGCTCCGGCTGTTCACTGGGACACTCCAGTCACTCTGCCATTTCTTTCAGCACCACCGACAACTGTTTGGAGCAGGGGTCTTCAACGTTTTCAGTTGAGAAAGAGATGAAGCAGGGACCCCCACAACTTCTTCATAGATTCCATATAGTTTAATTGTTTGACAGCACAAACATCATTGTATTTTGGATTAATGTCAATTTGTGTTTTCAGTTAAGTATATAACCACTTGAACTGTCAATACGTAACTTGACATTTCACTCTGTATTTCAGTCTGCTCTTTTTTTCCCTCGCCACGCCAAACGTCTTTGCTGAAAATAGCCGATCTAAAAGCTCACAACGCCTCGCGCTGCGAGGCGTTGTGAGCTTGTAGATCTGCTATTTTTGGCTACAGTTCTCAGAATATGGATGCTAGGGTTCAAGTGGTTAACTCGCTCCCTGCCAATTAAATATGGGCTTTTTGGCTCATATTGCCATAAATCTCCATAGACTTCCATGTAATTTATAGTGCACAGATCATGCACGCATGTATGGGGGGTGGAACATACAAAATCGCGATTGAAATCATGTTTACTAGATTTAATGTTTTTTTTTTTTTTTTTTTTTTTCTAAGTAAAAGTCGATTTAAGTCGTTTGGCAGGGAAGTCCATAGTGAGATAGTTGATCTGAAAAGTCGTTTGGCACTGAACTAGTTAACACATATGGTGCCAACCCCGAGTTTCCCGAGTTTGTATTGGTACTAGTGCTGTGCCAACCCCGAGTTTCCCGAGTTTGGGCCGTTTTTGAAAAAAGAAAACTTTTTTTTTTTCAAAAAAATTTTTTTCAACATTTTTTTTTGGACCTCCAGAAATGTATTAGGCATGATCGCGATCGCGAAATTGCATGTTTAACCCCCATACCAACCCATTCTTTCAAACATGGCAGCCATGTTTGTTTACATCTGAAGAAAACATAATGGCTCATAAATCATGAATGCCTGAACGGATTTCCAAGCGGATTTTTTTGTTTGAAAGCTGTGAACAGCCTGCACACACGTGGTGCATCATCTAGGCATGGGCGTGCACTTTTTACACAATTGCGCAATTACATGGAAGTCTATGGTAACCATGGCAACGTGGCCCATTGAAGAGAAAAAATCATGGCTACATAAGTGTTAATATAAAAAAGGAGGAAAAAAAAAGTTTCTATCACACAAAGATTTGGAGGACCCCCTGTAGTAACTCCCGGATCCCTTCTTGAAGACCCTGTGTTAGATCTCACGACAGTGTGTTTCAGGAACAGGGAAAGGTCCAGAACATTTATCTTCTCCTGATTTATCTCAGAAAATGCCATTTTAGTGTCTGAATGTTTGGAAGATGTGTGGCTAGTGAAGAATGGGTCCAATATTTAGCTAATTGACCATGAGGCTAAAGCATCGGTCAGAAGCTGTGTAGCTGTGAACGTTCACTTCTCCCATTGAAATGAATAAACTCACATTCTACTTCTGGTCTCCTATAACGAGCCAGCCAGCCACGTCACACAGATACAGGAATTAAAGTGGAGATGGCGTATCTTGCTTTTCTATTGTTTGTTCGGGTGGGATTCTCCAGTCACTCCTCAGTGATAACCAATTATGCCCTAATTAAAAAAGAATTATCGGAAGGGAACACTGGAGCACTGCAAACAGTGTTGATCCAGATGTTCTGATGGATAGTGAGAGTGAAAAGCTGCTGTGTGTGTGTGTGTGTGTGTGTGTGTGTGTGTGTGTGTGTGTGTGTGTGTGTGCGTGTGTGTGTGCGTGTGCGTGTGCGCCCGTGCAAGTTGTTTATTGCTGTAATCTGCGCTTGGGGCCTTTAACAATACAGTTCGAGATCAGAGTAAACACAATCGATAAGAGGAAGGGTTGATTGAAGTTCTTGCCAGGTATGGAACTTGCTCTATCGTTAACAGGCATTCAGAATTTAACGGCTTACGAATGTCATTACACTGGTCAAGGCCAAGGGGGATGATGTTTGTAATCTGTTAAATTCAGAATTAGATTAGATGGTGATTAAAGAGGCAGCTGTGCACACACAAATGTACACTGACACTCAAACAGACATACGCACAAAAACTCACACAGAGACACACACACAGACAGACATACACATTAGGGCATTCACCAAATATTCGAATATTCGAATATCAAAGTCACTATTGTCAGTATTTGAATAGTCGAATATTCGACAGGACTTGCCAAACTGGCCAAACTGTCAAATATTAAGTAAGCAAGAGGCGAAGTTCACCGAAGTTGAATATTCGCTTATTTTTATTTTCTTTAAAAAATATATATATAGTTTATAAAGCTTAGCTAGATAGGAAGTCATAAGAATGAGTTGTCAGTGCCCCTGGTGGATGAATTTCTTAATGCTCTATACCAGGAGTTCTCAAACCTTTTTAGGCTGTGACCCCCAAAATAAACATATTTGAACTGGGGACCCCAACCCTGACAAGCACTTGAAATTGTAGGCATTACATTTAATGTGACTCGGTTCCGCAAATAAATATTGTGAAAATAGCAGATCTACATGCTCACAACGCCTCGCAACGCGAGGCGTTGTGAGCATGTAGATCGCCTCTTGCTTACTTCACCTCTTGCTTACTTAATATTTGACAGTTTGGCCAGTTTGGCAAGTCCTGTCGAATATTCGACTATTCAAATACTTTGAGGTCGAATAATTCGAATACTAAAAATCACTATTCGTGAATGCCCTAATACACATAAAAACTCACACAGAGACACACAGACACGCACTCACGCTCATGCCGTCGCTGTCCAGCAGAAACTTTGTATCTGCATGTTTAATATTTTAAATATTGATTTGGGCCAGAAATCCCACGTGAATAAATTGCTCAGTCCAAATCTCAAAAGCCACGATACTGGAGAGCCAGAAGCAAAACGTTGCAGTCATGATCTATCTCAGCCTCAGGAGAGTTAGGATACTATCAATATATACTATAGTATGCATGCTGTGGTTCCCCTGGAGGAGTGCCGTCTTCTACCACACACGCTCAGACTCATCTCTAGCTCCCCACACTGGGCTGAATGGAGAGGGAGAGAGTGTATTGGCGTACGTACAGTATTGTTTTGGGATTTCGTTTTTGTCAAACAGGCGTGCACAGTAAAGTGTTGTGGGTCCATTTGCTGTGTGAGTAGGGTGTTAAGTGAACAGAAAGGGGCTTTGTAGAAGTAATAGTAGAAAGACAAAGTAGATGGACTTCTAGGCCCATGAGAACAACTAAAGAGAGTGCTTTAACACCAAGCAGCAGTGCAAGACTAAGAACTTTGTTTGATCCAGCCCATAGGACATACCCACGGACTCAACAACCCCCAACGGGTTGTTGGAGGGCTTCAACAACTTGCGATGCCCAAAGACGAGGCAGAAAGGCTGGCAAAGTATTGTGCTGTCTCTGCAGCCATATATGGCGGAGACACTGCTACCTGTGCCCATGGAGTGCTGAGTGACATGCGTGTTGTATCATGAGGACATAGCCACGAGTTTGTGAACGTGACCTTTACTGCAGCTAAAATAAAACGCATGCAGTCGTACCACAGGAGAAAGAGATCCACTGAATACATGAGCTGGCAGATGAGCCGCCACTGAGCCCTGTTGTGACTTAGAGCTTGGGCAGAAACAATGAGCATTGAGTGCAGGAGGCATTGAGTGCAGAAGGGTGCCGTTTTCCAAAAAGACGAGATAAAGCTTGATTACCCACGCCTCATTACCAAACAATGCTACAAATGACGACCCATTGGTAGTGTTTTGCGCTGCCGCTGAGGCGCCCACTCACTTTTTGTTTGGTGGGAAAGTGCACAATGTGTGAGCGCGTATGGGTGCATAAGGGGGTGGTGGCACTGGTGGGTGGCGGTCAGTTGGGATACTGTACAGTATTTCAGAGGTTTCACTTGTCTGTAGGAGGTACTGTAGGAGTGAAGTTAACCAGAAAACTAAGGAAAAGAGTTGCGAACACATCAGTAATGAAATTGAGAAGGCTCTCTCCTTACAATTATTCAAAACGTCACATTAAAATAAATGGCTTTAATGTGTGTCCTTTTGTTTTTGTCGTTAATTTCTGCAATTAGCCACAGGAAAGCTTGTGTGTGGTCCAACACACACACACACACACACACACACACACACACACACACACACACACACACACACACACACACACACACACACACACACACACACACACACACACACACACACACACACACACACACACACACAGTAGTTCGGCTACAGTGATTGGTCAGAAGTTAGTCAGACTGCCAAGGTGGGCATGATATATTTTGATGATCGGCATTCAGCCCGGCTTCATTTAGCCAGCAGTAAAAGCAGCGATAGTTTTGAAGAGACGTTGGCAAACCTCCAGGAGGTACAAACACCTATGAAATCCCTCTCTAGTGACCACGCATTGATTGATTTATTGATTACCTTATTAATATGTTTGACAGTATGGCAGTACAGTAAAAAATAAATAAAAAAAGAGGTTTACACAAAAAGGCTTGAGGGGGCTTGTTTCCATTGTGGTCCATATGAATTGAATTTGAACACACTTGAATTGGATTTGCATAATTAACTCCACACAATCCGCACAAACACAGAGATATCCAGGTATTAAAACCAACGATTCCAGCTGTGGCTCTACCCCAATATCAACCATTACTAATTCTCCAAAAGTCTGAGAAAATGGACATCATGTGCTGTACTGATCTCTGATACTGTTCATGAGAGAGATCATGCACATCATCTTTTTATCTGTCTCACACAAACACAGTAAAAATAAAAAGATAAACACAAAAGCATAAAAGCGTACTAAAAACAAATTGGGTCCTCTTCTACAACAGTGCTTCTCAAACAGTGTGACGCGAGATGTGCCTTCAAGTATTGTTTTGACAACCAACCACAAGTCGATATTTATATATGTATTTATTTATACTAGATCTACAAGCTCACAAGCAGCGTGTAGATTGGCTATTTTCGCTATGAATACAGTTGCACCCTGATATATTCAAGCTTGGCAGGGATGGGTTTATTAAGGAGAGGGGACAAAAGAATCCCCTCTCTAGAGATTTGCTTCACAGTTGTACATGACAAAGGAGGTGGCAAATGCATGCAACTCAATGCATTCCTATTTCACCAGCCTGACACGGGCGTCGTACCTAGCTGTGTGTTACTGCGATTACAGTCGTAGATCGTGTGAGCGTGTGTGAGACGGCGAGGTAAAAAACCCTACAGTGTGCACTAAACGTCTGAATGAATAAAGACATGCAGGCACAGACGGGTGTAGATCACCATACATACTAATAGATGCACTACGAAGCCACGGTGGTATAGAGACACACCCCTACAGAGTAATAAGAGCCAACTTAAAGCCCTTCTCCACAGCATGTTTTACGAGTCTCATGTGCTCCGTGACTTTGACTGTGAGTAACCTCTGGGTGGTTGGTTCTTTGATCACATATCTACAGATTCAGACACATCATCTGTTTTAATTTCACTTTCACACATTTGTTACAATCCCTGAGTTACAAATGGATACATTAAAAAACAAGAATAGAGTCTGCACACTGGTGATGCCGAGAAATCTCTGCTTTATCCTTTTGCGTTGTCAACATTTCAATCTATTCAGATGTTCATCAGGACATATACTTGACGACATACGCTGACGACGTAATAAAATACACCTTTTTCAGCATCACCAGTGTGCAGACTCTATTCTTTTTTATGATACTTTTGCTTGTCTTGCACCTGCGCCACTGTTGTGCGTGCACTACCTTCCTCACAATTGGATACATTAACACTGAGGATTTGACTGTGTGTGTATACTATTATGTGAAACTGTCAAACAAACCATTTGAGCTGGAATCTGTGACAAAATCAACAACATGTGTGTTACAAAAACAGCAGAAGCCTCACCAATGTCAGACTGTGTTGTATAAAGGGTGCATAACTGTCTTTATTACACGGCTTGGTTGTATGCTTGATTCGGATTGGTCGATCACTGAATTCAGCGGTGTGTTATTTCTGAATTATGACCGCTGAGCTCCAAAATAGACCGCTGTCTTATCAAAGGCTCAAAGCACCTGCTGATATCATCCATGCCAACATTTGCACACACACTCCTTGCCTGCCAAACCACTACCTCCAGGGACCCCCGGAGCTCCAGGGACCCCAGGGACCCCCTGGCGCCGCGCGCAAAAAGTGCAAAAATGACCAAATGACCACCCAACGGGCCTGCTCATGGGGTATTCCCGGGGACCACAGACTCCTGGTGCTCCAGAACGGATGCAAAAGTGGTCGCAAAAGTGGAGGACCCCCGCCACTGCAGCGCACATAAAATGCCGTAACTCGGCGGCGCAGACACAGCCGTGCGTACAGCGCCACCTGGCGGCGGACCCCGGCCACTGCAGCCCGCTAAAAAGGCTGTAACATGTAACCTGACGGTCGCTTATCTCCCGATAAGGGAGTCTTACTGGTAACAGCAGAGATAGTTAGACTTTCATATTAAACCAGAGAAATATTTCTGGCAAATCTATTACACGACATTGCTTGGATGGAACATGAGGATTGGCTAAGTGTTGGAATCAACAACAAAATATCTGAGAAATACATGCACAGGCACAAATTCCATTATGAGAAACGAAGGACCTTTTAAATCTCAACCTTTTTTGCAATGCATTTTTGGCTCATGGCTCAAACATATTTGCTGTGCCACCACGCAGAAGATTTCCACTCCTTACGAAAGATCTGATAGGCAGAATGGCAGAAAGATTGACATTGACATTGGAAAACAAATGAACAGGCAGTTGGGGGATATGAGCACTGCAATGAATAGATGTAGAGTGCTCAGTCATCACGCCCACCTTCGTGCATCTCATAAATAACGATACACATGAGCAACATGGGTAAACTAATATTTATTTTCATATATATCAGTTTCTGGGTGGCTCCATGGTTCAGTGACTGATTCAATTTATCCAAAAGATTGGATTTTAAACAGACAAAAAAAAAGTAATCACACAAGCCCTTCTGCTCTTCCCTTCTGTAAACACGAATCTATCCATCACCTCTAAGCGTGGGACGATATGAAAATGTCATATCACGATTACGATTTACGATATTATCGCGATAATCATAATCCATTATCCTGGGGCTGAACAATTGCCCAAAAATTGCAGATCTACAAGCTCACAACGCGTCGCATTGCGACGCGTTGTGAGCTTGTAGATCGGCAATTTTTGGGCAAAGACATTTGATAGAGTGAAATAAATACTGTATCAAGTACGTATATTCGAAGTACCTCTTACCAATTACAGAGGGTTTAAGTGGTACCGGATATGCAGCTCGGCAAATAAAAGGTGAATTGATCCCAGTGCATGACGGAGGACGATATCATGATAAATTAAATCTCCACAATACGATTATCTTGAGTGTTTTTTATCACGATAAACGATAATATCGCGTATCGTCCCATCCCTACTAAGCGATGGATTCTTTCCTACATCTTAAATGCAAGCTTATGTGGTCACATTCTGCATTATGTTGAGCTGTGGGTGCTGGGGGCGTGTTCCTCCCTCCGCATCATCAGCGCCCACACCCTTGGTGGGGTTGGCGATAGGGCCTTTCTGTGTGGAGTTAGCATGTTCTCCCCGTGTCTCCTAGGGTAGATGCCCTCACAAAAATATGCAGTAGTCCTGGTTTCTATACTACCTCCCCCTAGCCAGCCAGGTGCTCCCCGATTCCCCTGGCGCGGTAGGGGGAGAGCGGAAACCAGGACTACAGGTTAGGTAGTTGGCACTGGGTGAGAAAATGGGTTGCAAAAAACGTGGGATAAAAATATAATAATAAAAACAATTAAATGAAAGCCCAACGAGTCTTAAAAAGCACAGTGCGGAGGGTGGCGTTAAGACAAAAGAGTTGAGCCGAGCTAAGAGGACAGAGGTGGAAGATCAGTAAATATTTTAAATACTCAAGTACAGTGCATGTAATTACAGTCGTTATTTTCCACCAATGGAAGAGGAGTCTGTTGACTTCCAAAGGGAAGACTAAAACAAACAACAAACTATTCCTGAAGCTCTCATTCTTTCTACTGTCCAAATAGGCCGAAGGTGTGAGCCCCTAACACCTCCTTCCCACACATGTTTGTGTGGTATCCTTAATTCCCTTCAGTAGATTGCAATATTCCCTCTTGTGTTCAGCACAACAAAAATGCATTCATTGTGTTTGTGTAAACTCATTGAAATTTAAATACCCTGGAAAGCGCTCTATGGGTATAATGTATTAATGTAGTCAAGCAACTGAATTGAATGAAAAATATATTTTGCGGTTTCCTGGCACACAGTCAGTGTGAAACGTATGAGGAGTTTTGCCAATCAGGGAGGTTTAATGGACTTTGGGTGGACTACACGCATAATGGTGTAACACTGGGGGGGCTTGCTGGGTCCGCCAAATAATTGAGATCATGTGTTTAGATCAGGTGCTAGCCCGGTCGTTTTATGTGACGTCTCTCTCTCCCCTCTAAGGAGCAGCTTCAAGACACTTCACTGCAGCACCCAGAGAAGCCCTGCAGGGCTCTAATGGGCTTTTCCCTTTTTATGCAGTCATGCTATTCAGTAACTCTTGTTCCATTAGCCAACACCAACCTGATCCTGTTATATATTTCCATCATTGGGGGGATAGAAAAAAAGAAAGAAAAGTCAAAGAGAAGGTAATGGTGTGCATGTTTACAGATACATTAATACTAGGCTTGTGTTATCTGGTGATGGGCTTAAAAATATATATATATAAAATGTATATTCATCTCACTAAGTGCCTTATGAGTCTTTTAAGAGACGATTAAGAGAACAGCGGCAGACACCACTCCACAGTTTGTTCCTTCAGGCAACAAACGCAGAGTCTACATCAAAAGACGTACACAGAAAACTTTGCTGACTCACTTCACATGAATGATGTGAAAATGCTGGGAGCAAAACAGAAACTCGCAGCCGATGAGCTTATTCACAGCCAGACCAACTGTGTCCTCGTTGGCTTGGATATTTATGTCATAGTATATTAGAGAAACAGCACATTCGAGACGCGGAGCACTCGTGGTGCGGCACGGGGCGGAGCAAGCGGTCGCCACAACAACGTACTCCAGGCGGTGCGCCGCTCTATTGTCCACGACACTGCGAGCGGCTACCGAAGCCCCCCTGTATCCACGAAGCCCAAACGAGTTACGAGGCCCCCCTGGGTCCACGAAGCCCCAAGCGGCGCGAAGGCCAGCGGACCTTGGTCCTGCTCTTCGCCCCCGAGCGCCGCAGGCGCGAGTGGCCGCGAAGAGCGGGCCAGGGCCGCGCGGCCGGCGGAGCGCCGCGCGAGTTACGAAGCCGTGGTGAATGCAATCGTTATATTTATGCCCAGGCCGTAAGGCCTGGGCAAGCGCACGTTAAACGCCCTGTCCAAGTGACTACAATGGAGCTAATGGCTAGGCTAGGCTAGGCTAGGCTAGGCTAGGCTAGTAAATAAAGAGTAAACACTTCCGGTCTGCGGCGAGTTCAAAGCGTGACGTAACTCTCTTATATACACTCTGGTGAATGGCAGAGCAGTGGCTGACGTCGCCATCTGGTGGTGATTAGTGTGTGGTGAACGTCAAAACGAGTGCTCCTTGACAACTTTTACTGGTTTCTTGAACATACTGTAACATTTACATTCATCATACAGGTCATCACTCTCACTCACAAAGAAATTGATGCAGTGACGCACCAACATTTTCTACATTCTAGATTGCTACTCACCCCTACGTCTGACCAATGAACAAACTGTTAAACGGAAGACTGATGAAATAGACGGCTGACGGCCTCTACTTGGATAATTCGATGGACAAAAGGTCAGAGAGATATCCAAATAGATAGTAGAGCCCGACCATCGGTCTGGCCGATTGAAGTGATTTTGAATAATGGTGTTTAAATAAAATGTCTTCTGGGTAATGTTCTCAGATTGAAACTTTATCCTTTTCAGATTTTAGGAAGAATGCCAGTCATTAGTCATCAGAACTTTAATCAAGTATAAATGTGTCAAATAAGTCTAATAGCTGTAGTGTATACACCTGATGAAGAACGGATAGGCCGAAACGTTGTGTGTTTTTTTTCTCCGCTGTGTTAATAAAATTATTGGGAGCTTAGAGACAGTGTGCGGATTCATTCTCCTCTTCTTCGGGCTCTAATAGAGCCATATTGATATGGAGGACCAGGAAGTACTGGTGGGGCTCTAATAGACAGACATTTAGAACAGTGGTTCTCAACCTTTTCAGGCCGCGACCCCCAAAATAATCATATTTTAACTGGGGACCCCCCCCCCCCCCCACCCTGACGAGCACTAAGAGTTGAGGCATTACATTTAGCATAAAACGGTTCTATTGTGAAAATAGCAGATCGACATGCTCACAACGCCTCGCGTTGCGAGGCGTTGTGAGCATGTAGATCGGCTATTTTCAAAATTTCTTCCTCTAATATTTGAGAATTTGGCCAATGTTTAATTTACCATTTTAAAAGGTATTAAAAAGTCCTTAACATTGAAACGTGTATATATCCTCTATACACTTATACTATTATGTCAGGTTTGTTTACTGTTGAGAGAGAAAACAATCTTCCACATTAAGCTAATCATCTGGGGACCCCCCAACATAATTTGGGGACCCCCCTGGGGGTCCGGACCCACAGGTTGAGAACCACTGATTTAGAAGGTGGACCAGGAAGTACTCACAAGTCACGCAGACCAGCAGACCTCGGAGCAGCAACTCACAGGGCCCCTTCCAGTGCTCCCGGAGTCGGGCCCTGATGGGTGGCAGGATGATCTCCGCTGGGACGAAAAACTGGATGGCAAAGCTGACAAAGATTCCAAAGGAGTAGAGGATTTTCACAAGCTGATTGGTCCTGCAGAGAAAGGAAGAGAGAGGGAGAGAAATGTGAGAGTGTGAGAGCAAGTGAGCGAGGGAGAGAGAGAGACACACACAGACAGAAAGCATATTGCTTGCCAACTGTCCTGGAGGTCATCTCTATCATTCTGGAAATTAAGAACTTGGATCCACGCCCTACCATTTCTGGAGTGAGTAAGTAAGTATATTTTATTTATAGAGCACTTTTCACAGCCAGGACCGTCACAAAACGCTTTACAAAGGTTTAAAAACATAAAAGTAGTATATCAATAAAACAGTCACAAATAAATCACTTTGGGGGTTTTTACCTTTCAATCCGGGAACCCTTTTTGGGGTAGTTGTTGGTATCTACAGTATATAACAACATGATTTTTTTAATAAATATTTTAACATTTTCAGAAAACTTAGGTCAGGATTTCGAAGGCATTTTTAGAATTGGCCTCAGGTCTAAATGGGTTAACTTAATTATTATCATATTATTAATTATTATTAAAACAAAATAGCAACCGAACAACGGATAAAAACATATCAATCACAAAGAAACATGAGCAACATCGTTATAGGGGAAATACCTTTGGTGTAGTACATTTTTTGAGGGCACAAAGGCCAAATGCCAGGTCAGCAAGGCCATCAAATAAAACAAAGATTTTATAAATACACAGTATAACTATAAGCAAAATAAACAAATAAATACAGCTGTTCATTATTTCAGAATTCGGAATCTCAAAAAGACAGAAAAGAAGCAAAACTCTGTGTGGACACAGCATCAAGGCCACTGTGGCCTTATGTACCAGCAAAAATGTAAATGGAAAACAAGTCTTGACATTGCTTTTCTGTTACTTTTACTTTTTACTTTTACTTAAGATAATTTATTTTCACAATCATAATTTTTTAAACACAATCAACAAATCACCCATGGATCAAAACATTAGACACAGCCAGGGGACAAATGGAGGGCTAGACTCATTGTTCTGCTTAAGATTCAAGGTTTAGATTTAAATCATGAGTGCGTGACTGAAATGAACAACTAAAGGGGGGTATGCATGAGACATGACGAAGGGGCGGACACAGTATTGTGCACTGCATACTGCCCTGGAGGGGAAAAACACAGAGCCTATCATGGTAATTAAACCATGGCATGGTCAGTCTACTCAATGGTTTCCTGTAAAAAAAGAAGAAGTTTATGGCCACCCTTGGCAATTGCATTTTGGTTGACACCCCTTAAATCACCCTGGTTATTGTGGTCATAAAAGGCCTGGACACCATCCAATACAAGCACTCACAGGAGCACCTGGCGGCAGCCCATTGCCCTGACAAAGAGCACCTGTGCTCTATTGTGTGTGACGAGAATCTGTGTTGTGTGTTGAGACCACCTGCGTGTGTTGTGGCCGCTGGCATCAGTATTATGGCATAGCAAGAGGTTTATTTGTCACTACTCATACGGGTACAAGCAGTGAACTGCAAGTGTACCAGGGTCCACAGTACTGTGGTAACAACACAACAATAACAGCAACAATACTCAAATATACTCAAACATTTTTAAAAAGATATAATAATATAAGGTGATGCAATTGCAAGGGGAGGTCATAGTGTCCAGATGTATTTATAGGATGGGCAATAAGGCATAACCATGTACTGTTTAATACAGTTACAATTGTACATACCTTACATTTTGAATCGGTTTGAGCAATCTATACAGAATCAATTACAGCTTCAAATGCATTTGTTTTTCCTCTTTTTACCTATTCCGTTTATTCTCCAATGTTCAAGGTTCTGACAGCCGCCGGGGGAAAAAAAACTCTTGTTGAGCCCCAGGCATTGAGACAGCACAAAGCACTTGTCAGTCCGTATCGTCACAAACTGTCTGTATCTGTGTTGCCTGTCTTTTATATACCTTTTTGCTCTACTCCAGCATTTACTTTGCTCAGACGAACACAACACTTCCTGCAGAACTCGTGGACCCCGGCATATTGTACATATTGTATGTCAAACTGACCGGGATTCATCTACTACTTGCCAAAGAAATGCTTAACAGAAGCTGCAGACTGCATGTTAGGATTTAATTGATAGCCATACTATGGTATAAAAAAAAGACTACATTATCTAAAGAAATTAAATTAAAAAAGAAAGAAAAGCCGTGTCTGCTACAAGTCGGGTGATAAGAAGCAACCTGCTCACTCCTCATGCATTGAAGGAAGCATGAGCTCAGTTCGGAGCTCTCCCCAGGTTGGCAGAGGGAGAGTCGAGCTAGTATTACTTTTTGAAACACACTGCACACTGCAATTCATAGACTCAAACCTGAATAAAGATTAACAGTCATGACTCACAAGCAATGTTTTATAAGGCCCATTTAATCTCCTCTCTTACAAGTAGAGGCTTAAGGAATGAGGTCCAGTGTTTGACTGTTTTTGTGCTATGGTGTGCTGTGACAGTGGCGCCGCAGGCCCCAGGGAAGGAATTAGCTGCAGTGTGTCGACCAAGGAGTACCGTGGACTCTATTGGGAGATGATTAATAGAGGTTATCACACTGTAATGACCTCGGCGGGGGGAACACAAAAAGGCATTTTCCTCCATGACAACAGTGGCAAGTCAACAGGCAGATTGTTGACAGTGAGTGGAAACCAGAACAGGTCCCCATTAGGCCAATAGGGAGAGTGATGAAGCCAACTAATCTCTGAAGGGAACACAATGGGCCAGAGGGATGCTTGTTGCAGATAAAATGGGTAATATACTAATACAAGGGGGGAAAGGCTTGAATATAGACAGTTCGTTATGGTAATGTGTCGATTATGAGATTGAGCAGGATACAGTGGAATTCCTGAGTGAAGGAAGGGAAGGAGTGGGCCGGGCGGAAGGGTAATCACTTGTTTCCTGCAGAGGATCGCCCCGATGGTCAATTTCAACACACTGAAGACCATAGCTGGTGCAATCATTCAGCCCCTCTTTGACTACGGAGTCCACGTATGGTATCACAACGCCCCAAAAGCCCTAAAAACAAGGCTCCAAACAGCCCAAAACGAACTAATTCGGGTCCTGCTTAACCTTCATTTTCAGACTCACCTCACCGCTACTCACCAGGCAAGCGTGGGGTGGCTCAGAGTAGCAATGAGCCTGGTGTACAAGATACACTACACCACTAAGATACCCATGTACCTGACAATATACTTTAAAAACGTCGAGGATGTCCACAATTACACCAGAGGCAGCGCCACAGATCACGTCCAACCCAGAGTCTACTCAAACAAAGGGTCAAACTCGTTCTCCTGCTATACCACCAAAATGTGGAACGCCTTACCGAAGGCCTTAAAGGAGTTTAAAGCCCTAACATCCTTTAACATCGCCTTGAAAAAACACTTACAGGCAGCAGCCGCTCGCAACTGGTAAAAACAAACCTAGCCTAGTCTGAAAATGAATACGAACATGATTGACATAATGTGGGGTAGACTTTTTTATTTACGTGCTCCGAAATTCACTCTGATATTCAGCCCGAAAAACGCAGCAGTGTGCAAAGACCTTTACTCAAGTACATTTTGAATTCCGGACTTTTACTTGTAACTTCTACATTTTTACATAGCTACTGTATTGATACTTTTATTAACTAAAAAAAGCTAAGTACTTTTTTGACCACTGCTTATATACTGTAGGCCCTAATATGATTCATGCACAACATTTCTACATGCTATTAGGTCAAAACAAATTGCCCCTCGCCTATGCTGCAATATACAGCAGATTTATGGTGCTCTGTGGATTAAAGTGGAGCAGAGAAGAGACTAGGGGTGAATCAGGTCTACAGGGTCCAAAAAACGTCTTCCAACCTAAAAAAGATTATCTTGTCACCTTGATCGAGCTATAAATATACATATAAGTTGGATGAATTGAGTTTGGAGGTTAAAAGACAAACATTTGTGACTTGTCACTGGTTAAAATCCCTCCTCAGCTTTGTGGCTGTGTGGAGTATACTCGTGCATTGCTAGAGTTTGTAGTACTAAATTGGAGCACTGGATTACTAAAGTGGTGTGTGTGCGTGCGTGCGTGCGTGCGTGCGCAAGGCGTTGTGAGCTCGTAGATCTGCTTTTTTTGGTTAAAGTTCTCAGAATATGGACGTTAGGGTTGAAGTGGTTAATATAAAGAAGGAGAAAAAAAGGTTTCTATCACACAAACATTTGGAGGACCCTGTAGTAACTCTGAGGACCCCTAGGGGTCCCGGACCCCCTGTTGAAGACCCCTGTATTAAAGCATAAACTGCCAAAAAGCTATCTAAAATAAATGTATAAATAACTCAAAACATTAATAATGCTTAAAGATGACAAACAAAAAATGAATATGGAAATCTATGTTAGCTCAGGCTCATTTAATAGTACGGACACAGCTGCTCCACTGCTCAGCTGCCAGTGTCGGTGTGCATATTATGCAAGTGTGCGCTGATATGTTATTTTGATTGAGTGTGGAAACGTGTGTGCATGCATGCAATGTCATTTGACACGCAACAAATTGCATGTATCAAACATAGTGAAATTAAATCTGCAAAGAAATCCATCACCTGGTAAAAGTCCTCCCCTTAGACTAATGACATTGGCACCAGCTGATTAATTGAATTAGGCACAAATTACTTTGGCAATTAAAGTGTCGTTCTCCAACTGCTCCCCCCAGTGCTACTATGACTCTGTTAATGTACTGGGACTGAGGAGTGCAAATAAAACTAGAAAGGTGCAATTATGGTCAATTAAATTAAATGGAAAGTGTGGTTGCCTATTTACAGTATATTACATGATGTGAAGTCACGTGAAGCTTGACCAATCAGGAAAGGGACATTTGGGGTTACTCTAAAAATAAGAATAAAGGCCCATTCCCACTGGGCCAGATAAACAGATACAAAAATATATTTCTCCATTCAAATGGATGGTAAGATCCTGATAAAAAAAGATATCTGTGAACGATATTTTTTATCTGTATCTTACCATCCACTTGAATGCAAAAATATATTTTTTTATCTGTTTATCTAGCCCAGTGGGAATGGGCGTTATTATCGTTTTTCACGATAAAAAAACACTCACGATAATCGTATCATGGAGATTACATTTATCGTGATCGTCCTCTGTCGTGCACGGGGATCACTTCACCTTTTATTTGCCAAGCTGCATATCCGGTACCATTTAATTTTAAACCCTCTATAATTGGTAAAAGGTACTTATAATATACGTACTTGATACAGTCTTTTTTTCACTCCCTTTCAAATGACTTTGCCAAAAAATAGCCGATCTACAAGCTCACAACGTGTCACGTTGCGACGCGTTGTGAGCTTGTAGATCTGCTATTTTTTGGCAAATGTTCCGCCCCAGGATAATGGATTTTGATTATCCGATAATATCGTAAATCGCGATTTCTTTTGTCACAATAATCGTGATATGAAATTTTCATATGGTCCCATCCCTAGATGAGAAGAGCCCAACTTCCCCCTCCCATCCTCAGCACATTCTACAGGGCCACCACAGAGAGCGTTCTGGCAAACTGCATCTCTGTCTGGTCTGGTCTGCTAGCTGCAGTGAAACAGACTGGAAAACTGTGCAGAGAGTGTTGAAGACAGCGGAGAGGATTATTGGGACTTCACTGCCTTCCATCAAGGACATTGCCCAAAACCGCTGTCTGTCAAAGGCAAATAAGATCATGTCTGACCTTACCCATCCACATCAGGGACTGTTCAATCTGCTGCCCTCTGGCAAGAGGTACCGCAGCATCGGAAGCAGAACGGCCAGATTTAGCAAGAGTTTTTTCCCCCCAAGCCATAAGACTTGTGAACTCTGTAAAAGCTCAAATGTCCTGTTAAAAAGTGCAATATCCCCTGACCTTTCTCCTATATGCTGATTAAGAATCCTGTTGTGCAATATCTCCATGAATCTGATTTGTGATTTTATTTATTTGTTTTTTAGTTTTTAGTATTTTAACATTCTTTTAAATAGGAGCCAGTTAAATGAAATTTCGTTCATTTATGCATTTCATGTACAGTATATGTTGAATGATAATAAAGCTATCCATCTATCTCTATATTAAAGCTGTGTATAGTACACCCACTGTATCAATCCAGATTTAAACCATGAGGCCAATCACTTATCACACCAACACGCACACACACACACACACACACACACACACACACACACACACACACACACACACACACACACACACACACACACACACACACACACACACACACACACACACACACACACACACACACACACACACACACACACACACACACACACACACACGTGTCACAAACTCACACCAACTACAAGCGGTTTTGTCCCATGTTCCGTGATGACTGCATTGGCTGAGACGGTGGTGTTGGCCTCTCGGTATTGTGCTGTGTGCTGGTGGCCTATGTGAAGAAAGGCCTCTGTATTGTGCTGTGTGCTGGTGGCCTATGTGAAGAAAGGCCAATTTGTACTTGCTGCACCTTTTAAAGCTCATTTCTTTAACCCCGCCTTCCACTGACAGCCACCATGTCCGCAAGCATTAAGGAAATGGATTGGCCTTTCCTCATACACGACCCACTTAGAGCTCCACACACAAGTCTATCCATCAGACGGCGCTGTTTCTTTCTTTTTTTCATTTTTTTTTTCAGATGCTACCCCACCTCCAGCAAGCAACAGACACACACAGAGAGAGAAAGAACGAGAGTGTGCAGTAGAATTGTACAGTAATCAGCATTTTGAAAATGCAAAGCTTTTACTTTGTGTGTTTAATTGTGCAGAAAGCAAGTGAACAATCTCATCACCTTCCCTTGACATCAACCATTCTCTAAAGTAGTAAGTTAAAAGGTTGACAACCTGTCCATGGACGCGTCCTGGACGTGGACGCGGCGGCCAACGGCTCTTGCTGGCCTATTTTGCCAATGGAGATGTGCCACATCTAGACAGGTCACATCTTTTTATGTTATTTATTTTTTGTCTTGCCTTAAAGGACAACTCCACATTAAATAACACCGAGGCTCATTTTCCTACTTATATACAGTAGATCCCAAATGACTTGTCCATGGGGTCTATTAGGCAGAAATTCTCCTGTCGTCCAGTTTCCCCAGCAGACCTTTTCCGGGACTTGGCAAAACACATAAAGGTCCTACACCATGCATTTAAAAAAAAATTATATAACACTGTTTGTGTCCCAAAAACGTTTTTGAAAAGGTTTGAGGCTAAATTACCACTCCTGAATACAGAGCCCCTGTCATTTCTGCCTGGCTTTCAGAGCATTTTCAGCTGCAGTACCACCTTGTCCTGAGTGGGAGGACTGCGCTATTGAGCCAGTTTTGGCCCCACACTCCTCCCCACCTCCTGCTCAGCAGGCCTGCCCACCCCTCCCCAACCCTCTCCCAGCTCCTCCTGCCTCCTTTTCAGGCCTGCCCACCCCTCCCCAACCCTCTCCCAGCTCCTCCTGCCTCCTTCTCAGGCCTTGTGACATCACAAATCTGACCTTTCACAATCAGGACCGTTCTGAGACATGCTAACATAGATCTGCCCATAAACTGAGAAAGACACAATGGTCAGAAATAGGACTTTGTGAGGATAGAAGTTGCTGGTGGGACACCAAGAAAATACATAAAAATTGGAAAAATGTAAATTCATGGTGTAGTCCCTATAACAGCATAACATCTGTTTAGCAGACTGTGGCGGCTTGTGTGGGACAACGATGGCATGGATGTGTGTGTAATGACAACTAATAACAGACTGATTCTTAACTGTTTTACTGCTACGAACGTTCCCGTTCGCCCCATTTCTCTGTGTCGCGTCGCGCCAATACGGCCGTTCGTTCGTTTACCTTGTTGATGTCCGTAAGCTGATGAGGGGTCGCGCCGCTGTGTACTGTAATCACATCGCCCGCAGTGATGGTCTTAAAAATCCCTTATGCGTTAACATCAACGGAGACCAATTCTCTTCTGTGTTGATTTCTCTGGCCATGTGGCTCTGTGGCCAGAGACTGGTCTCAATGGATGGCAACACATAATGGCCAAATTCACATTAATTCTTGCATGACGCCGCCCTCTGCTGCCTGGTCTGCCAAAGTGCATGTTGCACAATCCAAAAAAATAAAAAAAATAATAAATAAATAAATGTCTATCTATCTACTATAACGTCGCAAAGGTAAGCCGCTTTTTGCCGGCGCCAGACCCAATAAATAAATAAAACATCTGTCAGTAAAAGAGTTATCAAGCAACAAATTGCTTAAAGGAGTAGTTCACCCGCAAAATGACTTTTTCTCTATTGATTACTCATGCCAATGACGCCATGGAGACTTAATTCAATAATATTTGATCATAGTAAATTTACTATGACCCATATGCATTTGGGTCCCCATCAGGAATCAATGGGGGTACATTTACCATAATAGAATGTTTGTCTTGCGACAATGCGACAAATACAAAAAATATATTATAGTACTCAAATCTCCATGGCGTGAGTAATCAATAGAAAAAAAAGTTCATTCTGGTGGTGAACTACTTCTTTAAGTTGCGGTAGGCTTATGGGCTCCACTCTATGCTATGAGGGCTGCTGGGGTCTGCTGGGGAAACTGGCCGATATGGGCATTTCTGGAAAATGAACTAAATGTTATTTAGTCTGTAGTTTTAAATATTGGGTGGATGAGGTGTGTACTCTTGGGGAAACCAGTAAAGATGCCTGCAGACTGTACAAAATCTACAGCCATTCCTAATTCTCTTAATAATCAGATGACAAGATCGTGGATGGACAGGAGGACAGATTGAGTGCAAACCAACACTCTGGTGGAGGAGTAATACAAAGTAACATAGAAATGGGAAAATTTTAAAGGTTTAAAATGGTGAAACAACTAAATCCCTCTTACTTGACTCACAATATTAAACAGGAACATTTTAGAGAATAAATGTTTTTGGTCTTTCCTCCCTTGTCTTACCATGCATTGTGAGGAAGGTTTAGCGTGATGCTTGCTTTGATGTCCTCACCGAAGTGGAGGTAGCCCAAGGTAGCCAGCGTGACGTAGAGGACGGTCACGATGCCCATCCCGATGTTCAGAGCCATGGGGAAGCGCTTGGGATCCCTCATCTGGTTCTCCAGAGGAAGAACCTAGAAAAGAAAGACAAAATTACAAACATAATTTCCATCTGCCTCATATATACTGTACAGTATACAGTCATTGTCAACACTTGAGCGTAATATAAGTATCTCCTTTCTTGCTCAAACTGTTGGTGTCACATCATTGTGCATAACGTAACAATCAATTCAAACTATTATGGCACTGGTTCTCAAACTTTTTCATGTCAAGGACCCCCCAAATTGACAATTATTAGCCTGCAGAACCCCATTTGAAAAGATATGCCAGGGACCCTCATAAGAGAAGCCTTCTCTTATGAGGGTCTGTTTATTTAGCTCTGGTGGCGAATTTGGTGTGAACTGCTCCTAAAGCCCTCTCTCTTGAATGTATTTTTTTAAGTTGTTGCAAAAATAAGTAAATAATCATATAGACATTTGCTGATGGTGTCTAGAAAAGCACAGTTTATATAGTGTTACAATTAGGTAAAAAATAAACCTTAGAAACCCATTAAAACAACAGGATAAACCGTACAAAATCCGAAGATTTTATGAACCCAGTCTTGCACCCCCTGCTAGAAGAGGCTAGAATCGCCTATGAGAGAAGGTTTTTACGGGCTCAGTGATTCTCAACCATTTTAATGCATTCAATGGCATTTCTATCTCTGGGACACCAATTTATATTGTAAAATCAATGTTAACACATCGGGTGCCCCTGGATTGCCCCATTTATCCCCTCTTGCTGCCCAGGCCCACCCACCATTGTATTGAATCCGGCCCTGCTGCGTCAATGCATGCGTCACTTGGTCACATGAGCGCAGACAAGGATGTTATTGTGTAACTTACTGTATGGGCCAGTGTTGATCATAGCTGTTCATTGCCGATCAAAATTTGGACATTTTGCCGCACCACGCCACAGTTTTTAGCCATAGAACAAACATCAGAGATAAAGGGTGTTAAAGATGGGGAAATGCATTGGAGTATACGGAGAAAAACGGCCGCGCGATGCTCTCAGCGTCGACTCGAAGCGACTAGCGGCTAATGGGCTACATCCAGGCGCAGCCCCAACCTAACGGTGAGATTTAAAGTTAATACTGTAAATACAGTAAACACGTCAACGCGTCGTGGGCCTCCAGAGACATCAAAGAGATTGGCGTGTAGACACCTCGTGGTCACCCGCTGAGTTAATTTAACTCTGTCTGATGTTTAACTCAAATGGAACCATATGTCCATTTGTCCATATGTCCAATGTCCAAAACAAGCAATTCAACAAGAGCAACTGTCCAAGGAATATTCTGTACACAGCCACTGGTCCATGGATTCTCATTCAGCTCTAGTTGTGCAAGGGTCCACTAAAACCTTAAGCCCGCTTCTCAATGCTGGGACATCCTAATGGTACTTAAAGGATTGTGTTCCCTCTCGTGCCTTTAAGCAAGGGTAAGATTAATTCCCTTTTCACATTGACTGCTAGTTAATTCTAATGATTTATTTTTATTTTTTCTTCTTCTTTTTTTTATTTTCATTTCTGCTAATGGCAGAAATGGAGGGAAAGCACCCTGTAGACAATATGCCTTCCGATTGGTTCCAAGATTTCTAGCGGAAGTGCTGCGTTTAACGGACGTTACGTCATGCGGTGCGGGTCTGTTTACATTACCCAGCGAAAAAACTAAAATAGATTGTAGCTCTTAACTCGCTCTTAATAGGTATAACATTGCTTGAATCAATGTTTTTGTTTGTATATTGTTTATTGCGAGCGCAACCGATGGAGCAGGAGACATAAGACCAGATTTTTTCGTGCAGGGAATACGTTTGCAGGAACACCGCACTGTGAAAAAAATACAGCTTCCGGGAAAATTCAGCCCCACCTCCCAGAACGCCTTCTGCCTCCTATTGTCACCAGGCTTTTCTCTTCGCAGATGAGTAAGCCTGGCTACGCGAGGCTAGGGGGGAAAGCTAAATTAAACCAGAATACAACAACATATGACAACATTTACATCTTTCAATCTATGCAAGCAACCAGTTGGTTGAAATTTGTTAAGTTTCTTGATTCAATATTTAGATATTTAATATTAATTTGACCATGTATAAACCCATTATAACTTTGAACAACATGTTACTCATTAAAAATAAACATCCCTGGTTCTGGACTGATACTGTCTATCTAATGCATGAGGGAGCAGTTTTT
>NC_137817.1:20470536-20608036 GCF_963921795.1 Nannobrachium achirus
AGAGCTTTCACTTCCAGAAGAAATAGAATTTGAGATACAACGTTGTCGCCGCGCCACGCCGAATAAACCCCCCGACGGCGCTAATCCGAGGTCCATAGTTGTTGACTTTCTACAGTTCGAATGCAAAGAGTGCATCCTGAAGGAACTATGGAAGAAGGACATTAAGGTAGAAGGGAAACGGCTATCATTTGATCATGATTATGCATGGGAGGTGCTACAGAAGCGTAAATTATACGCCGAAATTAAAAAGAAATTAAAACACGAAGGAATCGGTTTCTCAACGCCTTTCAAAAAAATTAGAATACGCTGGGATGATGGACCAAAGGTATATGATAACCCACTGGAAGCAGCTCGAGACATGAGGAGGAGGGGTCTGGAGATCCACGTGAAGAAGCCAGAAGTCACGATGGAAGAGAGGATACGGGCGGCATCGCAGTGGCAACGCGTTGGGGACAAGGAGGCGATCTTGAGACGTGCGAGGGAGAAACTACAGGAGTTCCGAAGAGCTAAAGAAAGCTAAGGGGGAAAAGGTGGTGGGGGGTGTCTGCTGTGTCTTATTACAGACTAAAGTGAGAGATGCATTATAGCCAGCTATGATGTCCACTATTTTGAGTTTGAGAATGGAAACGGAGGGAGGGGTGACGGGAAAGAATGGGAGAATAAATAAAGTTGTGTGATGCTATGTTACTAAGGCCTTAAAGAACTACAGGAGGTAAGAATGACATTGAAGATAATAATAATAAAGTAGCCCAATATAATATAAAAGAAAAGATAGGGATAAGAAGGAATGTGCAGTAGAAGGAAACACAACATGGGAAATATAATCTGAATGTTTTTTCTTGTTATTCATTTCTTTGTTTTCCTTTCTCTTTTGAACATGTAAGCTTAATTGTGACAGTTTCTTTTTTAATACTATATAGACTAGTCCTGGGCCTCCTGGCTGTGTTTTTACAAATAAGAAATGAGACACAGAGAGCATCCCCCACCAAATGAGAGATTCCTCGACTTAGAATGCAACTTGGAATGGCATGGGGAGCAAATGTGAATACATGTTGGACATTTCTAGTAGGATGGGGAGCCCGGAGATCCTTTTCGGGCCTTCTACCACTAGAGAGGGGCCCTCCAGTCAGTGGAGGATTTACACCCCTCTCCCACCAACAGGGACTTGAGGCAAGGAGAACGAGCCTCTATCTGGGGAGTCAATTTTTGTTTTTTGTTTTTTGTGTTGTGTGTGTGTGTGTGTGTGTGTGTGTGTGTGTGTGTGTGTGTGTGTGTGTGTGTGTGTGTGTGTTTTGTTAAAAAAAAAGTTAAAAATGTTTGATTTAAAGGTGATACACCATGAAATTTCACTTTTCCTAATTTAAAACCTTTTTTTGGGGTCCCATTAGCACCTTCTATCCTCACAAAGTCCCATTTCTGACCGTTGTGTCTTTCTCTGGTTTTGAGAAGGCGAAGGTTAAAAGTATCCCACGGGTTCTCAAAACAGGCTGTCCAGATTTGCTGCCGATTGTGACGTCATCTGCCGATTGTGACGTCATCACAAAAAAAAAAGTTTTTTTTTTTTTTTTACAAAAAAAAAAATCTTTTTTCAAAAAAAAATTTTTTTTCTAAAAGATTTTGGGGGGGGGGTGGCGCAGTTCAGGCCAAAGGTGGTACTGCAGCTGAAATGCTCTGAGAGCCATTCAAAAATGAGAGAGACTGTCTATTCAGGAGCGGTAATTTAGCCTCAAACCTTTTGAAAAACGTTTTTGGGACAAACAATATGACATAAATACTTTTTAAATGCATGGTGTATCACCTTTAAAGTGATCCCTGGCTAATACGACAAATATGCCTTAATACATTATAATAGTCCTCTATAACTACAATGTAAAATTAAAAACACCTTAAATATTGTATTTCTCCTGGAAATAACGAATCTTTCACTCAATAGGGGAAATGCCTGTCGCAAGTTGATGATGTCATAAATGTTATGTGTGATCTATCCCTATGGAATTTACGGCATGCATGTGCAAAAAACACATTTGAAATATTGATTTGATGCTCATATTAACCATAGGAAATATTAAGTTCGTTTTTATTTTCACATGCATGCCATAAATTCCATAGGGATAGATCACACATGACATTTATGACATCATCAACTTGCGACGGGCATTTCCCCTGTTGAGTGAAAGATTAGCTATTTCTAGAAGAAATAAAATATTTAAGTTGTTTTTAATTTTACTTTGCAGTTATAGAGGACAATTATAATGTATTAAGGCATATTTGTCGTATTAGCCAGGGATCACTTTAAGTATTTGCAGTGCTCGGTGTAGGGGGGTAAAAATATTCAGAAAGAAGAATCTAAATGCAACACAACGATGTGAAGGTGGAATTGATAAATGTAAAGAGGTTAAACAATTCAATCGAAAGGAGTAAGGTTATAGCAAATAATAAAAAGGGAAAAATGTAAATGATATGGAGAAACTAACCCATAACTCGAAGAATGTGAAAAATGGACTGAAAATGGAAATCAACAGGACTAAACGAACACCCATGAACCGGCTGGAATGTGATGCATAATGTTATATGGAACCCCTGCACTACAACTGTTTCGGTATTTGAAAATCTGCTAATAAAAATTAAGTAAAAAAAAAAAAAAAAAGGTACAAATGCTCTTTACAAATACTCACAGGGTGAAGGCACAGGCTGAAGGACCACATAGGGTTTTTACAGTACAGGGTTTAAGTGGTTAAGAGGCATGACCAGAAAGGGCCACAGGGGACATAAGTGAATGTTCATTAAGGTTCAGGTTCAGGTTCAGGTTCAGGTTCGGTTTATTAGTCAAATGCGTATCCATACAAGTACAGACAAACAATGAAATGCTTGTGCCAAGAGCACTCTCAGCCTTATTGCACACAAAACAATGACAACAACAGGTCACCCAGGACAACCCAAAAAACAACAAAACAACCATACAGTGTGACAGTGTACAGTTTAAAAACTGCGTATATTGTACATGACTACCTACGTCTCGCTTCCATCTCTTCGTTAAGCAGCCTGATTGCTTGAGCATAAAAACTATTACTGAAACGGGTGGTGTGAGATTTGATGCTCTGGTAACGTTTTTTTGAAGGGAGGAGATAGAACAGGGAATGGGCGGGATGACAGCTGTCCTTTAAGATGTTCTCTGTCTTTTTCTTACAGCGTGTGTTATAGATTGTGTGTAGCTGTGGTAATTCTGTGCCAATGATTTTGGCAGCTCTCTTCACAATTCTCTGTAACTGTTTACTGTCTTGAGCAGTCACGTTACCAAACCACACTGTTATGCATCCTGTCAATACACTTTCTATGGTACAGCGATAGAAATTAACAAGAGCCTTGGTGCTTAGGCCAAATCTCCTGAGGCGCCGCAGAAAGTACAATCGCTGCTGCGCTTTCTTAAGGATACCTTCGCTGTTTTGAGACCATGTGAGTGAGTTTGTTATGTGAACACCCAGGAATTTGAAACTGTCCACTATGTCTACAGGTGAACCATTTATGGTTACGGGACTGTGATTGACTTCAGATTTCCTAAAGTCAACGATGATCTCTTTTGTTTTACTAACATTTAGAGAGAGATTGTTATTCTGGCACCATAGGGTTAGCTCTTCAATTTCCCTCCTATAGGCCCTCTCATCATCGTTGGATATTAGTCCTATAACCGTGGTGTCATCTGCAAATTTGAGAATAGAATTATTTCCACACCTGGCAACACAGTCATAGGTGAACAGACTATACAACAAGGGACTGAGGCAACAGCCCTGGGGCGCTCCAGTCCTGGTCAATATCTTAGATGAATGCTTGTTCCCTATTCGTACAGATTGTGGCCTGCCTGTCAAAAAGTCAAACAGCCAGTTGCAGATACTACTGCCCAGACCAAGACCCCTGAGTTTCAACACAAGCTTAGATGGTACAATCGTGTTAAAGGCAGAGCTATAATCTATGAAGAGTAGTCTGACATAAGAGTTCTTATTCTCCAGATGTTTCAAGGCAATGTGTAGTGCGAGAGAAATAGCATCATCGACTGATCTATTAGCACAGTATGCAAACTGTAATGGATCAGTATTGGCAGGGATAATGTGCGTTATATGTGATATAACCATTTTTTCCAGACACTTCATAAGAACAGAGGTCAAAGCCACAGGGCGATAATCATTAAGACAGGTGACAGGATTTTTCTTTGCTATGGGTACAATTATGGTTTCCTTGAAACACAACGGTACCGCACACAATGACAGGGACATATTGAAAATGTCAGTAAAGACTCCCGAAAGCTGGTCAAAACACAACTTAAGGACACGTGAGGCAATCCCATCAGGACCGGCCGCCTTATGAGTCCCAACGCTTTTAAAAGTTTTACTCACATCTCGTTGTGTCACCTGCAGCTCCACCGCACCGGGTGTACCCCGCACCGGTGTAACTGGGTCCGTGTTGTGAGATTCAAAGCGGGCGAAAAAGTTATTCAATTCGTCTGGTAGAGAGTCCGAAAGCGGGCAGTGTTCTGTTTTACATCAACGACTCTTGGTGCGCTAATGTGGATATAGTCTCACACCACTGCTCGTCGGTGCTGGAGCACTTAACACTACGGTGCAGACCGTTTTACCTACCCAGAGAATTTCCTTGTGTGTTGCTGACGGCTGTATACATCCCACCAGAAGTGAATGCATCCGAAGCTATGGACGAGCTAAGCGATGTCATTTGTAAGCAGGAAAATAAGCACCCGGAAGCCATTTCAATCGTGGCGGGGGACTTTAACCACTGCAACTTGAAATCGGTGTTGCCGCACTTCTACCAGCACGTTAAGTGCCCAACAAGGAAGGTAAGGACGCTGGATCACTGTTATTCCACCATCAAGGATGCCTACAAAGCGGTCCAACGGCCCCACTTTGGGAGATCTGACCACCATGCGGTGCTACTACTACCTGCCTACAAGCAGAGGATGAAGAGCGAGCAACCCAGGGTGAGGTCTGTACAGTGCTGGTCCACAGATAATGTATCTAAACTCCAGGGCTGCTTTGAATCGACAGAATGGTCCATCTTCAAAGACTCAGCCACAAGTTTGGATAAATATGCTGACACTGTCACCAGCTATGTTAAATTCTGTGTGGATAATTGCATCCCAGCGCGAACCGTTCGCTCCTATCCCAACGAGAAGCCGTGGATGAACCAGGATACTCGTCTGAAGTTGAGGGAGCGCCGAGCCGCTTTTCAATCTGGGGACGAGGAACGGTACAAAAAATCCAGATACGACCTGAGGAGGGCGATCAGAGACGCTAAGAGACAATATAGGGACAAACTGGAGAACAACTATAGTGGCTGTGACGCACGGCGTATGTGGAGAGGGCTGCAGGCGATTACGGATTACAAACCGAAGCCGGCTGTTATTAACACCTCGGACTCTCTACCAGACGAATTGAATAACTTTTTCGCCCGCTTTGAATCTCACAACACGGACCCAGTTACACCGGTGCGGGGTACACCCGGTGCGGTGGAGCTGCAGGTGACACAACGAGATGTGAGTAAAACTTTTAAAAGCGTTGGGACTCATAAGGCGGCCGGTCCTGATGGGATTGCCTCACGTGTCCTTAAGTTGTGTTTTGACCAGCTTTCGGGAGTCTTTACTGACATTTTCAATATGTCCCTGTCATTGTGTATGGTACCGTTGTGTTTCAAGGAAACCATAATTGTACCCATAGCAAAGAAAAATCCTGTCACCTGTCTTAATGATTATCGCCCTGTGGCTTTGACCTCTGTTCTTATGAAGTGTCTGGAAAAAATGGTTATATCACATATAACGCACATTATCCCTGCCAATACTGATCCATTACAGTTTGCATACTGTGCTAATAGATCAGTCGATGATGCTATTTCTCTCGCACTACACATTGCCTTGAAACATCTGGAGAATAAGAACTCTTATGTCAGACTACTCTTCATAGATTATAGCTCTGCCTTTAACACGATTGTACCATCTAAGCTTGTGTTGAAACTCAGGGGTCTTGGTCTGGGCAGTAGTATCTGCAACTGGCTGTTTGACTTTTTGACAGGCAGGCCACAATCTGTACGAATAGGGAACAAGCATTCATCTAAGATATTGACCAGGACTGGAGCGCCCCAGGGCTGTTGCCTCAGTCCCTTGTTGTATAGTCTGTTCACCTATGACTGTGTTGCCAGGTGTGGAAATAATTCTATTCTCAAATTTGCAGATGACACCACGGTTATAGGACTAATATCCAACGATGATGAGAGGGCCTATAGGAGGGAAATTGAAGAGCTAACCCTATGGTGCCAGAATAACAATCTCTCTCTAAATGTTAGTAAAACAAAAGAGATCATCGTTGACTTTAGGAAATCTGAAGTCAATCACAGTCCCGTAACCATAAATGGTTCACCTGTAGACATAGTGGACAGTTTCAAATTCCTGGGTGTTCACATAACAAACTCACTCACATGGTCTCAAAACAGCGAAGGTATCCTTAAGAAAGCGCAGCAGCGATTGTACTTTCTGCGGCGCCTCAGGAGATTTGGCCTAAGCACCAAAGCTCTTGTTAATTTCTATCGCTGTACCATAGAAAGTGTATTGACAGGATGCATAACAGTGTGGTTTGGTAACGTGACTGCTCAAGACAGTAAACAGTTACAGAGAATTGTGAAGAGAGCTGCCAAAATCATTGGCACAGAATTACCACAGCTACACACAATCTATAACACACGCTGTAAGAAAAAGACAGAGAACATCTTAAAGGACAGCTGTCATCCCGCCCATTCCCTGTTCTATCTCCTCCCTTCAAAAAAACGTTACCAGAGCATCAAATCTCACACCACCCGTTTCAGTAATAGTTTTTATGCTCAAGCAATCAGGCTGCTTAACGAAGAGATGGAAGCGAGACGTAGGTAGTCATGTACAATATACGCAGTTTTTAAACTGTACACTGTCACACTGTATGGTTGTTTTGTTGTTTTTTGGGTTGTCCTGGGTGACCTGTTGTTGTCGTATTGTTTTGTGTGCAATAAGGCTGAGAGTGCTCTTGGCACAAGCATTTCATTGTTTGTCTGTACTTGTATGGATACGCATTTGACTAATAAACCGAACCTGAACCTTAATAACAGCCGGCTTCGGTTTGTAATCCGTAATCGCCTGCAGCCCTCTCCACATACGCCGTGCGTCACAGCCACTATAGTTGTTCTCCAGTTTGTCCCTATATTGTCTCTTAGCGTCTCTGATCGCCCTCCTCAGGTCGTATCTGGATTTTTTGTACCGTTCCTCGTCCCCAGATTGAAAAGCGGCTCGGCGCTCCCTCAGCTTCAGACGAGTATCCTGGTTCATCCACGGCTTCTCGTTGGGATAGGAGCGAACGGTTCGCGCTGGGATGCAATTATCCACACATTAACACTTTGGGTGCCCCTAGATGGCGCCACATTTATCCCCTCTGGATGCCCTGACCAGCCACCATTGTATTGCACACGGCCCTGCTGCGTCAAATGCATGCGTCATGACGTCACTTGGTCACATGACCGCAGACAGGATGTTGTTGTGTAACATACTGTATGGGCCAGTGTTGATCATAGCTGTTGATTGCCGATCAAAAGTTGGTCATTTTGCCACAGTCTGCCACGGTTTTAGCCATAAAAAAACATCAGAGATAAAGGGCGTTAAAGATGGGGAAATGCATTGGAGTATATGGAGAAAAACAGCCGCGCGATGCTCTCAGCGTCCATTCGAAGCAACCAGCGGTGAATGGGCTACATCCCGGCGTAGCCCCGACCTTACGGTGAGATTTAAAGTTGTTACTGTAAATACAGTAAACGTGGCAAACGCGCCGTGGGCCTCCAGCGACATCAAAGAGTTTGACGCGTGGGCACCCGCTGAGTTAACAACCCATTTAGAACGGGTACACATTATTGTATAGCAGATATACAAGCTCACCGCGCGGCACCGAGTGCCGCACTGTGAGCTTGTAGATCTGCTATTTTTGAAAAGTCGTAAAAATTTGAATTTTTACCCGATTCTATAAGGGTCTTTTGAATCCTTCTAAGATTTTTTGAAAAACCTATGTTTCTATGTCAGCAATCTGGCCAGCCATCGTCAAAGAAAAGGTCCTTTTCACTTAACTGGAGCTCAGTTAGTCTGTTCTTGAGAGACTACTATGTCAGTGGTTCTCAAACCTTTTCATGTGAAGGACCCCCAAAATTATATTTATTTGGCCACGGACCCCCATTCAACATATTTAGTTCCAGGGACCACCCAGAAGCAAAATTTGAGTTACAAACATTCGCTTTGAAAATGCATATATTCAAAGATTTGCACACATTTTTAAGACTTTTTCAAAAATAGCAGATCTACAAGCTCGCAGCACCGTGCTGTGAGCTTGTATATCTGCTATTTTTCACTGGTTAAAGCATTCAATAATTCTAGGCCTAAATGGGTTAATACAAATTGAACAGCAGTGTGACTGAGAAAAACACTGCTTTGTGCTTTTGTGTGCCCACTGCCAGCATTAACTGTGCAATCAGAATGCACAAACATTTATAAAACTAACACAATGCAGTAATTTTCATCATGCTAATATTTGTGTTTACACCAGCTGTCAAGCAGCATGCATGGATAGAGTCGACACGTTGGATGATGTCAAGCCCCCGCACAGGGGACAATGATAGGGCTACGGTATTTCATTTAGACTACCACCCTCATTTACAAACAGAAATTACAAAAAAATAAATTAGCTCGACACCAGACAGTAAATCAGGATGTATCTCTGCAGTGTAGAAAAAGATAAATACAACAATACAGAAACCATTAGAAAACTAGCAATCTCCTTCAGACAGTGCGTGATAATTGCGACCGTCAGGTCGCAGTTACTATGAAAAGCTCCACCGGCTGTCAGTCAATCCGTCTGTCAGTCTGTCTGTCAGTCTGTCCGTTATATCTCTGCCACCGTTGGCCCTATTTCTCACATGGCCCTCTTCCAGCGCCACCATCAGGCAGATTTTTGCTAAACACATTTTTGGACACTGCTCCTACAGATTTTGCCCATTTCCCATATTCCCTCCTGATTGGCTACAATTCACCCAGGCAGATAGAGCCTGCTGGTTGGTCAGTCAGGGACCAACCAGAAGGCTAACAAAGGGTGAATTGCCACAAAGTTTGTGTATGCGATCTGACGGTCGTGTATCTCCCGATTAGGGAGTCTTACTGGTGATGAAGTGTTTTCAAAACATTTCAATCCTGGAATGCAATGATGCCATGCTCCTGCACTCTTTGAATGTGTCCAATTCCAAGGCAATCTGGTGGGTAATTTTCACGTGTGGTGCTGTCTGTGTGCCGGCTTGATGAAAAATAAAGTATTTTCTGCAGAAATGTTTTGACACATCACACACACAACACTTTTGTTGCTGTTGAATATACAGATTCCTGTGGACAGCGACAGTATTATAAGTATAAATTAAGCCTTACACTCAGGATGTACTGGAAGATGATAACCACGCTGACAGCCATGCACACGTTGGCCAGGAACGCCAGCACCGCCATGTTCTTCAGGTCCTTCATGAACACCAGTAGGATGAGGAACGGCAGGAAGAAGAGCATGTAGAGACGCAGGTCCAAGTCCCACGGCTCCGTGACGGGGGGCTGTCATGATGACATTTTACACAACGATTAATTGCCAAACACATTTGTGTTTGGCTTTTAGGCTTTCAAGTTGCACATGGCAGACATGACACATAACCTAAATACACAAAGAAATGACTGACATGTTTGACAACTTTCGACTTAAATAGCCGATCTACAAGCGATGCGACGCATTGTGAGCTTGTAGATCTGCTATTTCTACTATTTCAGAAAATGAATGAACATTTTTCAACATTCACAATTATGACGATTAAGACAAAATAATTGGGATTATGTCAAATAATTGCGATCAGACAATCATGTAATAATTGTGACAGCCCTACCGTGACGGAGGACGCGCTGGACAGCGGCCTCGGCAGCAAGGTGGCATTGGTTGACGACGCGTTGGCCAAGGCCATCAGGGACTCGGCATCCAGTGTCACATTCCTTTGGTCCCCCTCCACCACCTGGGGGTGACACAATCACACAAAAAGATAAAGCCACGTGCACGCCGGACATGATTAATGGTCCCCTTTTAATGAGTGAAACGTCACCGCTCCGGGTTCACCCCGCTGACCTTCAGCGAGGCACGTGGCGGGCCATATGCTCTTGGAACAGAGATGGATTACCTGCGCCCCTCTCGGAGACATCTCTTTAACCCTCTAGATATGAGGAACAGGGTGGCGGGCGAGTGAGAAGTGGAGGGCTAGCACTGAGAGGGGGTGTCAGGGAGAGTGATTGTCCCCGTTGGGCACGCTAAGGGATGGGGTGACAACATAGAACATGGGGAGAAGATGTGGATCTAGAATTGAATTGAGGAGGGGGCTTATGGGGGGGAGGGGGGGGGGGGGGCACAGGCAGTGAGCTAAAGCTAGCAGTGAGGTTGAGAATAGGTTGAGTAGGATGTGTCCTTGTCCCAAAGGCAATTGAAATTACACTATGAGATGCGTTAGTCTCGTGCCACTGTTGTTAGTAGGGATGGTCCGATCAAGTTTTTTGGAACCGATCACCGAGCACCGATCACAAAAGTTTGATCACCCGATACCGATCAATCACCGATCCGATCAAGTTATTATTTATATATTATTTATATTTTCTAAATGTTAATGTTTTAACTTTAATTAATTAATTCACTCATGAATTCATTTATATATTTGCCTTATAGTTATTTACCAGCATTACTATGTATTTATTATCATAGCAGTAACTAATTATTCCTTCAGCACTGTGGAAATCAATACCCCAAAATGGCCTCAAGTGGGCATACTGAACGGCTGGTTGATCGGATGCACCGATCCGATCGGATCGGTGAATTTACCTTTTGATCTAAACCACCGATTATCGCCGATCACGCTTTGATCGGCCCGATCCGATCCATTGCCGATTGATCGGTAACATCTCTAGAACTTGTTACTTAAGTTGGAGGTACGCATGTGGGTGGGAATACTCTGAGGAAGGTCTTGTCTTTGGCAGACATACAGTAGTAGTTATTGATTGTAAACTAAACATTTAGCTAATAATTATTTCTTGTAATTGATAATAATAAAATGTGGGAAACTCTGAAATGAAGCACTTTATTTTGACCTAGACTTCTTCTAATGAGATTGGTTGGTTGTGGTATTTTGTTCTTGATTATAGATAGGGTGAGAGAGGTACTAGAGAACTCATTCAGACGAATGCCTTGTTCACCAGAATGATAAATCAAAATATAGTTTAAATAACAACCAGAGAGCAAAAGAAAATGGTACATACAGTAGAGCAATAGCAAAAATACTTCACCAACTAAATGCCATAATAAAAAGGGTGGCTGGGACGATAAGCAATTTGGAAAAATCTATAAAGTTATCCGTAAATATTTTGACTTGAGCCAAACAGCATGGTTTTTGCTGGAGGTTTCATGGCAAGAAAAAAGTACTTTGCAGAATATATCAAAGTTATTCATTTCAAAGCATGAATTGATCTTCACCTGCTAAGTCCGAGTCTGCTTAAGTCTGATCAAATTCCAATCCAATCAAACAAAATGCTTCACTTTAAATTTGTTTTCTAAGTTTTAATTACTGACAAGTAGCATTACAGAAAAAGTATGCCAGATTTGAAAGTAACAGGTTTTGGATTAATTAATGGCAGTCCAACAGCAACGTATAATGTCTGCATCGCAAGAGGCGTCGAGCATATTTTACCTAATTATGATTGGTTTTTACTTTACCCATTAAGACCTGGAAAGCCTATATGTTGTTATACCTTTCAATCCGGGAAAGCATCCGAGTCATTTTAGATATTGTTGCTATCGTGCAGATATCTCCATGTTCTAACATTTTGTGTCGAAAGTAGCAGATCCACAAGTTCAAAGCGCGTTGTGAAGTGATGCGTTTTGAGTTTGTAGATCTGCTACTTTTGATGCTTTTGAAATAGAATCCTGAAAAGTAACAGTTTTGGTTTCCAACCAACACCCACAATATTCTATAGCAACATTTTTTAAATAACTTTTTGAAATAAAACTCAAAGAATTGCTTTACTAAAGTCTATTGTGGACAGTGGAACAGAATATAGGGCAGGGAGTGTAGAAATATTTGAATAATAGTCTTTGGTTTACATTGACCAGTGGTTCTCAAAGTGGATTCCAGGGACTCTGTGGGTTCTTTTATCTGATGGTCTGAATTGACCCTTACAAGTAGAGATGTTACCGATCAATCGGCAATGGATCGGATCGGGCCGATCAAAGCGTGATCGGCGATAATCGGTGGTTTAGATCAAAAGGTAAATTCACCGATCCGATCGGATCGGTGCATCCGATCAACCAGCCGTTCAGTATGCCCACTTGAGGCCATTTTGGGGTATTGATTTCCACAGTGCTGAAGGAATAATTAGTTACTGCTATGATAATAAATACATAGTAATGCTGGTAAATAACTATAAGGCAAATATATAAATGAATTCATGAGTGAATTAAAGTTAAAACATTAACATTTAGAAAATATAAATAATAACTTGATCGGATAGGTGATTGATCGGTATCGGGTGATCAAACTTTTGTGATCGGTGCTCGGTGATCGGTTCCAAAAAACCTGATCGGACCATCCCTACTTACAAGTCTGTAACTTTGACAGTGTACAAATGTACCCAATTGGTTCCATTTGTACACTGTCAAAGTTAAAGGAGTAGTTCACACCCAAAATGACTTGTTTTCTATTGATTACTCACACCATGAAGACTTGATATTTTTTGTCACATTCCTAAGACAAAAAAAGTAAATGTACCGCCATTGATTCCGGATGGGGACCCAAATTCATTTGGGTCCCCATCCGGAATCAATGGGGGTACATTTACTGTAATGAAATTATTGTCTTAGGAATGCGACAAAAAACTAAAAAATATTAGTCTTCATGGCGTGAGTAATCAATAAAAAACAAGTCATTTTGGGGGTGAACTACTCCTTTAAGGGGAGACCTTCATATTTTGACAACCACTGACATAGACTGCTCCATTATACAGGATAGTGAGTTACCAAACCAAGTTCCACGCAGATTCCTAATGTGAAAGCAGCAACTGGGGGCAGCTGCTGACTCTCTCTCTTGCTCTGCATCAGAGAAGGCAGTTTTCAGGAGTGAGCTTATTAACGGATATGGATAGGCCTCATCGCGTGTAGCAAACTAAACACTAAAGAAGAGGAGAAGAAAGAACACCTTTCTTTTGCCTGAGAAATAACATAATAACATTACAAAATGTTTCATAATGAATATGCATCACTGTTCCAGAAGGGATGGAAAGTGATTTGTGATTGGTGGGTGTCTTATCATTTGAGAGGTGAGCTCAAATGATCCAATAACATAGCTCATTAATTAAATGTGGCTTCTGGGACTCAGAGTCCGTGCGTGGGTGCGTGTATGCGTGTGTGAAAATATAGTATGTAATAAGGCTGGGCAATATATCGAAAATCTACCTTCATCGATGTATCAACATGCGAGGTATACATACCGACGAAGGCGGCTTGAAATGAGGTATTGGTGTATGTGCCAAATTAATTAACAGACACACTATATGCATGCACGTAGCACATGCAAAAAAACTGAAGAAAATGGAAATAAGGCATTTCATTTCTTTATTCTATGTGTACTGTGTAGTGTGCATGCTTGGATATGCTATTCATTATCTGGGTTAGGCAGTCAGTGGACCTAAAGCAGAAAAACATTAAAAACGATATAATGCAATTGTTTTGACTAATATCGTAAGTAATATCGATATTGAGGTATTCAACAATGTTATCAAATATCAAAGGCTTTCCTAATATCGCCCAGCCTTAGTATGTAATTGTTTTTACACACATTCTAAAGGGCTTGCATGGGTCGACTGTTTGGCTGACTTACCGCATCTTAGACCCGTTTATTGATTGACAGCTGTGCACATTAGCACACTGCTTGGCTGTTGCTGACTAGACCCCATGCCTTCATCTGCATGTAAAAGTGATTCAATGACCCCCCCAACCCCAGAGTGCCCAGACTCCACATTTGCCATGCAAATCTAATCTACTCTGCTGCACGTAGTAGAGGGAATACCAGCTGTGTTTACACAGGTTAAGCTTGTTTACTTAACCCATTTAGGCCTAGAATTATTTAATGCTTTAACTATTGAAAAATAGCAGATATACAAGCTCACAGCACGGCACCGAGTGCCGCGCTGCGAGCTTGTAGATCTGCTATTTTTTTTAAATAGTGAAAATGTGTGCACATTTTTTCAATATCTATTTTTCAAAGCAAACTTTTGTAACTCAAATCCCTGCTTCTGGGGGGGTCCCTGGAACAACGGGCGTCTGCGGCCAAATGAATGTAATTTTGGGGGTCCTTGACACGAAAAAGTTTAAACCACCACTGATTCAGAGGAAGGATTTAGAAGTCGGGTCAAAGATCAGGTCAAAGATATTCAAATACTTGCACTTGACTTGGTTAAAGTGGTTGAAATCTAACACGTACCCGTAGGTATTTGAGGGTTAAATGACAGGAGATAAATAATGCAAAAACTGTCATGGCGTGGAATCGCACGTGTGTGTGTGGGGGGGGGGGTGATGTTGGGGGTGGCGGGAGGGGGACTGGAATTGCCATATGATGGAAGTACAGAGCTTTCCGCTGTGTGCCATCTCCCTGTGCAGCCATGTCTCTACGTCAGGGGGATCAAAACATCCTAGTGATCCGTTAAGGCACCTCCAGACAAGTTCCATTAAATAATGCACACATATATATATATATAATCCCATAAGGAGGATTACGCCATCATGTCTCGCAAGAGGCCAATGGAAATGATGGGCATAAGAAGCTACAACGTGTCATATTGCACAGCTGTAACAGCAAGACATGGCGTAGAGGATGACCTGCACAGCTGATGTGGATGTGTGTGGGGTGGGGGTGGGGGATTAGGTAAAAGCTGATTGCGGGTATAAATGGTATTTGTCTACCTACAATAAGACACCAAGGTCACCTCTGTGCTATATCATGGGTGAGAGACACTGGCAGAGGGCACTGTACTGACCAAGACTCTGACTCCCTCTTACGGCGCAAGTAGGGAAATACATGCAATCCATTGAACTCAAAGCGCTTGTGTCAACAGCACAGATAAACTGAAGGTTATAACTATAACCTAGGTTTTATGAGCTTGGTGAGAAATAATCCTCACTATGGGAACAGCGCCTCTGGCGATGACAAACAGAAGCAACTCCTATAAACTCCCGTCAAATGGTTGACGGGTCTGTCAATCAAGGTCACGCAGGTGGGACCACCCACCGAGTATAAAACACCTTGGCTGACGTAGCATTCCCTCTTTTATGCTCTTCTGCTCGAGAGACAACAGCGAAAGCTACTCCTTTCATTCATTCTTAGAATTGCAATTAAAACTACTCTAAAATCTAACTTATACTGTACATGTTGATCACATGATCCCAGAGTAGAGATAGTGTGTACCGATTTGTGAGTTTTGGACAAAGTATGTAGGAGTAGTAGCAAAGAGTGTCTTTTGAAGAAAACACACTATGGCAGAAATTTGTATTTAGCACAAACAGTGCCTATAAGTACCATCATGATCTAGAATCCAGGAGGAAAATATGTGATTGTACAACCTACTGTTCAAGAGTTATTGGCCAAAACATGATGTGGGCTTATTGGCCAAAACATGATGTGGGCTGTTGTACCGCCACCATGAGGAGATTTGAAAAATTGGGGATGGCTTAGTGAGAATGTGCGTGCAAAGTTCCTCAGCAATCGGGCGCGGTATTCATGATGAAAAACTTTAGAAGCCAGTTGGAATGGAATATGAGAAATGTGACAGATACGTCTTGATCACATGACTACGGAGATATATACAGATTTACGTGATGTTTGGACAACATCTGTAGGTGTGTAGAAACAAAAAAAAATGTTTTGCAGAAATCTGTGTCATGGTGGTGCTATAACTGGCCAATAATGAGATCCTTTCCCACATGGAATCCATAACATTGCGGGATAAGAAATAGCTGGCAAAGGCAGTGGATGGATAATCATTCACTCATTGCACTCCTTAATGAAGTCCCATAATTATGATATCTGTTCCCTTATTAGATGACTGTTATACAGCATGTAAAACCTGCGCAAGAAGTGTCTAAAGCACGTGACGCAAGGCATTTTTGGGACAAAAATAAAATAAAAATGTTGGGACAAGCAGAAATCATCCCCAGAATTAAGAGGATTTCTTTTATTTTTCACTTGGAAAATGTCGACTGTCAGTGCGCATAAAACAGTCCCTGGCTGATGGTGCGTGTGTGTCTTGTCTTTGTAAAACCAGGAAATGCCAAGTCAAGAAAGGTTGCGTTCTAGCTTATAATTTGAAGCCAATGGGCTTGTTTGGCCAATCAGAGAAGCCAATGACTAAAACCCCACACATCCTCCACAGACCTGCAGGGGATACAGGTCAAGTGTCAAGTGCAGGCCTGTCACAATTATTACATAATCGTCTAATCGCAATTAGGTATTTGACATAATCGCCATTATTTTGTCATAATCGTCATAGTCGTTTCCACGTTGAAAAATGTTCATACACTTTCAAACATTTCAAAAATAGTGGAAATAGCAGATCTACAAGCTCACAACGCGTCGCACCGCGGCGCGTTCTGAGCTTGCAGATCGGCTATTTCCACTATAAAATGTTCTTTTTAAAGTATAAAGTTGTCAAATATGTCAGTCATTTATTTGTGTATTTAGGTTATGTGTCATATCTGCCATGTGCAACTTCAAAGCCTAAAAACCAAAATGAAATGTAATTGTCAACGGAAAAAAACACAATTAAATCGTTAATCGCAATTATTTGAGTCACAATTAATCGTCGCGTAAAATGTCATAATTGTGACAGCCCTAGTCAAGTGGGAACATTGTGGGCACCTCAATTTTAAATTGGCTATTCTTTTTTTTCACCAAAATGTTAAATAATAAAATAAAATAAAAATAATAAACGTATGCTGTGGAAGATGGGTCACGGTGGAAAAATAAAAACAAATTCAGTGAATCTTTGTTCATAGAACAAAATGTAATTCGCTCTAGCGCTTTCATTCCCACAGGTGAAGAGTTACACGATACAAGGTCGAGAGTGGGGAGATTGATGGAATGACAGTGGATGTTATATTGACAGTGGATTAACACCTTTACATGCAAGTGGGAAAGGGATAAATAAAAACAACAACGTTTAATAAATACAACATTTTCTTATCAATCAATTCTGTTGTCCCAGGGTCTACCAGGTTTAGAATCATGGTGCCACTGCCCCCGATGGCCTACTGGTCTAAGCGCATATTTCCCGAGCCTGATTCAGGTTTGCTGCGCGTCTCTCCCCGTCTCTCCCCCCATTTCCTGTCTGTCTACTGTCTGTCAATAAAAGGCATAAAAGCCCCAAAAATATATTCATGGGTTGCATTTGTAGTCCTACACCAGCCATTTTGAGGACCAACACAGGTGTTTTGATTAATGTAGAACATTGGTTCTATGCCAATCAGACAAATTGAACACCTGTGTTGGTCCTCAATATGGCCGGTTTAGGACTACAAATGCAACCCATGAATACAAAAAAAACAAATATATATATATATATATATATATATATATATATATAGAATCATGGTGCCACAGAGCAAGTGTGTGTGTGTGTGTGTGTGTGTGTGTGTGTGTGTGTGTGTGTGTGTGTGTGCGTGCACGTGTGCGTGTGTGTGTGTGTGTGTGTGTGTGTGTGTGTGTGTGTGTTGGGGGGGGTGGTCACTTTCTGCTTAGGGCCTCAAAAGAGGGTTGAGCTGGCCTTGAAGCTCAGTATCATTGTTTGTTTTAAAACTTGACATTGATAAGAACATTTGCCCAGCTTTTGACAAATAAACGCTTCAGTGCGTGCCACGAGTGCAAATAATTAGCATGTAAACCAACAAAGCCTAAATCTACACACGCCTGGCTGGGCTTTTGCTCATTTATGGCCATGGCATCGGTTATGAATTATAATTATGATTATGGGACTGATCTAATCTGAATGACCAGTACATACATGTGTTGAATCACTGTCATCTCATACTGATACCCTTGATACCATGACCATCAACTACTGTATCTGATAAACTGATGTCTGTGCACAATGATGCGAGATGCAAGTTCTATTCCTATTCATTCTGTTCTTGTCTCATATCTTCTGGTCAAGTCATGTGTCCAATACTGAATATATTCTCTATGTGAGTAATAAACTTCAGAACATGTGTGTGATACTGCCTGGCGTCATCTTATTGTCCGCACGCACGACTCGAGTAAAACACCCTTAGTTAGAATGACCACATGGTTGGTCAACCAAAATCACACCATAACCATTTATGATGCGTGACTGATCATGTATGATGATGACACGGAATACTATGAACTTGAAAGTTAAACAATGTAACAGAGTAAACATTGCCATTTTCAAACCAGAAGTCGGACTTCCTGGGGACTCTGTCTAATAAGTGAATACCAATGCAGATGCATGAATGAATTGCTGCTGTGAACTGAACACGCCACTCTGCTTACATCCCTGTCTATCTACAAAACACTCCAACCAATAAAGAACTAATAAAATGCTGAAAATGGGATGAGGGACTGCGTGCCTGCCTTCCTTTTCTTGTACTTGAAGAGAGAGAGTCCAACAAAAGCCCATGTCAGTGTCAGCGTTACTTCAATCTAGAAATCTTTTGATGAGCGTCTTGTTATAACTCTTGTGAGAAGTCATGGCAATTAAGTGCAGTCACGTTTCGGATTGCTTTAACATTTCAGTCACTGTCTTTTATCTATCCATGTCCAAGGAGCGGCTCACTATCTGATAGAGAGAGGGGGGGAGAGAGAGAGAGAGAGAGAGAGAGAGAGAGAGAGAGAGAGAGAGAGAGAGAGAGAGAGAGAGAGAGAGAGAGAGAGAATGTACAAGATGTACAATAGAAGGGGAAAAGGTTACTCTGAGGGGAATATAGTGAGGGTGCCTCTGTGTAGGGATGTTGCCAACTTCAACTTCAAAGTCACAAAGAGATATTGGTGAAACATTGCAGCCAAGCTTGTTATGTGTGACAGGTGATTTAATTTTATTGTTCACTTTCTTCAGTCAGTTTTCTGTAAAGCTCACTTATAGCCAATCAGCCAATTTTTGATCACCTGTCACACCAAACCACCATTAGTTTGCGTTTAAATGATGAAAGCACCACAAGACAGCATTAAGGAATTTCAATGCTCCTCATGTTACCATTGGAGGAAGGTGTCATAGCAGAGACAAACTAGTAAGACGCCTCAGGGCGACATGCAACCTCGCCCTAAAGGGCAATTCTTGGCCATCTGGCCAGTGATGTACTGTATATCGGACCAGTTACCCATATATGGATATCCATGTACTGTATATAGTACAGGGGTTGACACTAAGGTCTCAGAGGCACTTGCCCGTCGGGCAAGTACAGGTCATGATCTACTTGCCCTCAGGTCTTGGCCACTGAAGAGAGAGAGTCCAACAAAAGCCCGTGTCAGTGTCAGCGTTACTTCAATCTAGAAATCTTTTGATGAGCGTCTTGTTATAACTCTTGTGAGAAGTCATGGCAAAGTCATGGCACTTGCCCTGTCGGGCAACCCAGTAGCAAACTTCACCTGCCCGACCTCTTTTTTTACTTGCCCCGGGCAGTCGGGCAACCGTTAGTGTCAATCCCTGTAGTACATCCCTTTTATGCCCATACATGGAGATCCCTGTCTGAACCAGCCGCACAGATATGGGCTGTCTTCCTCCATATATGGGCATTCCCATAAGAAGTCCTGTTAGATATGGGCTTAATATTGATGACATTAGGGATCTCCATATATGGGCATAAAAGGGATTCTGTTCCCATGACATCACAACATACAATATATTTTATGTCCCTACATGGAGATCCCCATCTGAACCAGCCACACAGATACTGTACGGGGCCATGTCTTGGCCATCTGGACAGTGATATATATCGATGACATCAGGGATCTTCACATGTGGGCATAAAAGGGATTCTGGGGAATACCCATATATGGACTTTTACATAGGTGATATCACCTGTGATATCACCTGTGATGTCACAGCGATGTGTCAAGGGAACCAACCCATAGACTGTAAAAATGTGTACACACACAGCTTCACATCTACACGCGGACAAGCTGTGACATTTCTCATGGTAAACAAAAAGTATTTTGTTAGGTTTGGTAAGAGTTAGCTGATTCTAATTGGATTAACAATGTAAAAACAAAAAGACAACACATCGCAATGCGTTGTGAGCTTGCAGATTGGCTATTTTAAAAGTTGTTAACAATGGGGCGCGTGTCCTGGGTGTGTGAGCACATAATGTAATGGTTCAGAGACACAACGTACCTGTTTGATGTTCTCTGCCAGGAAGACAAAGTATGCACTGCAGAAGCCCAGCTGTGTCAACACTAGGAAGAAGTTGACAAGGTGCCTGACAGGGACAGAGACAAATATGCATGTCACTTCAAATTAATGATCAGTTTCATTATCAAGTCACTCAGGTGACTGGCTTATTAGTGTTAAGTTACTTTCATTTCTTAATAACATCACATACAGCATTATATGGTAACGGACAAACAACATGTTGTACATGTACAGGTGCATTAACATGTACACTACACTACATATCTCTCAAGCTGGGTTCAACCCTGAAACCATTTCTTCACTTTGGTCGCGCAGGTCCGCATTGGTAAAAAAATCATGTCCCGTTGGAATCATAAACACCCGGAAAAAGTCCTAACACCAAACACCAAAAACATGTCCAGCCAATCAACGCTGATTGGGTGTCAGGACGCGATGGGTGGAGTGGGGGTGAAGCGAGAGTCGCTTCTGTTGGATTTTTCCAAGTGGGGCGAAGATACGAGGCAACCCTTTCGGATCACCGTGCCACACCCGTTTGCACCACGCTCGGTCGCGCGCTGTTTCGTCTTTGCATTCACATTGTATGTAATCGCGCCGCTCGAACCATCCAGGTTTGGGCGCAGCTTCAGAAAGCACTTCATATATCAGAGAGGGGAAAAGGCTGTACTAAATTCAGCATTCATTCACCATTTAATGGAAAAAGCCTTTTTAGATATTCTGTGGTCAAACGGTTTATAAATGCAATGTATCATTATGCAGCAGAGGTGACTCCCTTTATTAATTTTGGCTTCAGAGTTGCTGACTCAACTAAAGGCCTGGAGTCACGCTGACTTTTAAGAGGAATCTAAATCAAATCAAACCTTTGTACATACAGTACAATGATAAGAATGAAGAAGGCACTAATGTCACTGGACTTCTTTCTCTTTTGGCAAAAACTGGAGTTCCATTCATTAATTAGTATTAGCTCAGATTGGACCAGTAACTAAGCGCCGATTGATTGATTGATTGAAGAATTTATTAGAAGTTTGCAATAGAAAAAAGTACAGTTTCATGACAGTACAAATCACTGGTACAAGGTCAACTAAAAGGAGATCCTAGAAAGCCGAGGCTTATTTCCACAGGAACCACACTTTAAGTATCTCATATAACATTGAAAGACAGACGGATAGAACATAGTACTTTATCTAGGATAATATCAGTTTCAAAAGCATAACATCAAATACAAAGGCAGAAAAAAGAATAATAAAAAAGGGGGGGGGGCATGGGGGCTTAGTCTATTTACTTAGTCACGGGTAGCAGCTGTCTGAAGGTGACTTTTCATACCAATTTTGAAGGAGGCTAGGGATTTGCTCTCCTTTAGGGCTTGAGGAAGGGCGTTCCACATGTTGATGGTGTAGCAGGAGAACGAGTTAGAGCCTTGTTTAGTGTTAAATCTACGTTGATGATGATTAGTGGAGCTGCCTCTGGTGTTGTGGTCGTGAACATCCTTGACCTTTAAGAAGTAGTTTGTCAGGTACATGGGAATCTTGGAGGTGTAGTGTATCTTGTACACCAGGCCCATTGCAAGATGCTGTACTCTGTCAGCTACTTTGAGCCATCCCACGCTTTCGTGGTGATGATCGGTAAGGTGGGTCAGAGGAGGGAGACCAAGCACAACCCTAATTATTTTGTTTTGGGCTGTTTGAAGCTTTAACTTTAAGGCGGCTGGGGCGTCGCGATACCAGACAAGGACTCCGTAATCAATGAGGGGCCCAATAAGAGCTCCTCCTAGTGTCTTTCGGGATTTAGTATTGATCAGCGGGGCAACCCTTTGCAAGAAGCGAATTCGTTGGTTGACTTTATTGATAACCTTGGTGGTCATTTTTTCACTAGATAGGTTAGCCTCCAGGATGCAACCCAGGTAGCAGATGTAGTTTTTTCTACATAGCTGAGTATTAAATTCCTTTCCAGTTTATTAGTGTTCTGGAATTTCCCAATACGTATCATTGAGTAATATATCTGTGATGTCATGAGTTGGACTGTGGTACATGAACCCTTAAACAGTCATGACCAGTTTCTGTTCAGACACAATGCAGTGAGACATGGAAGCAGTGGGACAGACACTGTGACAGGCGTTGACACTAAGGTTTTCCCACCTGCCCCCTGGCAGGTAAATAAATCTTTTGGGCTTTCAGGTTGCCCGACCGGGCAAGTGCTTGTTTGAGAGGGGACACAACCGTCTACAAACACAACACAACATATTTGTCTAAACACCTGCATATGGCCAGAGCACCTTTTTCTTCTGGTCTGTGGAATGTAAAATAAGAGCACTGTTTTCACTGTTGCTAGACTTAAACATAAAATGACAAGTGCAAACCCACCCATAGTCAAATGTATAGCTATTTATAGCTATGTAGGAATTTGGCATGAAAATGTTTGTATTCTTTTTTATCACACAGCCCCAGAAAGTAAAAAAAGAAAAAAGAAAGTGTTAAATTGAACAGTAATTAAAATCTTACCTATCATTTTATAATGGACGATTTACTTTTCGGCAAGTGGGCATGACATTTGGGCAAGTAGAACATGACCTGTGCCTCTAAGACCTTAGTGTCAACCCCTGTTAGTAGTCTGATTAATTAATCATTATTTGTCAGTGAATATAGACGGGTTTCTTGTTTACAAACATTGAGACTAAATGCACAGGTGACTGTATCATGTAATCAGTCCGTCCAATCCCCAAACCTGTTGTTTTGGGGAGCGCTGGTTAAGCCTGGTTTCATTGGCTAGTTTTGGTACCGAATCAAACGTGACGTGGACCAGAAACCTGTCTATTACGGGAGGTCCGCTCTTTCTCAAGTCTGCTCGGAGGCAGATTACATGGAACAAAAGCTTGCGTATGTAATCAGAATGCCTTCTTCTTCATAAAAAATCTATTACAATCATTTCAAACCTCAAATAAAATATTTACCGTATGTGCCCAACATTTGTCAACGTACCGGTATATAAAAAGATCCATCTACGATCTATGGCTTGGATGGATATCATAGCTTAGACATGATGCAAATTCAATCGATTTTTATGTATTTTCAGTTGATGCATTTGATGCTGAATTATTTAGTTCCCTCAACATGTTTGCCTTTTTTGCAATTGGCCTTTCATGACAACTCGAATATTGCACTATTCATTTATAATATTGATTTGCCTACATCACATGAAGCTCTTACTGTGATGAGGACACGGTATGGATATGGATGACAGTGACTGTGTCCATTATACTCCATTTCCCATTCCGACATAGTGGAGGGTTCGTCCAAAGGACAGAATCCCCCCAGTAATCAATAAAGCTCTGATCAAAATTATCGGATATTCCAGCACCATCTTTTTATCTTGGTTAAGATGAGTGAGCGATTGTGCAGTAGAAAGGGCTTTACATTATCAATTTTATTACATTATGAGCAGCTACGTGTGGTTCTTAATGTACTGTAACACATTATTACATTATAGAAAAATCCCTTATTACGTTATGCGCTCATTTGTTATTACATTATGAGCTATTATTACATTATGAGTTGCTACAACTTATATAATGTCCATTCAGAATGTTATTAGCCTTTGGTCATGAGGTTAAACTGTTAATAAACGTCTGATTATCATTACGCGTGAGGGACTTGCTTGCGCTGATCTACAAGCTGTCATGCGGTGTGCTCCTCCGTATTGTAAGCAAGCATGTAAATGACTCCACAAGCACACACCTCTGACTGTCAGAAGAAATTAGGAACACATTGATCTGCACATTTCTGTATTTGCAACAAACACTTTTTTGTTGATTTTCTGTGAATACTCGCTGGGCAAACATGTTTTTTTACAGCAAGGGTTCATATTTTAGATTGTAATTAGAGAAAATAAAAATGTTAAAATGTTTTCATTTACTGCAGGGGTGTCCAAAGTGCGGCCTGGGGGCCAAATGTGGCCAGAGGACACATTTTATACGGCCCGCAGCATCATTCCTAAAATTGTATTATAAATGGCCCGTGAGCACCATCAAACAGGAATATTTTCCCACAGTGTAATTTGTAAGGATTCCTTGTTCCCTGTTGTGTCATTCTGAAGGGCTCAATTGTGTTTTTTACCTTGCACAAGTTATTCGTGTTTTGTTGACAAAAGTCTATTGATGTTAAATATTGATGATGATAATTAAATCGTTTAAATGTGATGCATAATATGTGACTTTGTTATGGTCCGACCGATAGTACATTATGTCAGGAGATATAGTCGGCCCTTGGGTGTTTTAATATTTTCTAATGTGGCCCCCTTTGAAAAAAGTTTGGACACCCCTGATTTACTGCTTTCTATGGTTTTAGAGATTTTAGTCTTTTGATTTCAGTGGGTGGGGGCATGCGTACAAGTGGCTAATTATGTCTTTTTAGACACAATAGCCGGCAATGTCTTTATTACCATTTACACCAGCCCCCATAACTCACATCTGCCCATGAAAGATTGCGGTGCATCTTGGGAATGGGCTTATTGTGTCTCAAAAGACATATTTAGCCACTTGCATGCATACCCCTAACCTTGGGCATGCATCAAAATCGTTCAAATCACTAAAACAATAGAAAGAAGTAATTGAAAACATTTTAACACTCATCGTTTCTTTTCTATAATATGAACCCTTGTTGTAAAAAAAACAAAGTTGTCCTTTAAGGACCGTTTCCCTCCTAAACACATCAGTTTAGTCTTCTTCAATCTGCATGCACAAACCAGAGCAAACAAAGACAGGAGCTGTTCGAAAGTGGAAGAAGAGGACGCCAAACGCAGAATGCCATCCTGGCAGCAGAACAGAAAGGCAGCAAAGCCATGCGAAACTGATAGAAGTACTCAAATGCTTTATCTGTGTTTGGAAATGCCAACTGCCAAGCCATTTTATGTGTCTACAACCGGATGCTAGAGTAGGGCGGATACGACAGGACCTAGCCTAAGTCTCAAGTCAATTCCTAAATGCCAGAAGTGCCTAGACAATCAAACGAGAGCCATAAATAACAGATTTAAACCTGGGCTATGGAATGGCATGTAACACTGGATTTCAGATAAATTAGCAAAGTGACTGGCATGTATACACTGTGTACAGAGTATGCTAATAAGCATTAGCAGGGGTGTCACACCAAATTCTGGGCCCCATGGGTACAAGGATTCACTGCGGGGCCCACCATGAATGTTCTTCATAGGGGGAACAAGGAACGCATTATTACGCATTGTTTTGTGCTTTAACTATTGAAAAATAGCAGATATACAAGCTCACAGCGCGGCACTCGGTCCCGCGCTGCAAGCTTGTAGATCTGCCATTTTGGAAAAATCATGAAAATTTGTGCAAGTCTTTGAATATTTCAAATCCTTCTACGTTCTTTTTTTTTTTTAAACAAGGTTTCTATGTCAGTGGCGCTCAAACATTTTCATGTGAAGGACCCCCAAAATGATATGTATTTGGCCACAGAACGCCATCTCAAAATAATAAGTTCCAGGGACCCCCCCAGTAGCAAAATTTGAGTTACAAATGTTTGCTTAAAAAATACATATGTTCAAAGATTTGCACACATTTTCACGACTTTTCTAAAATAGTAGATCTACAAGCTCGCAGCGTGGCACTCGGTGCCGTGCTGTGAGCTTGTATATCTGCTATTTTTCAGTAGCTAAAGTATAAAATAATTAAAGCCCCTCCACCTTGGGCCCTGGTAACTCCCACTTTTCCCCCCCCTGTGACGCCCCTGAGCATTAGTAATGTAATGTATATATGTATTGTGTTTGCCATACCTGCCAAAGTTGGCGGTTTTTCTGAGGAACTGATAGGAGCTGTGCTCCATGCCGAAGGCAACAGTGTCACTGTAGCTCAGGGCAGGCCTCTTCAACCTAGGAGAAGACCAGAGAGGACACCGGAAATGGTACAATTAAGAATTACATCAGTAAATCAGCAAATATGGAAATGATGAAAGAGAGAGATGTGAAAACATGGTAAAAAGGACTCCCCGGATAGACTCCTGCTGACTGCTTTTCATCAAGCTACTATTCACCACAGTTTGCGATATAATTGAGTTTAGTCTGCTGTCTTTGTTTGCACCAAAACAGCCCACAATAAACAGTCATTGGGTATTAGGCCTAAATATGGACCATATTATTAACCTACTCTACATCTCATAAACATTATTGACCTTGATCAAATTCTACAGTATGACTCAGCGATTACACAATCAGCTGATAACATGTGTCCTGAATGTAAATGCAACTAACAAAGTCCAACACCAACCACATATTTTAAATGCAATCCCGACAACCTCAGTAGCAACAATATGTAATGTAAGCAAACAACTATTTTGGTGCTACCCCTAAAGACTATCTCGACTCTGGTCAACCTTTCAAAGTAAATTGTATGACAAAGACGTAAAAGCACATTCATTCTCCTCTGGTTCTTTAAGATTTTTACTTTAAAATAACTGAAAAGTGCACAACAAATGAAAGTGTATTATTTCAACACAAGGTCTCTCAAATGGTCAGGGTGCATCCACCAATCATGCTCAGCTAGTTTCATGGCAACCCATCAAAAGGATTTTGAGGTATCTTGAATTCAATTAGACATTTTGGCCTAAGGGTGGCACTAGAAGAAAGATCAAGGTGTGTGAAGGTCACACAAACCAGTGCATTCTCTGTTCATTCTCCAGGGAGCATGACAGTGTACATCAAATTCCACAACAATCCAATCAGTAGGTTTTGAGATGCGTCGTTTGGGACCAGGATGTTGGACAGATAAACTGACCGACCCCACAGCCACTCTTAGAGCCTTGTCGCTAGTGTGACAAAAAGAACATTGGGAAGAATTTATTATATGTTAATGGAAGGGCATTTATGCAAAACAAGCTAAATGAAAAAGAGCTAAGGATGCTGCTGCAGCTGCCTCAATGAGAGTCAAGCCATGAAATATTCATTGCATGGTGTTTAGATAAGATTAGAAATCATTGGGCTATGAAAATGTAAACGAAGGGACTAAAATGATTGTTCCTCCTGTCCCATTCGCTCAGACATTCTCACAAATACATACAGCGCACATGCACATTCAGGAACTCGCGAATATAAGCATGCACGCACACACACACATTTTCTCACAGTTGCTTGTGTGGCCCGTCTGAACAGACAGGGTATTAAATCACAATTAGGATGCAAATGTGATACAGACAAACGTGGTGTTATCTGCTCTTGGCACTAGTACGGTAAACAGGCTCAGGATGGATTTGGACACAATAAACAAATAGTAAAGAGGGGGGAAAAGGAAAGAATGAAAAATGAAAAGACATTCTGCCTCGCTCTCTCAATAGCGTTTTCAGTCTCTCTCACTCTGACTATATTATTGTAAAAACTAGTGGGGAAATATGTGTGGGTTTGATTACAAATTGCCAGGAGAATGTGCAAAAGACGTGCATGAGACGAGTGGTGATGTGATGCCGAAGAACTTGTCACATGTGTTATAGAGTGGTCTGTCCGTCCGTCCGTCCGTGTGTGCCTGTCTTTGAACAGCTAAACACCGGCACCATTGGCCCGAACGCAGAGAAACTGTTCACACACACACTCCCTGTATGCCAGATCAGAACCTCTGCCCTAAAGTTCTTCACACAGGCCTGTTATAGCGCCACCAGGAGGCAGATTTTTTTAAACACTTTATTTTTTTTCCCGTTTGTGACTGACAATAAACATAGATGTACATTGTACTGTAGCCGACGATGTTACTTCCCCGACCCTCCACCAAGGTCATGACAAAACAAAGAAAAACTAAGACAAAAACAAAACAAGACAAGACAGCAACATTAGGTAAAAAGACAAATAGTGAAGAGAGTAATAAAAACACATTTCTCCACCAGGTCAGGTAGGTTATTGTAGGCCAGCAATGTTCAGAATTCACCATTCAGAATGTCATTTGAAAAATCACCACAATAGGATGCTGCGTTCATGAATTGCACCATTTTGTTAAAAACTGGCAAATCAGGATGGAATATGAAAAATCTAACAGATCAGTCTTGATCACATGGCTAATAGATCATGTGTATTGTGTGCAGACTTCCGTGAAATTTGGATAAGATCTGAAGGAGTAACATAGACAATTTGTTTGACAGAAGTCGGCCTCCTGGTGGCGCTATAAAAGGCAGATGTGAAAAATGCAGGGCAGAGGTTTTCCTTTGGCCTCTAGGGAGCGTGCATGCAGAGTTGATTGGTGCAGTTATAGGTAAAAACACGGATCAGCCTGTTATTATTATTATTTGAACATTTTCAAGTGTGATTTCTTCCTCGGCCTAGTGGGATTTTGTGTGCAAAATGTAGCGGAAATCGCCCGCTGTGTTCATGATTTGAGGCATTTTGTGTTTGTTTGGACTGGCTGCCTATGATCACGGCAACAGAAGCTGTTTGCTCAGCATGACTTCAATCAGCTGCTGCAGAGAAGAGAAAACGTCCGTCGGCAGTTGTAAATAATGCCATAGCCTGAGAGGATGTTCAGTCGAGTCACTGCATACTCTGAACTGCAGTTCATACTCTGAACTGCAGTTCAGACTTCAGAGTATGTCAGGTGCGCTGCCAGACGGGTGGCAGTGACAGCAGAGGTTCTAGATCTGGACGGACCAGAACTGGACAGCTACGGCTGAATTTGGGGGCGTGGGACGTACTGTAACTGTGCATTGCATAGTTATGACAACGACACTTGGGAGTGGCGTGATTGGGAGGATCTGTGCTAATCATGGACTGACTATAAGAAACACCCTGTTCAAGCATAAGGATGCTCATAGTCATAAGTGTACTTGGTATGAGAGCACCCTAGACCAAAGATAAACGATCGATTTTGTAATCATATCAGCCTATCTGAGGCTGTATGTTCTGCACACTCAGAGAAGAGAGGGGCTGAACTGTCAACAGATCACCATCTGGTAGGGAGTTGTTTCAGGGGGTGGGGGAAGCCTCTGGACCCAAACCCAAGTGTGTAGTGCGGGTGAACTGGGAACGTTTGGAGGAGTCCTCTGTCTGGAAGGACTTTAACTCCCACCTCCAGCGGGACTTCTCTGGCATCCTTGTGGAGGTTGGGGACATTGAACAGGAATGGGAACTGTTCAAAGCTACTGTTGCTGAAGCTGCGGCTGTGAGCTGTTGTCAGGAGGTCTTAGGTGCCTCAAGGGGCGGTAAACCCCAGTCTGCTATGTCGTGATTGTTCCTTCACTCCCATTCTCTCAAGACACATTCCCACAATCACATGTGTCACGCATTCAGCAACTCACAAATATGTGCATGAAGTAGGGATGCAACAATAGATTATTTTCTCCGCAATTATTCTATCAATTACGATGTGAAAGAAATCTGAATATTATATTATTTTTTTAATAAATTGACCAAATCGATTAGTTTTTCCAGAAGCCACATAGGATGTAAGACAGACAATGATGTTAACGTCACTGACCGTCTTCCAATCACGGTTTAGTTAACTAAACCATGGTTGTGATTACATGATAAGCTCGCATTTCTCATCACACACTTCATCATTTTACTGAGTGAATCAAATAGTTCTACCATGAACCTGTACACACATTGTTTATTCACTGTTGCTTGGGGCCAATCTGAACAGACCGGGTATTAAGCCAGCATTAAGATGCAAATGTATGTGATACAGACGGACATTGTGTGTTATCTGCTCTTGGCACTAGCATGGTAAACAAGCTGAAGATGGATTTGTACACAATACAACATTATAAAGAGGGGGGGGGGGGGGGGGGGGTGAGTGAAAATACATTCTCCCTCGCTCTCCCACTACTTCTTCTTCCAGGTGTTGGAGCTTAGCTCCTTCCAGGAGCATCACTCAAAAATACATGGAGTCAGAGCTAGTGTGAGCAGCAAAGGGAGAAAGACAAGAAATAATGATGCAAGTATTAGGGTTGAAGTTATTTTTTGTGTACCTGGATAATACAGTCAGTAGGTAACACAATGTGCAAGTTTTATGCTTTACCACAATTGCCTAGATACATAAAACTGTCTTCTGTGACCTTTAATGTTCCCTTAGTTATGAGCCTCTGTGTGCGTGCGTACATGAATGCATATTACCTTTCACTAAGGTGATGGCTGCAGTGAACCAGGATGTGCATGCAGTGCACACACACAACGCCCATCAACACCAAGCATAGGGGTCCAACCTGCAACACACACATTCAACACGTTCATTTAATTGGCCAGTCTGGCCGATTTTTCTGACATTATGTGATTATTTTTCGATATCGGCAACGCTGCCGCCGTGTCCCCATTTTATTTTACCACTTTCGACCTGGTGTCCCTATTTTGGGCATGACATTAATAGGTGAACATTTTGAAATGTTTTTGAAAATCTTCACAAATAGCATAGAAGCTCATAATGAACAACTTGAACCCTCACATCCCTATTCTGAGGAGAACTTTAGACAAAAATATCAGATCTACAAGCTTGTAGATCGGCTATTTTGGGCAATAGAGAGCAGACCAAGTACAGAGTGAAAGGTAAAATGTACTAAGTATCGACAATTTAAGTGGTTAAAAGTCACCAAAAAAAAACACTTGAACACAAATCCAACATAGACTGATGACAGTGCTGTCAATCAAGTTCATGAATCTATCTATGAAATCGTTGGAAATCTGCTTTATCTCCCTCTCAACTAAGGGGTCCTTGGTCTGATGTTGAAGACCCCTGGTCTAAGGCTCTCCGAAATCATGATCGGATCCAAGAATCTGGCATTCGGTAGGGCTCTAATGCTTATAAGCACCCACAGCAATTTGAAGAAAAGATGCAGTAGACTGCACACCAACACCTGAAAAAAGGTTTACTCTCCGCTTATATTTGAGGTCCCCCGTCTCCCCCTCCCTTTTAATAAAAGCTGTGTTGTAGTGGTATACAGAGCTCTCCACATTTCTCCTCTAACAAGTAATTGCACACCAACAGAGCTGACGCAAGAAGAGAGGCAATAAAACACACAATTGCTCACGTAAACACTTTCGCAAACCTAAAAATTGGTACCTTTTCCTCAAACAATGATTTATGGCAGGGGTCTCAAAGGTATTCTCTGTATGTTGGTTTCCTCATGGCTGCACAAAGAAATAGGCTGCTGAAACATAGCTATACAAATCTATAGATTCACTCTGGGAACGTGTGTGCATGAAGCCACGAATGTGTATCCGTGTGAGTGCGTGCACAGCTACACGTTATGCCATTTTAGACAGGAACAAAAATGATAAAGCATATTCACAGAGATGCTAAAATACATAAGCCATTCATCCACCGAGAGAACAGATGTGGCCACGCTAGCGTAATTCATGGAGCTATAGTTCTGCAACAATACAATGTTGGAACTATTTATTGAATACTGCGCTTATTTAAAGGTCTATTGTTTGATTTATGTGAGGGCATTTTTCTTACATCCTTTGAGAACATTAATTTATGGCATGCTAATTGAGACCAGCGCACAGTGTGCTCGTGAATATACCAAGAGAATTGTTTGGAACATTTCCACAACATAAATCATCTGACTGGCTGCCTCTGATAATGCCCAATAATCAGAAGCAATATGTATGAATATTTATGCAAGTTTACATATTCATAATAATGTTACAGACATTGCAGGTAAAGTCATGTCTAATCTAACTGCACTGTAAACACTGTTGGAAAGTATTTAATAAACACCTCCTAACATGACATTAAGTTGTTTCCATTACCTGGATAAAAGTGTTGGGAGTGCTAACCCACATTCTTTGTTTTATGCAATTGTTAGGTAATTAAAATAAAAGATTACTTTCAGAGATTAGTTTAAGCAATCGTTTTTTCATTTAACCATCTGCCACTGAAACTGAAAATATCTATTGCTAGAAACAAAAACAAAACAAAAGTATCAGCAGGGACGTTTCACGGCAACTCACTGCGTTCATGATTTGAAGCATTTTTGTTCAAAAGCCAAATTTAGATAGAAATCTTCGCCAATCAGGATGGAATATGAAAAATCTGACAGATTTTAACAATTCGAGGTAGAGGTTCTGCTCTGGCATCCAGGGAGTGTGTGGGCACAGTTTCATTGCGATCAGGCCAACGGTGCCGGAGATTAGCTGCTTAGCGTAGACAAACTGACACACACAGACGGGACACCGGACAGGGTGCAAAACATAGACTCGGACATGCCTTCGGCCTGGCGGAGACAATGACATTATTTGTCGCGGTAATACAGTAATAATGAATAAATCTAAATATTATTATGGTTCAGGTACATTTACATTGCATTTCATTTTCATCTACATCAGAGGCAGTGCCACAATTTTGGTACTTTTTCAGTTTTTCTTGGAGTCTACTGTACTTTTCTCTTCCCTGTGAATTGACTATTTTTCAGTTTCGTATTGAAAGCTGCAAGCCTCAGCTTTCAATACGAATCAGACATGATTGATCAAGTAACTCCCATCACATCCACCTATTCAATTCACCGAATCGGTGTGTGTCTGTATGTCTGTCTATGTGTCCCAGGCATTTGCCACAAACTCAGCGTGTGGGATACACATGGCGATCCCATGGCGAGTTGGAATTTGGTCGGACCGACGGTTTACGAGAACCGAAAAACCACAAATTATCTGTACTGTATGTCATTGTACCTCAACATAAACACAGCAGCATGCTGATTATTGGATAATGTTTGGTTGAATTCACTCATTTTGGTGAATCAACATCCGATTTCAAATTGTAAGGGTTGTGTGTTGGATTTTGTTGCACGCTGATTTATACTTGCTCTACAAGCAGATCCACATTCTCAGAAAGCATCGCAGGGCCAGGCATTGTGGGGACTGCCCATAAGTCCGAAGGTTCACTTGTCAGAAGGTTCATTAGTCCGAATTTAGTTTGGGTTACTGAGGTTAAGGTTAGGGTTAGGGTTAGAGTTAGGCATAGTATTCTTAACAAATTCGTACTAATGAACCTTCGGACCAATGCCATGGCACCAGGCATTGTGAGCTTGTAGATCTGCTTAATAAAAAATGGTAGACTAGTAAACTAAACTAGACTTACAAAATCATAGTTTAACAGTGAATGTGTGCGTGCGTGCGTGCGTGCGTGCGTGCTTGTAGGTAGTTTAAAGTGATAGTTCACCTATTTTTGACATAAAGCTGTGTGAAATACTTGCCATTAAAACAGTGGTTAAAAATGTATTAATTGATTACCAGAGTCCCGTGGTCAGAGTTCTGGTCAGTTTCTAATGAATATTAAGTAGTTCCAATGGGTTGGGGGCCATTTGGCGTGGCCCAATCATCGAAAATAGATTAACCCACAAAACTAGCGTCATTTGTATTGTTAGCCTATTTCTACCATATAGAGCGAGGTTTCGTTCTGATCAGCTGCCTGCAAAGCACCTTGTTTTGGGGAAATACGTTGCAGCTGTGTAGTGATACTGGACACAAAAAAATAGTACCATGTGACAGAGGGGTCAAAGTTGAACGAAAGTTGGTCAATTTGGTAGAAATATGTCAACAATACAAATGAAGCTAGTTTTGTGGATTCATCTATTTTTAATGATTGGGCCATGAGCCCCTGCCAAATCGGGTCCATGCTCAATCTCCCTCAGCCCTATGTTCCCTCAGCCTTATGTTCCCTCAGCCTTATGTTCCCTCAACCCTATGTTCCCTCAGCCTTATGTTCCCTCAGCCCTATGTTCCCTCAGCCCTATGTTCCCTCATCCCAAAATAGGACCCTATGTTCCCTCAGCCCTATGTTCCCTCAGACCAAAAACCTCAGTCCCCCATGGCATTGTTTCCGACGTCTCATTGTTCTGACGCCCCATTTGTCCGATGCTGGTGAATGCTAACCTGGTGAATGCTAACCTGGTGAATGCTAACCTGCCGACGCTGTTGAATGCTAACCTGGTGAATACTAACCTGGTGAATGCTGACCTGCCAACGCTGGTGTATGCTAACCCGTGAATGCAGACCTGCCGACACTGGTGAATGCTAACCTTTTGAATGCTGGCGAATGCTAACCTTGTGAATGCTGACCTGCCGATGCTGGTGAATGCTAACCTGGTGAATGTTAACCTGAAGAATGCTAACTCTTTATATGCCCATATATGGAGATCCCTGATGTCATCATTATTAAGGCCATATCTGTGAATGCATGGGTAACAGGGATCTCCATATATGGGTAACTGGTCCGATATATATTAATAAAGGATAACATAAATTAAAAGTTCACATATGGGTATTCCCAGATGATGCCCTGTTAGGGGAACCACACCAACAGAATCCATATATGGCCAAGACATGGTGGCCAAGACAGATGGCGTGACCTTGCCCAGTAAGACGCCCTTAATGGGACATCGGAACAATGAGATGTCGGACCAATGCCATGGCACCGTCTATTTTGGGCTGAGGGAACATAGGGTCTATTTTTGGGTTGAGGGAACATAGGGCTGAGGGAACATAGGGTCTATTTTGGAACTGAGGGAACATAGGGCTGGGGGGAACATAGGGTATAATAAATTGTTAGGGAGTGAGGGAACATAGGGCTGAGGGAACATAAGGCTGAGGGAACATAGGGCTGAGGGAACATAGGGCTGAGGGAGCTTGAGCATGACCCCGCCAAATCACCGGAACTACTTTATATTCATCTACAACTGACCAGAACTCTGACCACGGGACTCTGGTAATGAATTAATACATTTGTAACCACTATTTTAATGGCAAGTATTTCACACAGCTTCATGTCAAAAATAGGTGAACTATCACTTTAAGAAATGCTTGGGAAAGTGTAGTTTATGTGGACATTAACACAGTTTATTTATAAAATAGCATTTCTAATGAACAACTATTTGATGCAGACAACAGCACAACACCACCACCATGCTACTGAGAAATGTAAAACTATTAACATAGCAGCCCAACAATGCCTACTGGATGTTACAAAGCTTCAAACTGTAAGTTTACAATATGAACAAACTATCTTCAGTTTAAAATTCTGTCCTCCTATGCTTCGTGCTGGAACTCGGCTCATTAGCCTTCTGCTTAGTTTCATCCAGAGCTTGAGAGAGAGTTTTACTACACAAAGATATTCATATAATGTTCAATCATTTATTGCCAAATCCAACAAAATTGATTTAGGGTTTTAGATAAAAACATCAAACCATCACCAGCCTCTCTGTATTCTCCTAGTGCAAGCTACTAGGCCGCGTACAAGCATAAAGCAGAAATGTATTTAACAGATGTGCAATTAGTAGAATAACAAGGATTAAAAACAAAATCATATCAAGGAGATCTTACAATAAATGCGAGAAGTCTCTGCGTGCGTGTGTGCGTGTGTATGTATGTATGTAATCCGCGTATCTCGAGAACCGTTTGTCCCACCGGCTTCAGATTCGGCACGCGCGTTCCCCCACGCGGCGCGGAGTGCAGTGCCGGGCCTCGACCCGACCCGATGCGCGGTTTTCCCGAACCGGTGCGAAACGTTCGGAATCTCCATATGCGGAGCTGATTGTTGGCATCAGGCTGTTCCGGAGGAAATCGACGCAAGTGCTGACTCATTATGACATCACTTCATAATAGGCTCTGACATCACGTACGCCACATGAGTCAACAAAAAATGCCATGGTTACGTATTGAATGTCATCAGTATGACGTGTTCTGATGTCACAGATCTAGCTGTTGACATCTGGATATTCTGCTTAAAGAAGAAACAAACAAAAAGCGACAGAGATATTCATATATGGGCATAAAATGGACGCATACAGATAGATATCTCCATATATGGGCATAAATGGACAAAGGCAATTATGGTCAAAACGGGTCGTATGATAACAGGTATAATGGGGTTTGAATTAAATGGTAGGGCATTCACAGAGATCTCCATATATGGGCATAAAATGAACGCCCCTATGCGGAGCAGATGTCTGACATCAGTTTTCCGGAACCGGCACTGTGTCTGCAGAGATCTCCATATATGGGCATAAATGGACACAGGCAAACAGATGGTCAAACGGGTCCTATGACAACAGGTTTAATGGGGTTTGCATTAACCCATTTAGGCCTAACCTATAGTAAGGCCTAAATCAGAATTTAGCCTACAAAAACAAATATGTTGCAACATACTGTACATGTACTGTAAGCCCCTCCCATACACTAAAATGTGTACCCGGCCTGAATGGGTTAAAGGGTGGGGCATTCATTCCCTATTTACATCGTTCCCGAGTAGGCCGGTCCTCGACTAGACACTCGGCTGCCCGACAGACAGATACAGAGATCTCCATATATGGGCATAAAATGGACGCAGACAGACAGATACAGATATCTCCATATATGGGCATAAATGGACACAGGCAAACAGATGGTCAAAACGGGTCCTATGACAACAGGTATAATGGGGTTTGCATTAAAGGGCGGGGCATTCATTCACTATTTACATCGTTCCCGAGTTGGCTGGCCCCCGACTAGACGCTCGGGCAGCCAAGCTTCTAGTAATATTTAATTTCATTATGCAAACAAGTAACTTTAATTGTTTCAGCCCTAAACACAAGCCTCCTTTCAAGCTGGATGCAGAATGGTATGCAGGCAGTGCAGCTGTTATGGCAAAGTGTTGGAGGGAGTTGTGAAGCTGAAGGGTACTTACAATTATCCCTGCATTGTGCACTGCCAGAGGTAGACCCAGTAGTCCTGTACCTATGTTCCCCTTCAACAGATGGATGAGAGCTTGACTAAACCTGTAGAGAACAGAAAAAAAGGCACACATTCCTACATCAACACTCACAGAGCGTAGTAGAAGCCTTCTGGGTTTCTTGCCCCTCCTGGGAAACAATATTGTTTGTGCATATATTTTTGTACCATTTTTTAAATTGGGATAAATCAATCAAATTCCCTGGTGACTGATGGTAAGAAAAGACAGTAGTGGAATTTCTTTTAGAAATAAAACTTGGTAACATGAAAGAAAATAAGTAACGGAAGAATTGGAGAATTCCCTCAACAGGTTAGGCCCACCTAAGGTCACATAATCGTGACCTGAACTTGAATTCAGCTCAGAATGTCTCCCACGTGTCATTCAAACTCTTTACCTTCCCCTTCCTTCTTTTCTCTCTTCACTGCATTATTAAAGTTAGGCCTGAGGCTGATTCTAAAATCATTTTCTGAAAAACTTCAAATATTATTACAAAACTAGAAAATGTGCAATTTGTGAAATTGCAAGTGTAGTTGCCCTATGTTTCAAATCATATTTGAGTTTTGGGAAGTGAATTTCCATTATTTTGGGGACTATGTTTGTTTACCAGTAAGTAAATGCATCTTGTGCATTGTAATCCCCATATGAGTATAAGGGGTACCCTAACAGTGCATCTATAAACTCTAACAGGGCCTAACAGGGCATCATCTGGGAATCATACTTAAAGCTATACTGTGTAAGTTGCTCAACTAGTGGTCAGTAGCTCTATAGCAAACCGCGTCTGCCTCCACCTCGCCAACATCTATCTTTAGAGGGGTCCCTGGTTCCTGTGCGTTCAGGCATTCCGGAGAAACGGACTCCGAGTATAGAGACACACGGGCGCCTACAAATATGGCCGCCCTATTGTGATAGCGACCCCACTTCAAGATGCGCTGTGATTGGCCGGCAGTGTATAACCCTCGCTGTGATTGGCCGGTAGTGTATGATGACATAATTTTTCCGCGAAAAACGGGGCCCGGTCAGGATCATAGAAAACATATAAAGAGAAGGCTTTAGAAGCTGAAAATAACGGAGTGGGTGTTCTAAAACTTTAGCGATTTAACAGTTAGGACAATTTTAAGATTTGTTTTATAAAAAAAGTTACATGGTATAACTTTAAAGGAGACATCCAGACCAAAACACATATAGGGTTAAATCTGCCTTTTATCATACCCCTTCATACCTGCTTTAGTCGAATTTTTTCATAGCTGCCCCTGTTGCTAGATTTCGGCTGCCCCTGTTGCTAGATTTCGCGGGCTCTCTCATAACTAACACAGTGGATTGTCCTTAGGCTAGTGCAGTCATTTCTTGAGCTTCAAAGTTAGTATTTTTTTATTGGATTGTGTTTACACAACGTCCTGAGACGAACCACACCGCTGTTTTGACCTCACAGGCACCCTTACTTGTCAAACAGACCCCTCCCTCCCTCCCTTTCTAGCCTCTCCTCTCCCTGCTCTGGTGCAGAGCAGAAGCCGTTTGACAAGTAAGGGTGCCTGTGAGGTCAAAACAGCGGTGTGGTTCGTCTCAGGACGTTGTGTAAACACAATCCAATAAAAAACTAGACCAGGTCAACCTGGTTGTGCCAGACCCCCTGTCTGTCATCATCATTTATGACATCATGCCTTTTGTAGGCATGTCATCATCATGTCATCATATATACCCTTTATATAGAAAACCCGGACAGACCGACATTTGCTTATGTAGGCCTACCCATTTCATGGGTCTGGCAAATACTAACTTTGAAGCTCAAGAAATGACCGCACTAGCCTAAGGACAATCCACTGTGTTAGTTATGAGAGAGCCCGCAAAATCTAGCAACAGGGGCAGCTATGAAAAAAATCGACTAAAGCAGGTATGAAGGGGTATGATAAAAGGCAGATTTAACCCTATATGTGTTTTGGTCTGGATGTCTCCTTTAAAGTATGAATCCCGTTTTCGGGAGGAATGCCCATATATGGACATATAGTCTCATGTGGTCTATGATGTCAGACATCTCCATATTTGGGAAGAGTTAATATTAACCACTGACTTTAATTAAAGTCAGTGGGGGAAATTAATTCACTAGTAAATTAATATCAATTAAACAATACAACTTTTCTCTTAGCAAATTCCTGATGGAGCCGGTCGATTTGACATATGGCGCGAGTGTGTGGTGCGAAAACTGTGGGAGGAGTAGGCGTTAAACTTTTAGTTACTCTAGAAACAGAGAATAACATTTCCCCAGAACTATAGTCTGGTTGCCCTGCTGGGCAACCACACTAATTACAAAAACAAATGTGTTGCTACACTGTACATGTACTGTACAACACAAGGAAGTGTTCCCGGCCTGAGGGGTAAAAGCACAAAAATGTGTTCCAGTCCATAATGGGTTGAATCAAGGTGAAAGCTAGATCAAGTGTCTAATGACATACGGGAAAAAAAACTTCAATCCAATCAAACCAATGGGATGTGTAAAGATGTATGGTGGTTGAGTAGTGGCGTGAAAGTCTTACGTGATGCCTTGGTGTTTGTTCAGCTCATACTGCTGGACAGGAAGGAGCTCTGGGTCATGGTCCTCATCGGAAATCTCCTCTGAAGCCACGCTATGGTTCTCAATGAGTGGGGTCATCACCTCCATGTCTAGCGTGGGTTAGCACAAAGTCATTATTAATCCTTGTAGTGCAGTGCTTTTCAACTGGCTTCACACTGGCTGACATACTTTACACTTTCTCTCCGGGGCAGTCATAGTTATTGATCAAATAACAAAAGAATGTGAAAGGTATGGGGTTCTGTGAATGAACATGTCTCTTGAGAGAAAACAGACGTAGCCCCTGGAGCTAAACATAAAGGTCTCTAATTTATTTCAACTGACTTAAAACGCTTTTCAAAGGTTTACTGCATACCTTGACCTTTCATAAGATAAAACACTCTTTCCTGTAGGTTAAAGGCCCTCTGTTCCCTCTCTGTTGTTCAGCCTTGATCAATATTATTTATTGCATTCTGGTGACTTCTTACGACAACCCTCTTGTTTTGTCCCAACTGCTATTGTACTAGGTAAAAAAAAAAGATTACATTGGATACAAACTGTCCAAAGTGGCTACTCGTTTTACAAAAACCTTTTCCCCCACACTGCTTCAGGATATGTGCACATGAACAGTTACAGAAACAAGTAGTTCTGGCCATAATACCTAACAAAAGGTGCATTGGACAGATGAGAAGGTTTTCCAATTATGTTCAGACCCATCCTTAGAATGCAGGTGTTATCAATATCACAGATGCAAGGCAGATCCTGACCAGTGATTCTTCTGCTGTTTTTACTACCACATATAGCTCCCATCTGTCATCAGGGAGAAGTTTCCATGAATCCATACCACAGTGTGATGGAGAATGTGACAACACTCTCTATCACAGCTCTGTAAAAGTCACTAGTCACTGCCTTTGACACCTTGGCTTCAACTTCTTAAGTTGTCATACAGTAGAAAGGACAATCATTGATGGATTGTTGAGAAGTGTTTCTTGAGCACAAAAAGCATTAGTATAAATGCAAAAAGATATATTATTATTATTATCATCATAATGATCTTCCTTGTGGAAATCTGCTTTCCCATGCATGTACAACTTTGCACATAAATGTCCAGTCCTATGCTGATAGTCCTGACAGTGGCAATACAGCAACTGTCTTTGAAAACTGAAAAGTGCTACTGCTACACTTTTCAACAATACGTGAATTTAAATATTTAATTTGCTCCCCTCCGGCTGCTGAAACAAACATGCACAAAATGACCATTATCATTGCCAACAAACTGTGTAAAGTAAGAGAAAAACAAATATCAGATCATATTCTTATCCAAATGTGTGTCCAATGTAAACAAGCCATTGTGCTTTCTTGGGTTAAACTGTACTGTCCTGTCTGTGCTACGTGCTTATCCTGTATGAACTTCAAGTATTCAATCAAGCTTCTAAAACATCTAGAATTGGTCTTTATTTGCACCAAGTTCAGAAACTCTGTGCAAGTCAATATGTGATGATACTAGGCTATGATAAAGGGGGAAATTAGTCCTATAATTTTATGGGTTCTAATCAGGGCAGGAATTTCATGGAGGCCATGAAGGCCATTGCCCCTCAGTTTGGCCTCACACCAATGCCATGACCTGAGGCCACAGTGGCCTTAATGCCACAGCTGAGTGTACCACTTTCTCCTCTGCCTCTCTCTTGTCAATATACTGTATGTAGACAGTACATCGGTGTCTCTTGTCATGTAGACACCAGTGTCTTTTGTTGAGAATCTGATATCTTAACTCCTTAAAACCAATCCAGTGACTTTGATTTATGTATTTCACTGCAGATTAGGTTATCATCCCTAACCCTTACATTCATCAAATTCATCAAATTGTTTTATTTGATGACCTTCCAGTCCTGGCATTTGGTCTTTGTGCCCTCAAAAAATGACAACACAAAAGGCCAAGTGGCCTTTCCCCTAAAATGTCGAAATTCCAGGACAGGTTATGGTAGACTAGAGTTTCGAGGTGCTGTGTGGGAGTCTGGGAGAATTAGTCAAAACCTACCGTTGCAATATTCCCTGCGAGTATCACGGTATGTCGATCTAATACTAAAAATCTCAACATCAGCACCACTTTGGTTTGGGTGGAGGAGGGGTGGATGAGTTTACCTAATTGTTGCGACGTCCCCATCCTGCGCCGAACACCTGCTGAGCCACTGACTGACAGACAGAGGCTGTCCTCCTGGTTTGTTTATAGGCCACAGTCGCTGGAAGAAGGGCTTGGACAGAGGCAGCAGCTCTTGGCCTTGTTGTAGATGTTATTAAGGAAACAATTATGGGAAACCAACATGGATAGTCTTGGAAAATGACGTGCCTCCGGGCAAGCAGCACCAAACATTATCAACTTAAAAAAGACAGGCTTTCCAGGGCGCTGTAAGAAGGGAATATCAGGATGCGGTGTTAATGTAGCCTGACTAGGTAATAAACAACAACATTACCCAGCCAGGTCTTGATATAGTCTATTTCGGTACTATATTCCTTTTCCTCGACACATTTGGTTGCTGTCAGAAGGAAGCCAGACAGGCAGCCTTGATTGAGAACGTCGTTTCAATAAACGGACCAGTGTCCTATAAATCACAGCTTATCATTTGCTTGGATAACAGAGCCCTGTGTGTGACACTGCTCCAGTTAGTATTATGGTCCGTGTGAAAAGACGTGTTTCTCTTGACAAACTCTTGAAGTAGCCGGAGCGATTATCCATCGATGTTGATCAATAATTCATGGTTGTCCTCTTGTATGAGAATGAATTACGAGGTTAATATTCCACGGATTAAAAGGCAGACAGTCAGACCAGGGCATCTCTTCCTGATGAGCCGACGAAAACTGTGCGAGTGTGAGACGTCACACGCCCGCCTCCGCACATAAGGGGACTCTTAAAGGGACCGTGACTACTGTACATGTCAGGGGTGTCGTACCAAATGCTGGGCCCTGGGTACAAGGATTAACTGCGGGCCCCCCATGAATGTTCTTCATAGGGGGAGGGGTTTAACCAGACTGGGAACGCATTATCACACATTATTTTGTGCTTTAACTATTGAAAAATAGCAGATATCTCACAGTGCGGCACCGAGTGCTGCGCTGCCAGCGTGTAGATCTGCTATTTTTGAAAAATCTTGAAAATGTATCTTTGAATATTTCAAATCCTTCTAAGGTTTTCTGAAAAACCTACGTTTCTATGTCAGTGGTGCTCAAACGTTTTCATGTGAAGGACCCCCAAAATGATTTGTATTTGGCCTCTCAAAATTTTGAATTCCAGGGACCCCCCAGAAGCAAAATTTGAGTTACAAATGTTCGCTTAAAAAATACATATATTCAAAGATTTGCACACATTTTCACGACTTTTCAAAAATAGCAGATCTACAAGCTCGCAGCGTGGCACTCTGTGCCGCGCTGTGCCGCGCTGTGAGCTCGTATATCTGCTATTTTTCAATAGCTAAAGTATAAAATAATTAAGGACCCTCCACCTTGGGCCCTGGTTACTCCCCCCCCCCCCCCCCCCCCCTTGTGACGCCCCTGCTACATGTTTACAATTCCTCTGTCAGGTGTGAGGTGCTGTACATGATGTATGTGAACCCTATATGGTGTGATCTCATTAGAATCTGGTTGTCCCCCTGGCTGGCTGACTGCTGGGAGTCCATTTCTACAGGGCCCCAATGTCATTGTAGTGAGAAACTGTCTCGAAGTAACTATTTATTATTTCCAAATATCAGGCATACTAGTATCTAAAAATAATACTTGGAAAAAGGTATCTCTCAGAGACCTGCTACAGCCTGCACTTGATTTAGCTCTAGAATGTCTGTGAGCTTATCTTACATACATTTCATGTATTCTAAATACACAGCCATAGATCGGTCACTATATCCGGTTAGCAGACTGACCTCTGCGGCATAAATGTTGTCAGCGCTAGTGTCTGCAATAATTAATTCCTAAGACTTCGAGTCAGATATTGTCCTCTAGTTTCATATCCATTTGAAGGTTCTGGCAGAAAACGTAGTAAAATATCTCCACTTTTCCACGAGATTCACACGGATGACATTCTCTGCCAGCGACGGGGCCCGGACCTGAAATGACAGCTGGACTGAACATATGAAAACCTCCTTTGGGAACAGTCTATGTTTGGGGAAGACACAAATGTATGGGCACATGAATTGACAGGTGCGTTGAGATTGGTGTGGGGTAATTAATCACACCATTGTGCTTCCCAAAGGAAGCTTATTATGTTCAGTCCTGCACTCATTCCGGGCCCCTCGCCTGAGAGAATGTCATCCGTGTGCAGCTCCCGAACCCATAGACCAGGGGTCTTCAACAAAACCCCCTAGGGGGTCCTCAGAGTTACTACAGGGGGTCCTCCAAATCTTTGTGTGACTTTTTTTTCCTCCTTTTTTATATTAACCACTTGAACCTGAGAACTTTGGCCAAAAATAGAAGATCTACAAGCTCACAACGCCCTGCGCTGCGAGGCGTTGTGAGCTTGTCGATCGGCTATTTTCGGCGAAGATGTTTATTGTAGAGGAGAAAAAGAGCAGACTAAGTACAGAGTGAAAGGTCAAGTTTAAGTAGGCTATTGACGGTTCAAGTGGTTAAATATCTGAAAACACAAATTGACATGAATCCAAAATACATTGATGATTGTGCTGTCAAACGATGAAACTATATGGAATCTATGAGAAGGTTGTGGGGGTCCATTCTTCATCTCTCTCTCTCTTTCTCTCAACTAAGGGGTCCTTGGCCTGAAAACGTTGAAGACCCCTGCCATAGATCCGCACAGGCTGGACCGAGAACAGGACAGCAATATAGTCCTCAACCAGGCCCAAGTGGGCCAATGCCACAGTAAGTAAGGCATAATTATTCTCAGTTTATATGAGATACTTTAATGGTTTCCTGTTGAAATAAGCTTAGTCTTTTCATGGATCTCCTTTTAGTAGACCTTGTACCAGTGAACTGTACCGTCATGAATCTGTACATTTTCCTATGCAAACTTCTAATAAAGCCTTCAATCAATCAATCAATCAGTGAGCCAGACTCGCTGTCATTGTCGGATTACAAGTGAGCCCCCGAAGAGGGAGGGAGGCGAACTATATCCGGTTCTGGTGTCCTGCATTCTGCTGGCCCAGACGCCCAACTGCTGACAACAGGCACAACTTTGAGGCCTCCCATTCTCTGACAGACCTCCTGGAACATGTGCAGGACGTCTGTCAGAGACTGGGAGGAGCCCTCTGCAAGAACCTCTGCACCCCCAGAGCAACGTGCATGCTGCTCGTGCAGCATTTTAATTGCTCCACCACTACACAGGTCAGCATCCTGCAGAGAGACTCGCTTTCCCTTGGTTCTGTGGTTATACTGAACAATATAGTCTAGAGTAGACCATACATGGGCAACTGGTAGCCCGGGGGCCACATGCGGCCCTCACATTCACTTAATGCGGCCCGCAGGTTAATATCAGAATACTGAGTTTATTTTGGCTGTTACAATTCCAAACATGACCCGCTTTAATTACTTCAGTCTATGTTAGTAACTAAAATTAAATAAAAATTCAGGATTCCAATTAAAAAATATCTAAAAATAATTCAGGATTCCAATTAAAAAATATCTAAAAATAATTCAGGATTCCAATTCAAAAATATCTAAAAATAATTCAGGATTCCAATTCAAAAATAGCAAAAATAGCAGATCTACAAGCTCAAAACGCGTCGCAGTGCGACACGTTTTGAGCTTGTAGATTGGCTATTTTTGCTATTTTTAACTGTATGCATTGTGGCCCTCTGGAGTGAGTGTGAAAATATAGGGTACCCTCTCCATCATTAAAGTTGCCCACCCCTGGTCTAGACCAGTGGTTCTCGACCTTTTCAGGCCACGACCCCTAAATGATATTTGAACTGGGGACCCCACCACCCTGACAAGCACTACTTGGGAGTTGGAAGAGTTGAGGCATTACATTTTGTTAACACGGATATTGTGAAAATTCACAATTTCTGCCTCTAATATTTGACAATTTGGCCAATGTTTATTTAATAATTTGACATTTTAGAGGTATTAAAAAAGTCTTAAAAGTCCTTAAATTGTCACTTTAGAAATGTGCAGATACCCTCTATACACTTAAACTATATGTTGGTTTGTTTACTGTTGAGTGAGAAAACATGTTACACATTAAGCTAATCATCTGGGGACCCCCCCCCCCTCCCCCCAAAAAAAAATCATTTGGGGATCCCCCTGGGTCCTGGCCCACAGGTTGAGAACCACTGGTCTAGACAAGTGGTCTAGACCAGTGGTTCCCTAACTTTTCAGGTCGAGACCCAAAATTAGACGTTTCCCCGGGACCCAAACTAGAGAAAATAAAAGATCTACCAGCACACAGTTGTAGATCGGCTATTTTCACTACTTCTTTTTTTTTTCTCTTCTTCTTTTTTTAATGGAATTCCTTAGATGTCAAGTCAAGTCAAGTGAAATGTATTTATATAGCACATTTAAAAACAACAGCAGTTGACCCAAAGTGCTTTCCAAAGACAATAAACAAAAATAGACCTTAGTCTATTTACAAAGCAATGATACAGGGCTTACAGGCATATAACACAGTAACAAATAAAACAAAACCAATACAAAAATAAACATCAACAAAACACCAAACATAACCTCATACTATATTAAAAGCACAAGTAAAAATCACACCTTGTTGTGAACTGAGTGGTGGTCAAATAAAAAGAGTCAAATAAAAAGAGTCAAATACATGGATTGCAAGGTTGCTCATGCTCAACAGTGGCGGGAGACAGACGGACGGCCGGACGGACGCATTGTGATCTTAAATCCAACTATTTCCAACTATTATTTGTTTATTATTATTTTGACCTGCTTTAAGAAACTCGGCTAATGATGGACGGGGTGGACGCATTGTGAGCTTGTAGATTAGAGCTGGGATCGGGCCAATTTTTTCTGTCAGTTCTGAACCCGTGTGGGCCGTGTCCGACAGTTTTTTGTCCGACCCGAATCGACGTCCGAGCATTAATCATTAAAATGCGTCCGACCCGCGCCGAGGCCCGAACCTTATGTTTCCAACGCTTTTTCCCCTCCTTTCTTTTTCTTTGAGGAAGCCACTGATTTACACTCACAAGCAAACTTGTTCTAATGTGCAGTGCATGGCATGCAGCGTGCCTGCTTGTTACCCTTAATGTGAATATTAAGCCACAATGTGGCTTGTGAAAGTATTTAAATAGTAGGCTATGTTAGATTATTAAATAATAACGTGCGCTGCGCTGCAAGTTTCTGCGCGAGGCGTTGTGAGCTTGTAGATCAGCCACATTTTGTCACGGAACACGCCGTGATGAAGAAGTATAAACCAGGATTTACTTGGGTGATGTGTGTTGAACGGACGGACGGACGGAGCTGCAGTGCAGAGTGCACACAACAGCGCCGAAAAATAATAAAAATCCAATGCGAGGTAAAGTAGTGGGAACACAAGCAGGGAGCTCCATTCAGCGGCACGCCACTTCCAATCAGAGTTGTCTCCGGCTGCAACATTAGCGCGAGCAGCCACACACACACACACACACACACACACACACACACACACACACACACACACACACACACACACACACACACACACACACACAGGAGTTGCACGCTGCGTGCATCAGAGACAGTGAAAAAACGTTGTGCGTGCTGTTGCAGCCACCCAGTCGCGGACATTTGTGTGTGTGTGTGTGTGTGTGTGTGTGACTGTGTGTGTGTGTGTCTGCGCGCGCGCGCCCTCCTTGCTACGTGTGTGTCTACAGTGTGTGTGTGTGTGTGTGAGAGAGAGAGAGAGAGAGAGAGAGAGAGAGAGAGAGAGAGAGAGAGAGAGAGAGAGAGAGAGGGTGTTGAGTCTGCCTGCTCAATAGCGCCCCTCCTTTAACGTGTGTGTGTGTGTGTGTGTGTGTGTGTGTGTGTGTGTGTGTGTTTGTGGTCTGTGTGTGTGGTCAGGAGAGGTATGGCTGGCGACAGACTTACACGGCGACAGACATACACGGCCAGTAACATCGTGAAAGCGAATTACAGGAGTGGTGTGACCACCACTCAAAAAGATGGGTCTTCAATTTAGATTTAAAAACTTCAATGGTGGAGCTATCCTTATCTGGAGTGGTAGATTGTTCTTCTAGAGATTGGGTGCGGCTACGGAAAAGGCACGATCACCTTTTGTTACAAGGTTTGTGTAGGGAACTAAGAGGAGTTTCTGGGTGGATGATCTGAGTAACCTGATGCCAGGGGGATAGTTTATGAGGTCGGAGATATAAGATGTGGTAACTTAGCCCATTGAGGGCTTTAAAAACAAAGAGCAAGGCTTTAAAATTAATTCAAATTTTTACTGGTAACCAGTGCAATCTTATCAGTGCAGATGTAATATGATCCCTTTTTCTTGTTCCGGTGATGAGTCTGGCTGCGGCATTTTGAACTATTTGTAGACGGGAGATAGTGGACTGTGCAGCCCCAGATATAATGAATTGCAGTAATCTAAACGTGAGGTGATGAAAGCGTGGGTTACTGAAATTTGGTCTATGTGAGTTAAAATGGGTTTTAGTTTTGCTATGGTTCTAAGCTGATAAAAACTTCCCTTTACAACGCTATACTAATTTGTTCAAAAAACACCTACGTTTTTTTATGGAGCCACTTAGATTTGTTTGCAGTGGGCCGAGTAGTAGAGGAGCCTATCAATTTTTGTAATTTTGGAATGATAATTTTTGGAGACATGTATATCTTCATTCTTGGGGTTCTCACAATGCCAAAAAAACATGTCTTCAATTTTTCTTTTTGTGTTTAGGATGTGTAATTAGCATAATTAGCCAATTAATTGCCAAAAACAGTAAATGGCAATAACTTTGCTTCTGGGTAACTTATAAAGGTGATCTAAGAGTCGAAGTCCATGTTTGTGAGGTCCAGAAACTCATCTGTTACCATTGTGAAGTCATACAACCTTTCCTAATTAGCATAATTAGCATAAATTACGCAAAAACGAGGTGAAAATAAGCAAATTGCTGCATTTCTTTGTTTTAGTCAACTTTGAAAGCTTCTCACAGACTCTAAGATGTATGTTTACAAGTCCAGGAATTATTATTATCCTATACATGAATCATGCAACCTTTTGTCTGTGTAATAATTATGTAATAATCACACCGAAACCAGAAATAGCTATATTTCTTTATATATCCCTCATATAAAATAAAGAACAATATGAGAAATGGTCACAGAATTATCAGATCGTTTATACTAATATGTACAGAAAGTTCTGTAAACACATTTAAATAGAAGGGTCTCTATCTTCGTAGTCGTCATCGTCAATCCCCAACAGTTGCGCCTTGCTTACATTACAACACACCTCTTCATCTGCCCCACACATGCACATCTCAGAGCAGTTCAAATTTTGAGATCGACAAGAACAATGTGACATGCACTGGGATTTCTTGCAGCCACATTTGATCAGTTGAGTAATTGTGGCTGGAGCTGGGGGATCCCGTGTTGTGACTGGCACCAGATGATCTCCCTCAGCCTCCCATCCGTTTTCAGTTGCTGGTGGCATCTGTGGGTTAGGTACGTGGTCCTGATACCATTGCCTGGTAATGGGCACGGGCAATGGCTTGATGTAATGCTCCTTGTGTAGGTGGCAGCTTCTCTGCTTCTAATTGTTTCTTTGTGAATAACCTCCACCTGAGTTCACCAACATCCACAAGATTTGTACCGGGCTCGTACAGCTGGCAAACAAATGCTTCAATCTTTTTTTCTGTGTCAGAACTGAGCTTTTTTTGAAGTACCTAGAGTAGCAAATGCAGATACCACCTCCACAGGACACCGGTTTAGGGCTTGCCAACAGGTTAACTTTCCCTTTCCAGCAAAATGGCCTGTCTGGTCAGCTCCAGAGATGGCATGGAACCCTGGTAAGGTTGAAGTCCTTGTTTTACCCAGTGCACTACTGGCTCCAGTGAGATGATACGTTTTTTGTTTCCCACACCAGTGATGAAATAGGTATCCTTGCACAGCTGATTGTACCGTCGGATTGCAAGAACAAAGACATCAGTGTCCGGGGACTCAATGTAGAGCTGTGTTGCCCTCTTCCGACAGCAGGCTGTGCAGGATTATCCTTGTGTCAGCCTCTTCCTGTGAGCTGTGGAGATGTTTTACATCGATATAGTTTGAGTGGACATCTTGCCTTGACGTGATTATGAAAACGTTGGGTTTCCCCTGGAAGTGTAGGAGGGCTTTCTTAGCAAGATAGACAGTCAGCTCATCTGGTGTGGATACCTGACAAGAACTGTTTTTCAGACACCTTCCCCATCGGTGTGTTGTCTTCCACATGATAAGTGGTAGGGGGCTTGCCACCCTGGCGTCGCTTACGCGTGGCCTACTTCAGTGAAGATGCAATATCATAGCGGTCAAACTACATGGGTCTCACTATGTTCTTTGGTCTTCCTGTCCAGTATGGCTATGAAGTGGTCAGCCCACTGGGAACATATCTTGATCCATGATGGCTTTCCCATTGCCTGTACCAATGCCATTCCATCTATGACAGTTACACTCTTAGATGGCAGGGGACAACTGTCAGTGGCAGCACTCTGTGGTTGCTGATCAACACCAACGTCACCAGTCCTCTTCTCATTCTGCAGCTCCTCGAGAATGGTCATGAGCTTGCTCTTGTCTGTGCAGGGCCGAAGCTCACCAGTCACTGTGAAGAGAGCACGTGGTTTGGCAGTGAACTCGTGCTGGCCAATGGCTTCTTTGAGGTTGATTTCTGACCGTGATCGAGCAACAATCAGCATTCGAGCAAACAATGACCTGTCATCCTTCAATTCCACCATCTGGTCAGCAAGCTTGTGTTTCACAACTTTTCCTGCACTCTTCCACATCTTCAGTTGAACCTTTTTCATTCTGGCCCAGACACTGACTTCATTTTTGTTATTGCGTGCTTTCACAAAAGCAACATAGTTCTGCTGGCCAATTTCGTCTTGGCTGCATACATCTTTCTCCACGTGGGGTGGCATCACAACTTTTGTGATGATATTGGGTAGGTCTTTGCCATCATATGTTAGAGGATTCAAAGATGACTTGATCACATGCTTCAATCGAAGTACATTCTTTTCCTGCCTTGTCCAGACAGCAATGTACAAGTCATGGTGCTCCTTTTGTGTAGCTGTTTGTGTGCCAGCCATCTGGCATGCTTCTTCAGCAAGTCTCTCAGCTCTGGTGCTGTCAAGAAGAACCTTTCCCTAGCACTAGCATTCTGAGTAATGCCCATAAGGCCTCCAGTGACCTTCATGATGCGAGTGATGTGCTCAAGGGCATGATCCACCCCAATGGCGCAGAATGGTATCTGATTTTTATTGACAGTGAACTGCCCATCCATAAATTCTTGGTATATCTCTGGATCTGTGGTCTGCAGAGCCTTCATTTCTGCTAGGTAAACTGGAACCAACCGGGCATACTTCTGCTTGTCATGAGCAAAGAAGTATTTGCATAGCTCATCCAGGGAAGAAAGATGAAGTTCCCAGAGGCCATCACGGGTAGCACGCATGAAAGTGTATATCAGTAACACCATTTCAATAACTATGATTAGCTTTATCAGCTGTGATCCCTCACAGCTGAAGCACAGTTGCTTGACTCATTATGACAAGAATTAATCTATGGATATACTAACAGAAAAAGAAACAGGTAATTTCCTACTTTCAGACTAATTAATAAATCATGTATGCAGATTGTACTAATGACAAAAGGTTGCATGATTTACTTACATCAGGATAGGAATTTCTGGACATGTAAACATTCTCAATTAGTCAATAAGAGTCTCAGATTATCTCTCCAGAGTCAGCTAAATGTGAAAAATGAAGCGATTTCATGATTTTCAACTCGTTTTTGTATAATTTAAGCTAATTATGCTAATTATGAAAGGTTGTATGACTTCACAATGGTAACATATGAATTTCTGGACCTCACAAACATGGACTTAGACTCTTAGATCACCTTTATAAGTTACCTAGAAGCAAAGTTATTGCCATTTCCTGTTTTTGGCAATTAATTGGCTATTTATGCTAATTACACATGCTAAACCCAAAAAGAAAAATTGAAGACATGTTTTTTTGGCATTGCGAGAACCCCCAGAATGAAGATATACATGTCTCCAACAATTATCATTCCAAAATTACAACCAGAAGAATCACTTGATTGGCTCCCCCACTAGAGGGCTTGGGAGAGCCTAACCCAGATGGCCTATTTTGCTAAACTACGGGAGAGACTACAAGAAACGCACAAACTGACTCGGGAAGCGCTCACCAAGGCTGGGGTCTGCAAGAAACTGACCTACTGTATGATTCCCGTTGCACAGGAGAGGCCTTTGCTTCATGGCGCTTGGGTGTGGGTGTTCATTGTGCTGCTAAGTTGTTTTATGTCATGTCATTCATTTTATGTGTGAGGATGTATGTTCCAAGAGCTGAGCTCGTCAACCCACCAGTCATTGATATCATGATACACAGTTCACAGTGTAAGTCACAGTGTACAGGTAGCCTACCTTTCGTCCAGACTGAATTGAATTAATAGAATTAACATGTGTTATTGTTGTATACCACCAGTTATTCTTCATACTTCAGTTCCTGCACAAGCATTTAACCTTCTGGTGCAGGTGGCTTGGTATTCACAGCCAGTCAGCCTATGAGAATATGACCGTAACTATGTATCTGGTAGTTTTAGGACTGAATGTGTGCTTTGTTTGTTATGATTGTTTGTTTGTTTGTCTGTTTTCTTGTTTATTGATTTAACTAAGCATATTTTGACCATAAAATAAGAATAATTTAGCCTACATGATCAATTTTGGTCTTCACTTGACATACTGTAATATGCAGAAGAGCCAAAAGAAGCAGCCATAGCTGCTAATGTGCCAGTAGCATGGTTGTATTCTCATATATTGATACAGGACACTGTATGATCAATGAGTGTGTGTGTGTGTGTGTGTGTGTGTGTGTGTGTGTGTGTGTGTGTGTGTGTGTGTGCGTGCGTGCGTGCGTGCGTGCGTGCGTGCGTGCGTGCGTGCGTCGGCAGTTCTGGACAACTGAATATCCAAACTACTCAACGAATCGAATTGCTACGTGCAAAGAGTTTGAAGTTGGTTGGTCCCATGTATGCTCATGACCATTATGGGCTTGTCCCTCTTATGCCCATATATGGAGATCGCTGATGTCATCAGTATATGCCCATATATGGGCATGCCCCCTTTTGTGCCCGTACTGTATATGGAGCTGACTGATTTGTTTGCACCTGATGCCATGAGGACACTTTGATGTTAGACAACAGACTACATTTGATTATAGAGCACCAACGTCTGATGTAGTTCACACATCTTACCTGGGTCGTGGCGGTTTAACTCATATGGATTTTGACTGACTATTATAAATGATCTAGCACACAACACATCACATCACAGTGCCTTCTCACTAATTTAGCATTTCACTTTTTTTCTCAGTTCCAAACATAACGTTGAAAACAAAATAAAAATAAAACACGTGAATATACCTAATGAATATACCCTGCCACTCCGACATGTCTCCTTTCCGACATGTCTCCATTCCGACACTAACCCTATACCCTAACCCTAAACTTAACCTCTATGGAAGTGTTGCCACTCCGACAATAAGAAGTCAATTTCGGAGTGGCGACATGTCGGAATGGAGAGCGACACCCCTAATGTAGGACTTACATCATGTATGCATTATCACCTACATACTACTGAACTCTGGTCTGACATGCTAGGGGCTTACATCTTGCATGTGTTGTGTGAAAGGTGCCTTTGCATAAGTACATACTGCACCCAGTCTAGTGATGTAGTGTCTTGGTGAGAAGGAGTAGCACATTCTCAGTTCAGAGAGTTCAAACAAATTACCATCACTGCATGAATGGGTTCACTTTTGTCTCTCTTCGACTTCGAAGGGTAACAGAGAACCTTTCATTACATGAGACTTTCCAGAACCTGTGAACTTTTGTAATGTGTTTTTTTTTAAACTTATGTTTCCATTATAAGCAGAACCACCCCTGAAGAGAGAGGTATGTCATGAAAAAATAAATGAATGAAAAAAATCATAAAAACTAGACCTACAAGTTCTACAAGTTCACAACATGTCACATCGCAATGCGTTGTGAGCAATGGTTGCGACCGTCAGATCGCAGTTACTATCAAAACCTCCACTGGCTGTCAGTCAGTCTGTCAGTCAGTCACGTCACGTCACACTTTTCCCCTACTCATATCTCCGCCACTGTTGCCCATATCCATGCCACCGTTGCCCATATTCATTTCTCCACAACCTCCACCCTTCCAGGGCCCCCCGCCAAAAGGCTAAACATTGCGCACACACTCGTTGGCTGCCAAACCAGGACCTCCACCCCTCATTTCTCACATGGCCCTCTTCTAGCGCCACCATGAGGCCGATTCTAGCAAAACACATTTTTGGACACTGTTTCTACAGATTGTACCCTAAAATCATACAAAGCGGTACACAGTATGTCTAGAGTCATATCATCAACGTGGTTCTGTCCCATTTAGCACCACCATCAGGCCAATTTTTTCAAACACATTTTTGGACACTGCTCCTACAGATTTTGCCCTAAAATCACGCGAAGCGGTACACAGTATCTCTTACAGGCCTATTTGTGTATACATGTGACCTGACGGTCCCTTAGCTCCCGATTAGGGAGTCTTTACTGGTTGCGACCATCAGGTCGCAGTTACTATCAAAACCTCCACCGCCTGTCTGTCCGTCAGTCAGTCAGTCAGTCTGTCTGTCTGTCACGTCACGTCACGTCACGTCACGTCACGTCACGTCACGTCACGTCACGTCACGTCACGTCATGTCATGTCACGTCACACTTTTGCCCTACTGCCATCGTTGCCCCTATCCATGTGAAATTTTCCACACACACTCCTTGTCTGCCAATCCACAACCTCCACCTTTCCAGGGCCCCCCGCCAAAAAGCTAAAAAACTACCAAATGACGCCCCCAAATTGCCTGCTCACCGTGTTGCTCTGCCACAGACAAAGAGATGTCTACACACATCTCATCAACATGGATCTCCTCTTTTCTCACATGCCCCTCTTCTAGCGCCACCATGAGGCTGGTTCATGCAAAACACATTTACGGACACAGCTCCTACAATTTGTGCCCTAAAATCACGCAAATCGGTACACGGTATGTCTACACTCATCTCTTCAACATGGATCTGTCCCATATAGCGCCACCTTCAGGCCGATTTTTTAAAACACATTTTTGAACACTGCTCCTACAGTTTTTGCCCTAAAATCACACAAATTGCTACACAGTATGTCTACACTCATCTCATCAACATGGATCTGTCCCATATAGCGCCACCATCAGGCCGATTTTTTTTAACGTATTTTTTGACCTAAAATCACGCTGCGACCTGAAACTTTCAAATCTAGATGTATATTAGACGTATTTTAGACGAGCCTTTAGACGTATATTAGACGTCTAATAGACCGAAAAATGTTTAGTGGGTAGCAACCAGAGAGCCTAGCAACGTTGTTTTATCCTAGCAACATTTTAACACTACTAATACTTTAACACCTTTATATTTGAACACATTTAACAGTACTAATACTTTAACACTGTATGCAGCTAAATTACTTAGACGTGATTGCCAACTGGAACACACAATTCCTAATCAAGGCAATCTCTAGGTAGGTCCTAATGATTAAACACAAGTTGTTTAACCAATAACAAACTCAGCATACTTCAACAGTGACATTCTAATATTGATAATAAACTTTGCACACAAAACATTTTTCAATATGAATCATTCATGACAGGCACAAGATAATTTGTATCTATTGTTGTCAGCATTGAATATACATATATGTTTATCCATTTTGTGCTGATGAGAATATTAATTATTTCCGGAGGGCATATCCTTAAAGCATTGTTTAATAACTAAGTGCATCCCTTGAGTCTTTGAAAATAAATGTTATCTATTCTCAACTCATTCACACCAAGCATCTTAAACATATCAGCTTTCTAAGATACACAGAGTATTGCTCTGGCATATCAGATAGGTTTTTTTTCTTTCTCCTGCTTTGGAGCCAAGCAGCTCTGTAACTGTGTTTGCTTACCTAATGTCTTTGGCCACAATTAGATATGGCTGATACAGTACGTAGAATCAGTTTTGTGGACTTGGATGAAGCCCAAAATCAGCATAAGTTGAGCAGAACAAATTGTGCTTTACCTAGAGAAACTCCCATATATTAGCTCTTCACCAGGTTTTGTTATTTGACACATAATAGACTGCAAAGAATATCAGACATAACTTTGTACAGAGGAACATAGAGACCAATCAGAAATAATGAAGCAGAGAGAAGAAAATAGCTATCACAGGATCCACGGAGGTACACTTTCATTTTGCCCAGGATGTCTCTCCGCACAAAATCTCAACTTTATAATTAACTTCTTTGAGTCAAGGCTGAGGCTGAGAAGATATTTCCCTAATTTCATTCTTATGCCTTTCCAGAAGTCTGAGAGGAGGTGAAGAAAAAACAACAAATGAATTCCATCAATTGCTGTCCTCCTTCAAACCGCAATTTCTTCCATACCAAGAGCAAGACAAATTGAGAATAAACAAGATGTTAAGGATCCAATTCCAAACTCAGAGAATGTCACATTAATTTTGTAGACGGAATCCATTTCTGTGATATAATGAAAAGTCAGTACAATTTTAATTGAAGTCAAATTCCAGTTAACTAAAAACCTAATTCAATTTGCCCAGGTGACAGGTGTTGCTTGCTGTGCAATGGCCGGATCTACCCATTGGTTGCCTCTTTTTACAGTATAAAGGAATACTGGAGTTAACTATTTTCCTTACTCTAGGTGGTTGAGTGCTACAAATATACGTAATTGTCTGAAATTAGCTATCTGCTTTTCCCCCCAACTTATTCACCTTCCAGCAGCAGAAAGTGCACTATATGATTATTATGATTACATGAAATAAAATGTATTGAAACTGACTATTGAAATCTATTAAGAGCAAGTTATGAGCCAAAAACTGCATGCTTTTAAAGTATGTGGATGATGATCACCAGTATATGTTCAGTATTATGTAGTTTTCTTCATCAGTATACCTGTATGCACAGCATTAAATCTTTTCATGGGATACAGAATTCTTGGCACCAGCACCTGTGTTAATTGCCTTCTTGGATTGAATGAGGCCAAAAGGTTGACAGTTGAGAACATTTTATATTCAACATATCGTCTTTGGGACAATCAAAACAAAAAGTTGAACAGTCTATTCAAATAAGTCAGTTCTTGAATGAATGGAAGTGAGGTGACAAAGTTGAAGGAACTAAATATGTACATTTAATAGCCCCATAGTGCTGACTAGGCTATACAGGGAATTTGGACAGTTTGTAAGAAAACATATGACTGCCACAGTTGGGTGGTGGTAGCTAATAAGCAATAAAAAATGCATAGGCTGGAATCTAATAATAGATGAAGTGTAAAATACCTGTATGTGTCCTCAGAACATCTTTTAAAGCCATAATAAAAGCCCAAATCCTTTGAAGTCCACAGTAAAAGGTAATGCGGGAGTCTGGACTACATATGCACCGAAGAAAGAATATTTGATGTACTGGGTGGAGTTGAGCGGAATGTAAATGATCAAAGTTGTGTCAGCAATGCTGAATCAAACGTGAAGGCAGTGAGCCTGATTTGCCCCAGGCAACTGTGCTGTTGAATAATTGCTCTGTTTACATTTACTCCATCCCATGCCCTGCTGATTCTGAATAATTCCTTGTTTTACACACATACAGTAAGCCTAAAATACAGACATACACATAGAGCTTATATGAGAGATGGCGGAGTAATGGCCTGCCACTGGGAGCAGTTAAATGCCTTGCTCAAGAATGTCAGTTCCTGGGCACTACTCAAGTGTAGTGCCCAGGAAGTGAACTGGCACCTCTCCAGTTACCAGTCCACACTCCGTAGGCCTACTGGGGTTTGTGCTAGACTTGAACCAGTCACCCTCCGGCAAGGTTTCCGGCAAATAAACACTTATAACAATATACTGAGGAACACTTACTGCAGGCTACACTATGTGTATCTACAGCAGTGAGGACGAATTATAGGAAGGCAAGGTTGAAAATTGGCAACGTGCTCCTCTTTTATTTGTATTCTTTATTTAACTATGTGACTTCAATTGCAGGAAGCTTGTACAAAAGTTCAATTTGAGTTTTGAGTTTGAGATAAATAGCCTGCTGTGCTGTCAACCCAAACCTCTTTTGAAGGGGCTTGGTTTGATGTGCCTGCCAGAAAACTAATGCCTGCAGCTCTTCAGAATGGCCACCTAGGCCTATCTACTGTTTTACCCCGGGGAAACCAGAATTCTTACTTCATAGCCTACAAGAAAATGCACCCTGCTATGTCTGCTTGTTGTGTTAATTTGTTTGTAATACCCCAATCGGTGGTGTCATGAGTGAAAAAGGAAATCCTTCAACAATAAAGCAAGCACAGCTCAGTCAGTCCCCAGCTATATGAGCTTGCATTCAGACAAACAGAGGCCTTTTGACAACCTCATTACAAAACAACAAAGCTTGTAATGAACCAATTAGCCAGTGGACAATGTGAGCAGAACCTGTAATAATTGAGAGGCATCACTGTACTCAAAGGTTGGAAGCATTGTGCAGCAGGGGTTAGATTGCAGCTTGGTGTATTTCACAGTCCCCTGACACAACACAACACCCCGCTCTCTGTCCTCCACTTATATAGATTCCACTTATTCCCATGTCATTGTGACACATCCACATGTAATGTGTGAGTCACACCTTACGCAAGCTGTTTGGGGTAAGTGCCTCAACTGTATCAGATGTGTTATAGCCTCCACTAGCATGTGCAATGCATGTGTAGCAGGGTGACTGCTGTTGGTTGAGTGAGAGAAAGTGAGAGAAAGATGTTGTGAAATGCAGTTATAAGCAACTGTTCACCGACACCAACCTACATTACTCATTCAGTTCTAAGCACCGGCTCAAATGTGTTGATGTTAATGACCCCAATCTGCCCTGTCCATCTCACCCACAGCAGTTCTGTGTGTGTGGGTAGCTAGTAGCTACCGTTGTTCTGCATGTTCTGCACGGTATATGTGCTTTCTGCTAGAAAGATAGTGCTATGGACAGAGTACAGCAACTTGCAATGGGCCAGGGAGTAGCTGTCAAAAAACTGAGGGAGCTCCACTGATCTCATTCACCCAGATTCGGCAAAAACATGGGGTTAAATGTGTTCTACTGTAATGGCACCAAAATGTGGAATGCCCTACCAAGATCCATCCAAAAGTGTGACTCCCTACCCTCCTTCAAAACCACCATAAAATTCACCTGTCTGCAATTTGCAACTGGTCCTACCTATACTTTTTTCCCTATTCTAAGCTTAACACCAGAACTAGAAGATGATTAGTTATGTGATTTGTCCGAAGCATCATATAGTAGCCTAGTTTAAATGGAGGTCATTGTTTCACTGGAGAGAAACCATGAGTGCATTTAGCAAAAACAAACAAATTAAACTCTAAATTAAAATTGAAGGGACATAGGCCTACATGTTTCTTTCATTGAATTGCGGTAATGGTTTATTGAGCAGAAAAGAAATTGCGTAATTGAATTAGAAAATCATTATGATAAGAGCAGTGTGGTTGAATGATAACTAGCCTACATATCAACTGAGATTCAAGATTCAACATTTCATTGACATGCCTGGCAACTGCAGTAGGAGAGCTTTTCAAAGCCTCTGGCACCCCCTGCTGATCACATTTGTACATGTTCATATTTTTGCCATGACAGCTGTAATTCCTGCTTTCTGCCCCAGTGTTTACAAACTAAACCACAAACATATTCAAGTATGCCTACATTTATGTTTTTATATTTATAGTTCATACCAGTCTTTGCCGCTGAGCTTGGCCTTGCGCCCCTCCAAAAAATGGCATGACCTGAGGCCACAATGGCCCATAGCTCTTTCTCCTCTGTATCTTTCTTGCCTTGTAGACACCAGTGACACCATTCTCTCTTTCTTGTGTAGACACTAGTGTTTTTTGTTGAGATTCTGACTCTAACTCCCCCGAGTCCCCATCTTTAAACCAATCCAGTGACTTTGATTGGAGCATGGCTGAGCATGGATCAGACTGCATTTATTTCACTGCAGATAGTCTACATATTACATTTTAAATCATCAACTTAATTTGATGGCCTTCCTGCCCTGGCATTTGGCCTTTGTGCCCTCATAAAATGGACAACACCAAAGGTCAAGTGGCCTTGCCCCTAAAATGACGAAATTCCTGCCCTGGTTCATACATTATGCTAACCTGGCCAGACCAAGTGCAGATGGCCACACCAGAGTGTGTTCTATTTTATATTTTAATTTGACTTCTGATGTTACCCAGCCATGTATTATTCTTTAATTATTGAATCTGCATCTCTCTACTCTTAACCATATCTGTCCAGTACTAACTGCCCACTGCAGCATTTCTATGACACCTGACCTAACTGTCTGTTCGTCCGTCCATTCCTGTCTGTCTACCAACCCACCAACCCAAGTAGGCTACATTCTGAAAGAGGTAATTCGACTTAAGGCAGAGAGGTTAGAACAGAAGAGAAAACTTACCACATAGAATCAGCATTTTTCAAATGAGAATGAGAAATAGAGGTGGCAGTTAGTTATGGATGCTGGAGTTACACTAACAAAAGCAAACGTAAGAAATAATGTACACCATCATTATTTCTTACGTTTGCTTTTGTTAGTGTTGTTGGCCAATGGCAAAATATGTGTTTTAAGTCAAGCGTGTTTCTTTTCTGTTAGTGAGTTAGTGTGACAATTTGGTTAGGTGATAGCATAGATCTACAGATTTTGCCTAAACAAAGTATGTAAGCAAGTTGGTTGGAGTGGCTTGTCAGTATCACACTAACCTCGCGTAGCCAGGCTTACTCATCTGCAAAGAGATCACCCTAGGTCTACAAAAGGCCTGGCTAGGGATGAAATTAAATATATTTCACTTTTTTTTTTTTTTCATCTAATCAGGCTTTTGGGGAACACACAGGACAGTTCTTGAACATGTCAGTATTTAGGTATTTGATATTCATTTCCCCCATACAAACCCATTGTAACTTCAAACTTCATTATAACCACTAGTCCACTATAGTGACATCAAAGTTTTGTCATTTTAAACAACTCGACCTGGCCAACTCGGAACAATGTAAATAGGGAATGAATGCCCCGCCCTTTAATGCAAACCCCATTATACCTGTTTTCATAGGACCCGTTTTGACCATCTGTCTGCCTGTGTCCATTTATGCCCATATATGGAGATATCTGTATCTGTCTGTCTGTCTGTCGGCGTCCATTTTATGTCCATATATGGAGATCACTGCAGTTATAGTTCTGGGTCCATTTTATGCCCATATATGGAGATATCTGTCTATCTGCGTCCATTTTATGCCCATATATGGAGTATCTGTCTGTGCCTCCAACTGTGTTGCAGACACAGTGCCGGTTCCCCCTTTAATGCAAACCTCATTATACCTGTTTTCATAGGACCCGTTTTGAAAATCTGTTTGCCTGTGTCCATTTATGCCCATATATGGAGATATCTGTATCTGTCTGTCTGCGTCCATTTTATGCCCATATATGGAGATCTTTGACCATCTGTTTGCCTCTGTCCATTTATGTCCATATATGGAGATATCTGTATCTGTCTGTCTGCAATCCATTTTATGCCCATATATGGGGGCATTCATTTTATGCCCATATATGGAGAACGCGCGTGCCCGTGGGACGAACGGTTCTCGAGATACGCGGATTACATACATACATACACAATCACAGAGATTTTTTGTTGACTCATGTGGCGTACGTGATGTCAGAGCCTTTTATGAAGTGATGTCACAATGAGTCAGAGCTTTCGCCGATTTCCTCCGGAACAGCCTGATGTCAACAATCAACCCCGCATAAGGAGATTCCGAACGTTTCGCGCCGGTTCGGGAAAACCGCGCGTCGGGTCGGGTCGAGACCCGGCACTGCACTCCGTGCCGCGGCGGGGAACGCGCGTGCCGAATCTGAAGCCGGTGGGACGAACGGTTCTCGAGATACGCGGATTACAGACACACACACAGACAGACAGACAGACACACACGCAGAGACTTCTCGCATTTATAGATAGATGATAGATTCAATGAAAACACCGTCCTTTTTTCTGGTGACTCCTGACACCCTCTGAATACACGAGCAGGCTGTGTTTTTTCGATAACCTTTATTTTTTATTGTATTTCCTTTTTTTCATTTTCCCAAAAGATTACAAATAAATTAAAAACAGTTATCGAGAAAACACAGCCTGCTCACGCATTCAGAGGGTGTCACGAGTCATCAGAAAGAAGGACGGGTGTTTTTGATGAATCTATCATGGTTAACATTAGTTAGAAGTTACAATGGGTTTGTATAGGAAGGGGGCGTGTCTGATAAAAATGAATATTAAATATCTAAATACTGAATCAAGCAATTCAAAAACTATCCTGGGTGTTCCCAAAAGGACAGCCTGTTTTGAGAACCCGTGGGATGCTTTTAACCTCCGCCTTCCCAAAACCAGAGAAAGACACAACGGTCAGAAATGGGACTTTGTGAGGATAGAAGGTGCTAGTGGGACCCCAAAAAAAGGTTTTAAAATAGGAAAAGTGAAATTTCATGGTGTATCACCTTTAACAGGTAGGTAGGAGCGTGTGCCGTGTGGTGTTTGAAATAGGTATTTTACACAATGAATATTCTTGTATTAAAACGTATACTCAACCCAATTATTTAAAAACTGCTTCTAGAACCCAAATAAATGTAGACCAACCCTGATTTGGAGCATCATTTTAACACAGGAATGGCATATAGGGTCAAAAAAGTGGATTCATCCTTAGTAGTGTTAAATTTGACAGCAAAGATTTAGTCTTTTGACAACACACGATTTAGTCTTATGACATTGTTTAGTCTAGTCTTAGACGACCAAATATCAAAATCTTAGTCTTTTAGTAACAAAATTAACACTGAATTTATGCCTTGATTTCAGATCCCAACACACTGGTTTACATACACGCATGTAGAATATAGACTTAAAACGTAGCATGGTGAATACAATGAGCTGCTAGCACCAATGTACAGTAAAAGATTTGAAAAGCTTGAGGGTTGAATGAAAACCAGCAGTATTCTTGGTAAGACTAAAGTGTCACAACTGTTTAGTCTATGGGTTGCAAAATTATTTTTGTTCCCATACAAATAAACCAAACGAGACAGAAAAGCATTCGCTTTACTAAATACAAATGCAACTACTTTAAAGGACTGTCTCGTATAACCTTGTTTGCTTCAAATACTGGTCAAATAAAACAACATTTCACTTTCCTTTATTTACAGAAATAAAGCATTTTGAAATGATCTAAGGCACATTTTCACATCTTCAGCTGAGATGTCATGAGTGACTTAAAAGTCAAGGTTGTCAATAAGCTAATGGAAAGAACGTATAGCTCTTGGATTGTAAAACACCACCACCATGACCATGGATATCATATCATATGATCCACAAACGGATCCATGCACATTCTATCATCACATTCGAGTCAGGATGTACTCCTTGGTTGCATTCAGCTATTTGAATGAGGCAGGAAAACAATGCTGGCATGTTTCAATACTTTTTTTCTTCTTCACTAAAACATTTATATTTATACATTCCACAGATATAAGGATAAGTGCTGCCCAAATAAAGTGGTAAATGCTAGTGAAAGGCTCTGTGTGTGACTGGTTAGAAATGCATTGATCAACAATGCAGTCATACCAATGACACATTCTTTTAGCCGTTCACCTGATTAAATACGTCTCTGGTTAAACTTGGCAAGCTGCGCACTTTAAGTCCTTTGGTAAACATGACATGGCAACTTTTGTAAAAACAGCACCACAGCCAACATGAATCTCGCCGCCATTGTAAAGTGTGGGTGATAAAAAAATGGCATTGGAGCATTTCCTTTCTTCATCCACTGAAAGGCACCAAGAAGCAACTGCCTCCGAGTTCACTTTTGATTGTTTTGAAGCTTGATTCCATCTTGTGGCAAACCTGCAACTTTGGAGGAGGCGTTATTTAAGGTAGTTCAAACATACACATAGGAGTGAGTCAATGGGGATGAGAGGGGCCAGTACCTGGCCAGGGGAGAGGTGGTGATTAAGACGTTTGAAGGTAATCCTTTGGGTGGTGTAGCCATTCTTAAGTCTGCACAGCTCCAGTCAATATTGGAGTAGGCCTACATGTCTCTCAATTAAGTGCCTTTGGAGGATCTACTCAATAGCACCAGGCCTAGTGGCCACGTAGACAAAGAGCACGATGAGCAGCACTACCACAGCCAGGGTGGGCACCACCACTGTGGCCACCTGCTGCCTTGCTTCCTGCATGGCCTGCTTGCGCTCCTTTTTGTCCTTCGATGTCTCTTTCTTGGGTTTGCCTTTCAGTTGCCTCATGGTGTCTCCCCTCTCTGGATGGACCCACAGCAGTACCAGTTGCCTCAAATGTAGTGTTTGGTCTATGTATTCCGCTGCTCCACTCACTGACAGACACCTGTGACATGGAGACACGTCATCGTTATTATCAGTCTTCAGTTTTGGCTTTATGGCCCACTGTAAGTTTGATATGATTACGAAATAAAAGTAGAATTACCTGTAGCCAATCTACCTTGCCATGCATGACATTATGGTAATAAGGCCAATAGGCCATACAATACTTTAATGCTTCCCAGTGATTTATCCACAAAGGAAGCAATGAATGACACCTATAGAAATTGAGGATTGATTGAACACTTTATTAGAAGGTTGAATAAGAATTTGTACAGGACAGTACAGTTCAGATACAAGGTCTACTAAAATGATTTAGATCACAAGAAAGCGCATTGGCTTGTTTGCATTGGGGTTCTTTTGTACTCAATTCATGAAGAAATGCATTGTTATTTTAAAGGATAAAAATAATCAATAATCTATTCTTTGGTGTGATACAGGCAGGGAAGGAAGCAGTAGATTTAACATTCTGCAACAATACTGAGGATTTTTGTTTTAGCAAAACGGTCTACAGGACATCTACATGGGGTACAACTCCTATTGCAACTGTTATAATTAGCATGCCCCCTGATGATGCTCTTCCTCAAACCAAAGGAAGTTAGATCTCTTGTATAATAGCCAGGCAATGAGCCTTTCTTTAAATAGACCAAGGAGTGGAGCCTGTTTGTGTTTTGACAGGGTGGCTCATTATCGCTCATACATAGGAGGATGGTTCTAAGGAAAATAATAATAATAATAATAAATTATAATAATGAATTTAATCTAAGATCCACCGTCTAGCTGTCCCTCCATATTTAGGCAAGACTGACAACAATATGACCTCATCAACATGAAGTCAAGAGATCCACGGGGAAGTCACAATGTTATTATACCCCTCCTTTTTAACACATTATTTAAATAAATAATAAATAAATTCAAGCAGATCCAAAACAAGTTACCCAAGACATTTTAGCATTTATTGAACTTGATGATCCTGCTTTGTGAAATACTTCACAAATACACACTTCCAACCTTCCACCCAACCCCCAGGCACTAGTAACCCCAGGATAAAGACGACGTGTCAACCAACTACCAAGACGACTTGTGTTTTTCAGGTTATGTCAGTTTCTAATTTTATGTGTAACTTTTGTGACCCATAAAGCTAATTTCTTTCTCCAGTGGTCTGGCACATAATGCGTCTCCATCAGTGTAGAGAGCCTAGATGGACAGCAACTATGTTGCAAAAACATCCAAGTATCCTTTTTACATAAGGCTCTTTTAATAATACCGGTACTACAATGTTAATTCCTGTGAATCAACAGGTTCAAGAGAGAGAGGGGGGGGGGGGGGGGGGGGGAAATCCCATTGTGGTTCAGCCAAAACCCTTAACCTGTGTTTTAAATCATATTGTTTGATTGGCTGGTGATATAAATATAAATGACAAAAGGAATGTTACAAATGTATAATAAACGAAATGCACAAACATCTTTAGCGATTATTCTATCGGTTACTTTTTTGAACAACAGAGAAGCGTGTTTTTATATTTTATTTCTTTAATATTCCTAAATCAACGAATAGGCACAAAGAAATTCAAAAGGAATGCACGATGTACAATTATTTCAATAGCCATTAGCACAAGATGTAAATCTTGTGTGCACAAGATTGTGAAGTAAGTAAAGTACATAGCCTTGGGATTTGCAAACCAACGGTTCCGGGCCGGGCCTCTCTCTGTTTCTGTAGTCTACAATGACAGCTTGATGCACAAGTACAACCCCTGGACTTGATGCCAACATACCCCAATTTCAAGCCTGAGATTCAAACCCTGGTCTGACTCCCACATGGGCCTTAAAGCCAAACATCTTGTGTCATAAAATATTTCAAAATTAAAAGTACCATGCAACAGTTGGTGGAACACAAATGCCCTCTGTAATGAAATTGGTAAAAATACAAATACATATTCAAGCTAAGCAGAGATGCAGATATTGGGACGACCCGATAATCAAAGCAAACATTTAATGGTAGGGCTCCAATGCCTGGCAGCGAGTCACTGGTTGGTTCGATTCCCGGATGGACACTAGACAGACTATGCAAACCTAGCCCAGCCCTACCCTCCCCTGCCCCTTCTTTGTATATACTTTCTGTTTGTTTAGACTTACTGATTTTTTTTTTTTTTGTTCTTTAATTTTATTTTATTTACATATCTACTGCATAGTACTGTGTTCTATTCGTCTGTCATTCAATGTTATGAGATACTTTAATGGTTTCCTGTGGAAATAAGCTTAGTCTTTTCATGGATCTCCTTTTAGTAGACCTTGTACCTGTGAACTGTACCGTCATGAAACTGTACCTTTTCCTATGCAAACTTCTAATAAAGTCTTCAATCAATCAATCAATCAATCAATCAATCAATGCTGCATGTCATCTCTCTCTGTTTCCTGTCGCACAAAAAGTAATAATCAATATCTATTAAGTAACTAACTAAAGTTGTCAAATAGTTTTAGTGTAAAAGTACAATATTTGGATCCGAGATGTAGTGGAGTAGAAGTAAAAGTGTTGGAAATAGTCCAGTAAAGTACAAATAGCTCAAAACAAAAGTGCAGTACAGTACTTAGGTAAATGTACTTTTACCCCTCTGCGTACAACGGATCGCAATGTAAACAAGCCAAGAGGACTTGGGTTTAAATCCTATTATTAGACAGTGTATCTGAACTGTACTGTTCTGGGCTTTTCCTATGCGAACTGCTGCTAATAAAGTATTCAACCAACCAATCAAAAAGTCTTAACTCAGCATGGTGCTGAAACTCACATGCGTATGGAACGGAGATAATAAGTTACCGTCATGAAATGACAACACCAACCGGCTCGGCTATTATTAGCCGCAACTTAATTCAGTCATAATGTTAGCAGATTGTTAGCCTGCTGCTAGTTTTTAGCGTTAGCCTCACTGATTGACTTTCTGCTGTTGCAGAGTACAGCAGCAGCTAACACACATCATCTGCGTCTCTTGTGTCAACGTGTTCATATTTTAATAATATACTAATTCTACTGTTCATGTGTTAAGGTAGCGAACTGATCTCCCCTGCCTGCTAACTTAACTTGCTAACCAGTCCAGTGGTGTAATGTTGTAGGTACATTTACTCAAGTACTTTATTTTGAAGTACTTGTCTTTTACTTTACTGAAGTATTTCCAGTTTTCAATACTTTTACTTCTACACTCCACATCTGAGGAAAATACTGTACTCCATTACAATTATTTTAAAAACGTTATTAACTAGTTACTTTGCGCTAATAAATCATATTATTTATAAAACAAACATTAACAACTTACAGCCCTATTTTATACATAGGCTATTTGAAAATGGCCGATCTGCAAGCTCACACGCGTTGTGAGCTTGCAGATCTGCTATTTTCAAACATCTTAGTACTTTTACTTTTGGTACTTTAAATACATTTCTGCAACGCTTTTGTACTTTTACTCGAGTAACATTTTGAACAAGAGCCTTTTACTTGTAACAGAATATTTCAACATTGCAGTATTGTTGATACTTTTACTTAAATACAAATGCGAGTACTTTTTTCCCCACCCCACCACTGTTGCTAACATTACTTTTGCTAGTTAACATTGGCTGAGGTGAATCCACTTCAGCCTTGGACAACGACCAGCTGACTAGGCTACCAACAATAACTCTGTCAACAACTTTAAGTGACGCACACCTGTAGTGTTTCCTTTAAATCGTTACTTTAATATTTCATCCAGATATTATATAAACCTATATATTGTTCCCTGATGTTACGTTTCATTGCTTACTGTGTAGAGGGCGGTGCAAACCTTTTGCTGCTGTGCTGTGATCCCGTTCTCCTGAATCGTCCACACTTGAGGAATGAATCTTGTTCTTGTAGTTTAGTTGTACGTGGCAACAGTGGATGGCTGGCTCCAATAGAGGCTGGGCTGACTATCAACGACTACAACAGCGCCACCCCTAGGGCACATGCGTCATGACAATGTCTGTCTGCAGCACCACACACTAGTGACTAGTGGTTCTCAAACTTAAATATCAACTTGTCAAGGTCCAAATTGTCATTAATTCGCCCACGGACCCCCATTTGAAAAGATATACCAGGGACACCCATAAGATTTGTGCAGCTCTAGCAGTGATTCTCAATCTCAACCATTTTAATTTGAAGGACCCCCAGTTTGACATGCATTAGGCTATGGACCCTCATTCAATTGCTTTTCTATCTGAGACCCCAATTTAATTATATTGTAAAATTATGTTAATTTAACTCTGAGATCTCTTTTTACATACCCCATAAGGGTCCATTTGGTTCCTAACTATTAGCTAGGGACCCCCTGGAACTCCCTCAAGGACCACTGGTGGTCCCCGGACTCCATTTTGAGAACCAATGCCCTAGGGCACATGCGTCATGACAATGTCTGACTGCACATGTCTGTTAAAACCGGGAATACAACACATAACCCTAGGCTACCCCGTTGGCTGCAGCCAAAAATAAATTTACTTTCTGCTTTAATTATGTTAAACAACCAGGGTGCAAAAGTAGTCTGGTGTGTCAGTTGGTGCGTGCATCCCCAGCAGCACCTGCGTTGCAGGTAACTCCTTTCACATTCCTGCTGCTGTATAAATGAAGTGCCATAAAAACAAGAGAATTCATATTGAAATTAAAATTATATTTTTTATTTCTTATAAGGTTGATCTTTTTTTGTTATGCATAATGTTTCATTATATAATAATACAATGTATTATTTGTAAAATAAAGAAAGTGCAGCACCTCACAACATTGCGGCCGCCAGCCCCCATCCATTGAATTCAATGAACAGTGTGAGGTTCTGCGGACTGCGGCGCTTTTACTTTCAATGGTGGTCACTGGTCACATTCTCCTTCTGGATTGTAATAATTATATAATTGACATAACAAAAGTGTAAAGAAAGTGCACAAAAACATTTCTCATGGGAATGCAGGCTGCAGTTCAGTGTGCAGATATAAGATTAAAGTATAATGTTAATTTGGTAGAGAATCAGCCCATAAACCACAGTGTAAGCACAATATTAGAAATGTATTAACTGCTGTAAATCCTGTTAATGTTATCCAATTACACAAAGCTAAGAGCACAGGGTGATCTATTGAAGGTTATTGAAGGTATAGCCCCGACAATTGCATGCCTTGTTGCAACCCCACTGGTAGCGGCAGGTGGATAGGCAAGGAGGAGCCAGGTACAGTAGGATGAACCTCTCACAGCCCCAGGTCATCTGTCTGCACCTTGCAGCCCAGCAAGGTGTTTCCAGCCTCCACACACTCAGTCATGCAGCCCACTGAAAAACAGGCACACGTTAGATAACAGAATGTTGTTATTTGTGGTGTGACGTCCAGCTACAGTACTTCCCACGATAATGTTGGCAGTGGGTACCCATGGCGAGTGCATCTCTCCTCTCCGACATGTCTCCTTTCCGACATGTCTCCATTCCGACACTAACCCTATCTCTAACCCTAACCCTAAACCTTAGGCCCATGGGAGTGTCGCCACTCCGACAATAAGAAGTCAATTTCGGAGTGGCGACATGTCGGAATGGAGAGAGCCTCCCACCCATGGCAGAGGTAACTTTGGGGCTGGCCTACAAAAACACATCATCCGTGTGGCACTCTGAAGGTAGGGTAGTATCAGAGTGTGTTCTAGATTTTGTTCATATAAATTATCCCCACCCTCCTACACGCACAGCACGTGTATATACGTGCATGCGTGTGGTCACCTTAATCGCTCGGCACAGTTTGAATACAGTACTTTGCCAGACAAATCTGCCAAGAAAAAAATGCCCTTTGGCAGATTAGTGATATTGTCTGACTATGCGAAGCTAACTATGAAGTGTGGCAGTCTGGCAGATCTATTGTTTAATATGTGAATTCCTTTGCCAGCGTCCATTATCACCTCAAGAAAGACAATATAGCCACATAAGCCTTCACCTCAGACTAGGCTATTGAAGTCCACATTCTTGCTTCCCAGCTCCTCCGCCTGCGTATCAGATACGCTTTCTCTGACGTTTTTTTTTTTTTTTTTTTTTTTGGATGGCGACGCTTCTACAGGTCACACTACGTATAACATGGTAGAACACACCACTGGGTGTATGCCAATTACTGTGTCACCAAAGCACTACGTATGTTGTCAATAGCTCCACACATTTTGGGACCATTACCTTTCTGAGCATGAATCCAGGACACTGCCTTCATAGCCAAAAGCTGCCACTCATCCTGGGCTTCCATCTTGAAACCATGGAGCCAGATTAGAGCCAGAATAGTGGCCCAAACTTCCTCTGTCACCTGGAATCCCATGACATGGAGATGGTGTCAGGGTAAATTATCAAAAATTAACAAAGAACACTGATCAAATGGAGGGAAACGTACATGTACACATCATCTCCCTTTGTAACAGAAACATGTGGCTGGGACTTACTGATAGAGGCTTTGACTTTCCCAACTCCTCGTGAGTCTTCCCAAGCGCAGCAGTCAGCTCTGGAACTAGGGTCCAGAAACCAGTAGCCTTCTGGAGGCTGATCACCTGGAGCAAGGTGTCTGTGGGTGGCAGCCTGGACTGAGGAGGTTCTTCCGGAGCTGAGGACAAATCTGTTGTTGTTGGTGCACAAATAGTGTTCAGTTCCCAATAGTACCACAAGGGGTCACAAAAGCACAGTTTGGACTGGAAATTGCAGGCTTTATTACTGCAGGCAGCAAGACTTGGTTTATGGAAGAGAACAAGCCAGAACTCACAGTGTGTATTAAACTTATTGTTGAATACTATTGGAGTTGAATACTATTGAGCTGGAATGAATAATAGTAAAGGGAAATTTCTCCTGGACATAAAAGTAATAGTTCACCCAAAAAAGTACTTTTTTTCTCTCAATAACTCACCGCATGATCCAACTTCCTCATCTTCACCTTGGAAGAAAAAATACACAATGTGAATATTTAGCTCTGAAGCACCTCAAGCTATTAAATAAGTCTCATGATGTAATGATTTACACAGTGTTGATGATTCTACCCAAGGTTTCATTCTCAGATAGGGATTCTATTTAATACACAATATAATGTTTAAATCTATGGCATTTTTGTGTTTAGGCATTAGCTTAGAGCAGGGATGGGCAACTTTGATGATGGCGAGGGCCACTATATTTATAATAATAATAGTTTATGGGTGAAAATGGTTGTATTTAGACATCAGGCTCTTCAGCTCGAAAGACGCATGACGTTGTGTGGTTAAAACCAGGAGTCCCTGGGAGCCGCAGGACAGACCCTTCAGCAAAGGTAATGTACAGATAGATTATTTAGACATTAGACATGGTTTTAATGTGTTTAAAGTCATGGTAAGCTTCTGAGAGGGCATTAGTCAGTCTGAGATGGGACAACTAAATGATCTTACAGTACTGTACCTTCACTACCACCGTAGTCCGCTTCTATGCTGTCCGAACAAATGGCACCGTACTCCTCTTCATCCGCACACATGCCTATAAAATATGAAAACAAACTCAACGTGTATTGTGTTATGAAAAAGATCAAGCAGTATTGCATAATAATGATAATAATAATAATGTTGAATGTCACTTGAATTTGACAGAAACGTTCTACTTACTGTCACACACCAGCATTGGTGCTGCCCGATAACAGCAAGCCATTGGCATCATCTGTGGTGCACTCATAGCACAGAGTTGCATCACTGAAAAATACATACAAGGTTTTTAAATTTGAGGAGATTGATGGATATAATTTTATACGCTATATCATTTTAGGAGGGGAAGAATATGCATTTTGGATTTTACAGTAACTGCAGTTCAAGCCATTATCGTGGACTGTCTTGTCACACACAAGATTTAGTACAAGATTTCTACCTCAGATCTTTACCTTAGCGATGAATATCTACTGTTTAATCATTAAACAGTAGATATTCATTGCTGAAGTAAAGATCCTGCACTAATTAAGCTTAGAGTATACAGTATACAGTGCACGAATCATAGTACATCAAAGCCATGACCATCATGTCACTTTGGTAGTTGTTACAGACTTCACCCCCACATACAGTAGATCTTAATTGTGTTTGAGGAAGTTATCATGGTGACTTTTACAGACCCCTACAGTACTTACTTGGTACTGGAACATTTCTGCGTAACAGAGGTCCTTGTACAGCATCCCCGATTGCTTTGTTGACAGCGATGAAAGCAGTGAAGGCACTGCTCACTCCTGATTCGATGCTGAGTTCCACAACCCTCTTCTTCACTGCTTCATCCTGCTGCTCTTGCTGGTCTCTCTCTTCCAGCTCCAGGGAGCGAATCAGGGAACGAGCCCCCAACCTGTGGACTGTCAATCTGCACACAGGAGAATAAAGAGTTGTGGCATTTCCTTTAGGGCTAAATGTTTACTTATTTTGCCTCACTGCTCAATGATTAAAGGATAACTTACCCAGTGTCATTGGTAGGTTTGAGACTGAAGCCAAGCTTATTCTGAGAAGGTTGATCTGCCAGGCTGTACTTCACCGTCACACTGCATTCACTAGCCTCTGAATTCTGGGAGAGAAAGAGAGAGACATTGGATATAAAAAATGTTGTGTGCATGCACGCAGGACTGACAATTTGCACCAAACCAGTCATGAAAGGATTTTGTGTAATGTACATGGTCCCAAAGTGGCTGCTCTTACCTCTCCAGTGAGCCGGGCATAAATTAGCGACCTTTGGCCCTGGAAAAGGGTTGTGATAGGCGGAGACAGAGGTATTGCAGACACTCCTTTTGGCAGGTCCCATGTAACTTTAATATCCACCACAGCTGGCTGCAGGGCAAATTTAAGTGACTGCATCACCTATTGAAACCAAAAGAGAATGAGAAACAAGATGTTGAAAACGGTACAACTAAACAGAAAGCAGTGCACACAGTATTTCCGTCTGTCTTTCAATGTTATATGAGATACTTAAAGTGTGGTTCCTGTGGAAATAAGCCTCGGCTTTCTAGGATCTCCTTTTAGTTGACCTTGTACCAGTGATTTGTACTGTCATGAAACTGTACTTTTTTCTATTGCAAACTTCTAATAAATTCTTCAATCAATCAATCAATATGTACTGCCACAGTGGAGAGCTGTTATTGATTTGGACTACTTTGGGACATTTCTCTTTTTTATGCCAGCGGGATATCGCTGCAATCTCATGGATTATGTGGTCAATTCACCCTTTGTCAAGGCCCGCCCGTTGTCCCACCCCCCTTCACACCCATTGGTTGCTGTGTCTTGGTGGGACATTCGGTGGGACACTCCATCCACTACCATTTTAATTCAGTTGCTTTATATTGTTGTTCTGTGAGTTCAATTCTAATTTCAAACTTGGTTTCAGTAAAATGGAGCTGCTCAGTGGCAGTATAGCGACTCAGCATGCTTTTAAATGTTTTTATTTCTCCAAAAATGATGTTTTAGCAAATTCAACATAAAAAAGGCAGGACAAGGCAGATAGAGCCTGCTGGTTGGTCAGTCAGGGACCAACCAGATGGCTAACAAAGAGATCTTACTTTGGGTTGCATCCTCTCCGTTCCTGTGATGAACTGGGCATGACCTCCACCCTGCTTGGCCATCCCAGTGATGAGAGCAGAGCTGGCCCCCTCCCCAATCCCGAAGGTAAAGCACCTGCAGTAGAATAGGATATAATCAATGTACTGTACTGTGTGTGTGTGTGCATACACACACAACAATGTGGACTTGTCAGTTGTTGTTTTTGCATACAGACATTACTGTGTAGACGTAGACCCACCTGTGAGAACTTGCATTGTTTCTCACCAGATCTAGCACTTCCTTTGTATTCCACACCTCACCATCAGTAAAGATAAAGAGCTGGGATGACAAAACAGACAGCTATATCAATAACACCTATTTGTCTTCACTTGTCTACACCCAATATGGCTATTGAATGAATAGTGTATACTGTACATGGTGTACATGTAGTGTGTATTTAGTGTGGTGTGTATAGTTTGTTTAAAGTGTATGTGTAGTGTGTGCATGCCATGGTGCAACAATGGGGTGTGTTTGCCTGCTACAGTACCTGTCTGGGCTGATTGGGAATGCAGGGCTGCTTGTAGATGTGTTTGAGAGGACTTAGGATTTCTGTCCCGCCCAGATCAGCAGACATAGTCTTGACCTTCTCCAAAGCTTCATCCATGGTGGTCTGGCTGTACTTCTTACTCTCACTGCCATAACAGAGTATGGAAACACTGTGATTATTCCACAAGTTTTCACAAAGAGTACCTTACCTTTGTGTGTGTGTGTGTGTGTGTGTGTGTGTGTGTGTGTGTGTGTGTGTGTGTGTGTGTGTGTGTGTGTGTGTGTGTGTGTGTGTGTGTGTGCGTGCGTGCATGCATGCATGTATGTACAGTATATATGAGTATATATGAGGCTCTAAATTTAAATAAGTCTAGTGCTTACTTGAGCTTATCCTTTTAGTTGACCTTGTACCAGTGAACGGTCATGAAACTGTACCCTTGTCTATGCAAACTTCTAATAAATTCTTCAATCAATCAATACAATCAATAATAATATATTAATACATCTATTAAGTATCAGCTCAGAACACTGATGTAGCAACCAGGTCAACTCATTAAAACGTAGTAAAATAATCTTTAACAATGCGTTAGGGATCAAGTTAATCGCTTCTGTGAAAAGTCTGTTATTTAACGTTTTGCCATTGTAGTGCAATCAAACAGTGTCTAGGCTAATAATAACAATAACAATAAATAATAATAACAATTAGTGAGTGTGTAACTCACGGAAAGATGTGGTCATATTCACTTCCAAAGCCAAATATGTTGAAGTAGCAGCCCATTGGCAAGCTTTTCAGTAGCAGTAGCAGTGTGTCCTACACAATTTGATAGATGGATAGAAACATATACAAACACAGCAACATCCTCAAGTGTTCATTTGGACTGTGACAGAGGGATGAATTTGTCTTGAATTTGACACAACCTCATCCTGTGACCATGTCTTGTATCAAGCAGGTAAACAATACAAATGAATGATTGTGTTGATTCTAATCTTTCTATGGGGTATACTGTATACCACTGCTGCATGGCTATTTCTAATCCCAAACAGATTGAATATCATTTATGCGTGCAAAAAAATGCATTAATTAATTAATAATATAAATTTATGTCATTAATATGATTATTCCTTTTCTTGATTTACACATGACTACATTTTCTATGCGTTGAAACCAGGGGCTCATAGCAAGCCCTTGATGCAAACAATGTTTATTGTCAAATATTCTCCTCAACAAATGTTAGATTAAATGGAAATCAGGTCAAGATTTTCAACAAAGGAACAAACGAGCATGCAGTACCCTGGCACTGCTAATGCGATCTGGCCCCTCACGCTCGTTGTTCATGGGACAATCCATGCTGCCAGAGCGATCCACTAAAAACAGGAACTCCCCACATGAAGCCAGTGATGACATCACAGCTTTAGGGAACTCGGGGTACAGGCTCAACATGACCACTGGGTCGCCCATCAGAGAGCCTGTAAGACAGGATAGGAGATGGAGACAGACAGATAGACAACTTTAAAATCAAACCAAAAGGGAAGTCCAATTTTACTAAATGACATAAAAAGCTCTACAAATGTTTTTATAAGAGCAAAATTGTTACTTATAAAAGTAAAATCACACCCAGTGTGAAGGGAGTGGTGCTTTTTATGAGTTAATTTCATTATCAAGCGTCCTGCGAAGCTTGGCCAATGAGCCAAGTGTGGGACATACATACATACATGCATACAAACATACTAAGCCAGATGTTGGAGCGGTTAGCAGCACCGCTCAAAAACAAATAGAGCTTACCAGGCTTGGCAGAATCCTTTCCTGCCTCTACAATAGCAGCGGGCTGGTGGGCATCTTTATAATAAACCAAAAGTTCCACGTCTCTGTCAAACTTGTGCCCATCACTCAGACTGACCTGGGATTATAGAGGAAAATGGGGGGAGGGGAGGTTCTTGTCAACACCAAATCTCTTGGTCAAAAATAGTTCAGAACACGTTGTGTCGTGACACGTTGTGAGCTTGCTTATACATTGGCAGAATGTTTCCCGCAGAATAAGGATGCTGGTGGTCAAATGGTTAACTTTGAATTCTAGCAATGCACATGCATACACTGCAAAATAATGTATTCATTTATTTGTATTCTTTATTTAGTGTTTGCCAAGTACATTTGAACAAACCTAGAATTCCTCCCCTGGATTTACCCATCATCATAATTGATAAGGCCCTGCCCCTGATACACATCAACATTTTCATCAACAGACAACACAAACACAAATGACACACAACACCTCCAACTCAGATGGAATGTTTTGTCAAAAGAATTCACATAATGCAATTTTAGAACATTAATTCTCAATAGCAAAGTGACATTTCAAAATCAACATTGAAAACTGACATTGCTTGTTGATATTGATTGAGGTTCATTGTATTATTCAGGACAATTTGACACGTTAAATGCTCAGGCGCACACACATTACCTTGGCCTGGGTCTGCTCTGTGTTGAGGTACTGAAGAGGGTCCAGGGAACAGCTGGACTCTACTTTAGAGACGGGTCGAGTAGAGGTCACTCGGGCAGAGAAGGACAGACTGTAGGGCACTAGAGAGGCTGGAACAGAGGTCACCTGAGGTTGACCACTCCCTCCGCTGCCACCTTCACCACCTAAGAAATAGAGGACACAAGTACTAAATATAATGAAAGCACGATCACACTCTAACATAAAATATCATCTGCAAATTGTCTATTTTCTTTCACTGCCACTTTCACTACCTCCTAAGAAAGAGATGACTGAAGTAGAGGGTAGCACGGGTCTTCCAGGACCCGATTACCCAAGATCCCAACCGAGAACCGAGCCAGTTCGGTTGTAAATATTAACTTGTCCCTCGGGCAGGGTAGGATAGGGTCTAATTGCCACGGGTCCGTTCAGGGCATTCAGAAATAATGCATTTACCTGTAAGGTAAGGATCCGAGAGGACCCGAGATTTAAAAAATATAATGTTTACCCTTCAACTTTAAAATATATGTTGTTTTTAATGAGACATGCATCGTAAGTATGCTCCCAAATCCATATTATCGTCAGTTCTCGCATACTCAATCGATTACCCGAGACCCGAACTGAGAACCGAGCCGGTTCGGGTCTAAAATATTGACTTGTTCCTCGGGTCAGGGTAGGGTAGGGTCTAATTGCCACGGGTCCGTTTGGGTATCGTATCTCATATTCCCAATAACAGGCGGGTGCTGAGTATATTTCTCACAGGTCCATTTGGGTTCAGGTAGGTCAAATTGGACCTGTGCTACCCTCTAGACTGAAGCGCCCATAATGATTCTGGTCATTATGGACCAGCTGCAGCTTGAAAATAATGTCTTACAACTTACAGGTCAGAGTAAGTGCCATGAACAGGTTAAGGGGAGCACACACTGGACGCGGCTGCGTCGCGTCGCGGTATCGACGCACGTGAAGTGCCGCACGGTAACCCCAACTGGATGCGGCGCGCTGCCACACAGCACATCCATTTCCCCCGGTGGGGAGAACCATGGGAGAACATGTTCACCGCGCGGCAACGCTGGAAAAATAGAACAGCGGTGTATCTGTGCGGCAGGCGAGGTTGGCAGACCCGCAGCTGCGCACGTCTGACATGCTGGTGTGGGTTAGTTAATTGAAAATAATGGAGCTGTATGTTTTAACGCGCCGCTTCCACGCCGCCTCCGCGTCCGGTGTGTGTTCCCCTTTAGTTAAGGATTATAGAGCTATGGAGTACAAGTATCATATGCAAAAGGATATAGTAGAAGTTGTCTGTTGTTGTTGTTTCCTACCTTGAGGTCGGTAGCGGGGGTTGAGCACAGCAGGCAGACAGAATCTCAGCCCACCGTCAGCCTCCACAGCCAGCTCAGTAACGTACTCCAGCCTGATGGAGGCGCTCTCCCCTGGAGGCAGACTGCCCACCCTCATGGAGAATACATCAGGGCTCTCCTCGCTCTCCTCCAACAGGAAGGCCTGCTGGCCTGAGCTCAATGCATCATCATACTCCTCCCGAGCCTGAGCAATAAGTGCATATAAAGACTTGAGATTCAGTGGGCTAAATGACAATATATCTTTGTTTATCTTAGTGAGTGATTACTGAAGGAAATAGTTCAAAGTTCAGTCAAGAATAGCCAATGAGACAAAAATGTGGATAGTCGTTGAATGTAGGCAAATAAACCAGTTTTAAGAGTTAAGAGTTGATTGATGATTGCAAAATAGCAAAGAAATCCAAGTGTAAACCAGTCCTGAGCATTTCCATTGTATTCTGACTCATAGTACGAGTCAGAATGGTTCTAGTGAGTCTAGTCAACCACCTGATCATGTTGCAATTCATGGGAGTGGGAGAGATGTCGTCCGACGAGTAGGGCTGGGTGCAATAACCACAATACCGCGGTCGTGTAAAGAATACCGCAGTGTCGAGTTCATAACCTCGATTATTTATATTTTTCATTTGTCTTTCATTCAAAACAACTTTTTGGGGAAATACTGCATTACCGCCATACAGTCGGTAAACAGTGACTTATTACCGCAATAACAAGAAATCCATACACCCCAGCCCTACTGAGGAGGACATATCAGGCTGTTTGAGCATCGAGCTCTATGAGATTAGACACTTGGCATAGATATACAACACTATACGTGATCAGTAGTACTCCTTGATAGTGATGCCATTATCCTACTGTATGTAAGTAAATGTTGTGGAGTCTCGCTCCTGTACCGCTGATCAGGTGAGTGTCTCCACGCGTAGTAACGGCAGAGTTCAGCACCATGCCCAGCGTTGCTTCCTAGGGAAGATCATTGTGCCAATTTATGTTCTCAATCAGCTTGATGTGAAGACACGTTTGCGCTGACTGACCAGCTGGAGACAGCTGCGCTGAGTTGGTTCTGATAAAGTGTTGCTGGTCATCAAATTATTGGCTTAGGAATGCAAGAAACACTAGAAAATATCCATGAATTCAAGTCTCCATGGTATCAGTTATTGATAGAAAAAAAGATGATTTTTTTGTCTGAACTAAGCCTCATTCATCGCTGACCCTCCTTGCTCGAGGAACACTTCCATTGAGCGGTAAGTGATTACACTCCACTTGTTCTCTGTCACACATTTACTGTGTTTGGTTACATTGCCTAATACTGTTGTTTCTGTCTCCCCTGTGAGCAATATAGGAGAGAGCCTCATTTTGGGAAGAACTTGTGTTCTTGGAATGTTACATATGCTTCTCCCCACCCTGAACTTTATAACATTATACCTCCCAAATAAACTTTTTTGAACTTTAAACTGCTTTCGTGTCTGTTGGTTTGGGTCAGTCTTCACAAGGTGTAAACATTTGCATAAACCTCTTTGTAACAGTGTTTGGCCAGGAACAATCTAGATTGAGGATTGAAAAATTGATCCAGTTGGTGATAAAGTCATGGAACCAGTTCAAAATTCAGTTTGTGAAAAAACAGGTGGTTACATGGTAAATGATAAGTGAAGTCATGTGAAAGTAGGTGACCATGGGGCTTAGTCCAGGCTGTTTAAATCAAGTATTTCCTTGGTAGCTCACCTCCTGTTTCTCTTTCACCTCAGCCACAACCTCTGACTGTCCAATCTTTGCGCTGAAATGACAGACAGCAGCATCACCAGGAAGAGGGAAGACAAAGATGGCCTCTATGGGACTCTCCTCCTTGTTCTCATATTGTAGAATGGAGGTCACTGTAGCCACATGGTCGCTCACTTCAACCTCCACATCAATGCCTTTCAGAGGAACTGACAGTGGAACAGAGAACAAAGGAGTCACAGAGAGCGCAATGGAATGAGGACACGTGGGAGAGAGTAAAAAGAGGAAGGGAAAGATGTTGGAGCTTACACACTGATTACATACCAAGTCAACTCAAGGCAGATGGGACCCTTACCTCTTTTGTATTGGGGAAGACGGTAACCAGGCCAGTTAGTCCACTCTCCCTGATACACACTGCTACCACTGTCTGGTCACGGACAAATATAACGTCGCTCAAATGTTGAGATTCTTCAAAGATAGACCAAGAACTGCAGTAGGCTACCGCGGAAACGTGTGTGAATCTGCGCTAAGTATTTTTTTTATCTTTTTTTGAAATGTAGCCTCTTTTCCTCAATTCCCATGTCCCAAGTTAGGGAGCGTTTGGATATGTTCACTGGGAGGTGGGAGTGCACTGAAACCAATATCAACACATGAGAGCGCTCCTGCCTCCGTGCGTATCAGGGAGAGTGGACTAACCGGCAAGGGACCCTGGTTACCGTCTTCCCCAATAAAAAAAGGTAACTAGTTGGGTCCAGAGAGGGGCTAGGCAGATAAGTGCCCAAGTCTGCTTGAGGTTTATTCCCGTTAACCCATTTAGACCTGAGGCCCATTCTAAAAGCACCTCCTAGTCTTGATTTAAAACATTAACAAAGAACATAGAATGAACTGGAGAAGAGTTGATGTTTGAAACTTTTACCTGCTTCATTCTTGCAAGAGACCAGACCACATTCCATTGTGTTTGCACTGTTCATATAGCTTCAACAGAGCTTGAAATCTGAAAGTAAAATACATTTCTCTTGAGATAAATTCATAATAAACAAGTGAAAGTCATGTCTGTAGCATGTAGTACATTTTCTACACGCCATGTCAAAGCAAATGTATCCAGGTCTAAAAATACACTGTGTATCATACATGTTGGCGATTTGACCATGTATGTCTAATTAAAGCTAATTGAATCGTTTAGCCAAAGATAAGCTGACCATTTGTCTAAAACGGTGTCTGACACCTGCAAATATTACAAGGATCTGAATATCAAACTTTACTTGGTTGGTTTTATGTTGTTTAAAGTTACTATTTGCAATAGGCAAATGTGTTTAAACTATGCTCAGATTTCAACTTGAAAAATGTAATTGTCAGAATGGTCAACTACCCTTTGACTTGGACCACCTGAGTACCTAACCCCTAAACCGGGAATGTGAGCCACAGCCACAGGACCACGTTCTTTGCATATCTATGACACCAATGTAAAAGTCTGACTTGATAAAATACATAATAGTCTTGATCCAGGAGCTAAATTTGTTAGTTGCCACAGGGATATGAACTTGCAATGAATAATAGCCTCTGTTATTCTGGGTAGACATTCCAAGGAACATAACAATCATTATCATTATGGGCAAGGGTCATCAACATGTCTGTACATGTAGAAATACGTAGGTCTGTGGCAAACTTTGGCAAATATTGTTTTTACACACCATTTAAATGTTTCTATTTTCATCATAATACCCAATTACTGAATGTCAAGTCTCCAGGTTTTTTCGGAATATTTATGACACTGTAGGCTACTAGTGTCATATACCAGTGGTTCTCTCAAGTAGCCGCAACCCGCAAATTGCAACACTAGATTTTTGTAATAATCGGATGAATCTAGGGTTGCAAATACCTCCCATAGGGATCCAATGGATCAAAACGTTTTCTTTTTTCTTTTTGCTATCTGATTGTGTTAAACAACGTCAAATTCACCAATATTGCGGCTCTATGGAAAGCTTGCCTTATCCTCTTTCTATCTGCAAAGTGTTTGTTTCATGAAAATCCACCGTAGACATGTTATGAGTTATATCTGTCAATAAAATCGAGAAGACATGTTTAGGCTATGTGACATTAGGCTATGTGACATTTAGAACCAGGTGGTCACAGGTGACAGGACCACAGAGTGACTTCCCACGAGCGCTTCCAAACTCCAGCACTCAGAGTTACAGACCTGTTATGGTCATTCAGGGCTAGTTCTTTGTGTTTCTGATAATATTATTGTCCACTCATTTTCAGTGGTGTAAAGTAACTAAGTACAATTTTTAGGTATTTGTTATTGAGTATTTCCAATTCTAGCTTCATCCCGTAGCTGCATAGCAGCGGAGTGAAAGGTTCCGAAAGGATAGACCAGAGCTAGCCCTGCATACATGACTATCATAGACATGATGTAGACTATATGATAGTCATGTATTCGGGGCTAAGACCAGAGCTAGGCTCCTTTGTACTCAATTCATTCATGGAAGAATTAGAATTAGCTAAAGCTAATCAAATCAAATCAATTTAACAATAGATTCTTACCTCGTTTTGCAAAGCAATAGGATTAGACTGAAACGATATGTTGGCAAGAGTTCAGTCTTGACGAACAGCCTCCATGAAAATGTGTAGAAGATAGTTTCAGTTTGTCAATATCATCCGATATCATCCCGCCCCTCACGAGACTTCCGTGTTTGGGTTTCTGACGCGTGTTTCCTAAACCCACCAGGCTGCTTAGACCCGCCTCGCGGAAACGCCCCTCTCAATGGTGCATATTGCATAATATGAACGTTAGTGCTCTTAGTGCAAAGCAAAACTACCTACTACCTACCGATCCATTACAATAATACATGCAGCATAATACGCCCAATGCCATATCCAAACTATAACAATCAATGTAACTGATAATCAGAAAGAGTTTTATTTTGAGCACAGTACATTTTTCTCTTTTGCAAAGTTACAAAGTTTCCCTTTTTTAAGCACAGTACAAAGTAAGTTTCAGGTTTTTTGTTTAGCACAGTTTATTTTGAGCACTGTAGTGACAAATTAATAGCTGTGCATTGTGCAAATGCAGGCTTTTCTCAGTACAAGTTTTAAGATTGTCTTCATGCCTTAACCCTCCGCGTTATTTGGAAACGCACATGAGTTCTGGGCAAACCCTGCCCATGGAAGCTTTCGATTGGCTGAACTGGAGCTAGGGAGCAGCAGAATACTTCTTTTGACTTTCCTGCCTTCTAGACGCCCGTCGGAGTATTGCTGCCTCCCACTGTGGGTGTTAAGTAGGCCTACTGTAGTCTGCACATTTTCAGTATAAATAAACTATTTATCCACCTGCTTCCGCGAGAATTCACTGTAGCATTATTTTCGGGACACTTCCGGTTAACAGCAGACAATACACTGACATCACGCTTAACATCACCGTGTTGTCATGGGAACACCTCTAACAGAATCCCTTTTATGCCCATATATGGAGATCCCTGATGTCATCAATATTAAGCCCATATATAACAGGGCTTCATATGGGAAAATTGGGAATGCCCATAAATGAGGAAGACAGCTCATATCTATGTGGCTGGTGGTTCAGACAGGGATCTCCATGTATGGGCATAAAAGGGATTGTGTGTTGATGTCATGGGAATACTAACGGAATCTCTTTTATGCCCATATAAGGAGTTCCCTGATGTCATCAATATTAATCCCCATATCTAACAGGACTTCTTATGGGAATAACCGTATGGAAGACAGCCCATATCTGTGTGGCTGGTTCAGACAGGGATCTCCATGTATGGGCATAAAAGGGATTGTATGTATGATATCAGATGTGAATGTGATAGACGTCATAGGATTTTCACATAATGAATAACTGTAAGCATATTTGGGGTCTCAAAGCATATCTCCATATACAGTACATGGATCTCCATATATGGGTACCAGGGGTCTCCATATATGGGTAACTGGTCCAACATACATCACTGGCCAGACTTGGCGTGACCATCGCTTGTCGCCCTCAGGCGTCTTACTAGTTATTGATATATTTCCAATTCTCAATACTTTTACTTCTACTCCACTACATCTCGGAGGGAAATATTGTACTTTTACAGTTTTACTCCACTGTAATTGTTTGAAAACTTTAAATATTAACATATAAACATTTCGGCCATTTGAAAATAGCTGATCTACAAGCTCACAATGTATCGCATCGCGAAGCATTGTGAGCATGTAGATCTGCTATTTTCCAAAGATTTTTATACATTTGAAAACTTGAAATGGAACATTCCGCATAATGATACTTGAGTGCATTTTGATGCCAATACCTAAGTAAATTTTGAATTCCGGACTTTAAACTTGTTTATTTTATGTCCAATACAATAACTGATTTTCAAATTCAATGGTTACCCCCCACCCCCCTAATTCTGCATATCATTGCTGCTAAAGATATTTTACCACATCTGTCTTAAATTTTAGTTTTTTAGTTAGTTTTATATCCGTCATGCCTGTACTTTTAAACGTAATTGTTTTTGTTAACTTGTTACATACAATACAATAAATCATTTTAAAATTCAGTGGTTACCCCCCTCGCAAGCAAACAAAACAGACAGGAACAAACTTATTGGAATACGAAAACTAGAACTTTAATTGCCAAGAATACGTTTCATACAAGGACTTTGCATTGGCCTGTGGCATAATCATAACCCAACATTAAAGACAAACAAATCAATATAATAATCAAAACATCAAACATATATATATAAATCAACCTATGGTGCACTGAAGAAGACACATATTTCCATAACTACATTTTTACCACAATATCATCAAGGAACCAAATGTAAACATGTTGACAACTATTAAGGTGCTTACAAGGACTTTGGCATTTGGCACAATACTAACCCAAATTATTAAACAAAAATAAGCATCAAACATTATGTAAAACAACCTATGGTGCACTGAAAAGACTCGTATTCCCATACCTAAATCATTACCACTATACCACCAAGGAACCAAATGTAAACACTTGGATAACTTTTGTAAATTAGTGAATCAACAAGTCCATCGTGCATCAACTTCTTTGACTTTAGCACTAACATGTTATTCTATATCCTTCAATTTGTGCAATACATGGATTGCATAATACACAGATTCGGCGCCCATCCGAGGTATAGAGCTAGCCATGATTGATTACGATCCCTGGGGGGAGATTCCAGGCGACCACCGTCCACCTCGATGTTGGGTGGGGAAGCCAGCGGGGGGCCATCCAGGTCGTCGTCGGGAATCGCCGGCGATCCGGCGGTGTTGTTATCGGGGGGTCCTCGGGGAGAGCATTGGGTGTCCACGGTTCATCCGGGACTACACCAGGATCGTTTGCACCGTCTACCGAGGGATTGAAGCTTTGCTGTAGAGAGCCGGGTGGATAGCTATTGTTTTTAGCATAGCTCTCACCAGCTGATCTCGTGTCGACGTCCGGGAAGTTCTTTGTCTCGGAAAGCAACTTTAGTTCTCTTGCCAGACGGGCGGTAGTTTGCCGAGTGGTCACAGGTCCAGGATTGATTTGTATATCAACCGAGAGTAACAGAAAAAAGTTAATACAGGACCGCCTGTCCATTCTGCCAACCGGGGGTTTGTTCTTAGTAGACATCAGTGTTCCAAGGATAGTTAGTTTGCCGAAGCCGAGATGTTTGGATTCCGACCCACCGTGGAGCGGGGGGGGGGGGGGGGGGGGGGGGGGGGTTTCTGGCCCTGTTACAGATGTTGTCCAAAAATCATGCAGATCGGTACACAGTATCTCTGTAGCCATTAAACGAAACGGGTATTTCTTACATTGATGCTCCTACATATTATCATGCAAGCACCAGTTAAAGTTACTTTCCATCCCTCATATACTGTGTGCACAGTGCACATCCCATAACCCACACACTGCACATCATTTCGGAGCTCATATCTTTGAACGGGTAAGGGCTAGTATAGTATAAACCCATAAACCACCCACCCAGCGCTCTGCTCATAGGAGGCCGAGAGTGACCCCAGAAAAGTGATGACTCATCACTAAACGGATAGGTTCCGTACGGAACCCTTGTTCATTTAATACCGGAGGAATGACCCCCCCATTGGGATACAGCGCCCCCTGGCGATGCAACAGTGTAAACGCATACACTCCTGTACGTCAAAGTTATTCGTCGGCAGGGCTGTCAGTCAAAAACGGAGGCACCGCTCCCGAGTGCATAAAAGTGACTTCCGCCAATATGGCGTTCTCTTAACACATTCCCCGCCATTTAACAATACCTTCGTACTCTATGGTGCCTCTGGTCTCCATAGACTTCCATGTAATTCATAGTGCACGGATCATGCACACCCATGTTCTGGCCCTGTTACAGATGTTGTCCAAAAATCATGCAGATCGGTACACAGTATCTCTGTAGCCATTAAACGAAACGGGTATTTCTTACATTGAAGCTCCTACATATTATCATGCAAGCACCAGTTAAAGTTACTTTCCATCCCTCATATACTGTGTGCACAGTGCACATCCCATAACCCACACACTGCACATCATTTCGGAGCTAAACGGATAGGTTCCGTACGGAACCCTTGTTCATTTAATACCGGAGGAATGACCCCCCCATTGGGATACAGCGCCCCCTGGCGATGCAACAGAGTAAACTCATACACTCCCGTACGTCGAAGTTATTCGTCGGCAGGGCTGTCACTCAAAAACGGAGGCACCGCCCCCGAGTGCATAAAAGTGACTTCCGCCAATATGGCGTTCTCTTAACAACCCGCTTCTCTGCTCACAACTTGCGAACAGAGGGGCTTAATCTGGGGGGTCATTCCTCTGGTATTAAATGAACAAGGGTTCCGTACGGAACCTATCCGTTCATTATCATACCTCCAGAATGACCCCCCATTGGGATCCATACACTCCCCGAGAAGCCATAAACCGACCAAACCATCCCATACACACCCCAAGCCAAAGAGGGATCAACGTCTGAACGGACGTGACCCCTCCCTGGCCGGGCCGTCCCAGACCCACCGGGCCTGGGCGTATGAGATAGAAAGAGAAAGACCCTGACAGACCGAGATCTGCCTTATGTACTAAAGAGCAGACACGGGTCTGCCTTATAATAATACAGTAATTATAAGGGAAAACTCAGGGTCCCCCTATTCATTCCAAAGAACAGCCGCGTGCTGGACCAGGAAGGGGAGAGCCGCCCCACTACACCGTAGAAGAGGCGGCAGCACCTAGTACTGAGTGCGCCAGGGCAGAAGGCGCAACGTCCAGGTGGTAATAGGCCGCAAAGGTAGACGGCGAAGACCAATTCGCCGCCGAACAAATCTCACTAATGGAGACCCCCTTGGACAAGGCCCACGAGGTCGACACACCTCTGGTGCTATGGGCCTTAAGTGCTTCCGGCACCTCAGACCCAGAACAAACGTATACCAACCTGATGGCGTCCACAATCCAACTTGACAGGGTGGGCCTGGACACCGCTTTCCGCTGACGGGCATTGCCCATGACCACGAAAAGCTGAGAAGTAGACCTGCAGCTCACCGTCTTGTCACACTAGGCCTTCAAGGCCCTTACAGGACAAAGACAGTGAAGACGCCTATCCTCCTCCGAGGCAAAAGGAGGAGGATGAAAAGCAGTCAGAACGACCAGTTCCTTAGGAACCACCTGGTTCTTAGGAATGAACTGCAAATGCGGTTTAAGAAGAACCTTGGAGTCGTTATTGAGAAACCTCATACAATCAGGACTCACCGAGAGAGCCTGAAGGTCACTGACTCTCTTGGCCGTTGACAAAGCCAGCAAAAGAGCCGTTTTGAAACTCAAATGTTTCAGAGAGGTCCTCTCAAGGGGCTCAAAGGGTGCCCGGCACAGGCCCTCAAGAAACACCTGCAGGTCCCAAGCAGGGAACAAAGCTCTAGTCACAGGTCTCAAACGGTCGACAATGTGCATGAACTTGATGACCTCAGGGACTTTAGACAGGCCTTTGCCTGCCACTCCCAGGTGACAGGCATCGATAGCCGCCAAATAACCCCTGAGCGTGGAAAATGCAAGACCCCGGTCCAGGCGGTCCTGCAAGAAGTCCAAGATACCTTGAACAGGCGCTAAATGGGCCACCACAGGTGGGTCCCGGAGCGCGCACCAATCTTCAAAGGCATTCCACCTTCCATCATACACAGCCCTAGTGGAGGGAGCTTTAGCACTCTGAATAGTAGCTACCACCGCCGGTGAAAACCCTGCAGCTAGCAGGTTCTCCCTCTCACGGGCCAGACCCACAGGTCTAGGACCTGGGGGTCGGGATGGAAGATCTCATCCCCCACCTGACGCAGCAGGTACCTGTGCAGAGGGAGCTGCCAGGGGGACTTGTAGAGCAGTGGGGTAATCACTGACCTCCACACCCCTCTGGATGGTGCCACAAGAAGAACATCCAGGCCGAACCTCCTGATCCTCTCCAGTGTGGGAAGGATCAATTCCAGAGGTGGGAACGCATAGAGAAGACCCACCGGCCACTCGTGTGCGAACGCGTCCACCCCTAGAGGAGATGACCCCTTCACTGCGAAGTAAAGGGGGCATTTTGTGTCCCCCTGGGACGCAAACAGGTCGACTCGAGGCTGGCCAAGCCTGGAGAAGATCTGTCTCGCCACCGACGGGTGGAGAGACCAGTCCTCGTAACGGGGCTCCCCCCTGGATAACAGATCGGCGCCGCCGTTCTGAAGACCAACATGGGAAGCCCTGATCGACCTCAGGCAAGGCTCGCACCAGAGAGTCATCTCGCGAGCCAGCTGATCTAGTGGACGTGATGACAGACCTCCTTGTTTGTTGATATAGTACAAGGCGGTCGTGTTGTCCGTCCTGACCAGGACGTGGCAACCCAGAATCAATGGCTCGAAATGCTTGAGCGCCAAGTAAACCGCCATCAATTCCAAGAAGTTGATGTGATACTCCAACATCACCGGGGTCCAGAGGCCCCTGGCCGAGCGCCCCTCGTGGGTGGCACCCACGAGGGTAATCACCTACCTTGCGTGACACCACCTCGCCCATGGTGACGCCGCTCGCCAGGAACGCTTCCTCCCTCCAAGGGACTAGCGTGTCCAAGCAGTTCTGGTGGACCACCACTTTCCTGTAACCCTGCAGGGAAGGAATCCTGGACTGTGTCCACCGCTGGAAGGGTCTCATATGAAACCTGCCCAGGTGTAGAAGTTGCACGGCCGAGGCCATCAGACCTGTCAACTTCATACACTCTTTGTACCTGACCACCCGGTTCAGCTGGAAGGAGTCTAGACACGTCAGGAACTTCTCCACCCTCTTTGGTGAGAGACGGGCGGACAAGGTGGTTGAGTCCAGAGATATCCCTATGAAGGAGATCTGCTGGGAGGGGATCAACATACTTTTCTCGAAGTTGACGTTGAAACCCACGTTGCTGGAGCCCGCGGAAATCAACCAATCGTCGATGTAGTTCGCGAGTCTGATTCCCTGGTGCCTCAGTGGAGCAATATGGCCGCCTCGGTCACTTTCACAAAAACCCGCGGGCTCAAAGAAAGGCCGAAGGGGAGAACCGTGTACTCGTACAGGCGCCCCTCGAAGGCGAACCGCAGGAATTTCCTGTGGGGGGGGGGGGGGGTAAATTTGGACATGCTGATAAGCGTCCTTCAGGTCCACTGAACAGTGGAAATCCCCCTGCCTCACTGACCGCAGCAGTGCCTCTGACGTCAGCATCTTGAACTTGAATTTTTTGTTCAGAGACCGTAAATCCAGAATGGGACGCACATTGTTTGTTCAACACACTCTTTAATAAAGGCACTGGCATTTTCAAAGGCATTTTCATTGACATTTTCCCGGCATGGGATAACGAGCTCAAACGTCTGCGTTTGGGGGGGAGGGGTCCCTGATCGCTCAGAAAACCCTGCCTCAGTCCAATGTCATTTACGCCGTGGCCTCCCACGGCCCTTGTGGGAGGAAAACGGCTTGTTGTTGTCCCTGGGTGGGGGACGGTTTTCGGGGCGGTTAACCACCTTGACCTCGCTGCGGGGCCGGTGCAGAAGGAGCCCTGGGGGAGGGATAGGACTTCCCTCTAGCGGAGGAAGTGTGCCCCCTGTCGGGCTGGCGGGGGGTGCGCGAACGTTCCTCCCTGTCCTGTTTGGGCTCGGTGGTAGCCTCGAGGATCTCTTTGGTGGCCTTCTTGGACTCCACCGTGTCGCGGAGGAGATCAAGTCCGCCACCCATGAGAGTGGTGGGGTGACCGGGCAAGGCTAGCATAACCTTCTGGGTCTCACCCTCAGCAGAGCCAACCAGGCTGACCTTATCCAGCCACCTGGCACGCTCGGATTGGATACAATAATCCATCCCAGCCACTCGATGGCATGCACATTGATGTCGATGAGCATCCTCAGAGATTTTTGTATCTCCGCAGCCGACTCCGCAGGGACCCCTTCGAGACCATCAAAGAGGCGCCTGGTGGAAGACAGGAGCAGCTGAGTGGCGTTCAGGTCCCTGGCGGCGAGCGCAGAGCACCTGTAGGCATTCCTGGTCCTCGTCGAGTGCTGGTCGTCCTCAGGGATAGAGAAACCCGGTGGCTTCTTGCCAGAAGCCAGGTTGAACGGAGGTGGAATGTAGCGCATTCTCAAAGCCTGGGACGACCGGGAGCTTGACCATGCGTGGGGGGGGGGGGGGCTCGACGTCCTGGCCCTGACCCTCGTCCGCTGGTCAGCAGGCAGGTCACCGAGTGGCACCTCGATGCCGCATCTGGCAGCGGCCCGCTCGAAGATGGATAACTCATCCATAGGAAGCGAGTAAACACTGGGAGCCGCTGCGCCGCTCCCCCCCACTGGCGTGGAGGGGGGGAGGGAGGCAGTAGGGGCGGGGGAGGCAAGGGAAGGGGTTGAAACTTCGGCCAGAGGAGTCACCGCAGCAGCCTCCCCGCCCTGGTCGGAGGGTAGCTGGAAGGAGGGCAGCTCTTGTCCTTCTTCCTCGTCGTCCTCCTCCTGGTAGTCGGAGTCCTCTCCGCTCATGTCCTGGTCCTCCTGGGGGAAGTCTTCCCCGTCGCTGGGGTGCCAGGAGTGCTCGCTCACGGCCTGCATGGCGCGGCGCTGGGGCACGGAGAGGGAGAGAGGAATATCACCCACGGTCAGCGGGCGAAATTCCGGAACGTTGGCCACCGAGAGAGAAGCCAGACCTGGTGTAGGAATGGCTGGGGTGGACTTACAGGCCTTCTTCCGTGGAACGGCGGCAGTCGAACCAGTAGGAGAAAGGGCGGGATCCGGAGTAGTAGAATCCCGCGGAGCTGCAGCAGCCGGCCGGTGAGCACCAGGGCCACATGGTGCTGCAGGCCTAACCTCGGGGCGGGGAGCAGCGCTGTGGCGTACAGCGCCGCTCGGCCCGGGAGGAGAGGCGCCTGGGTTGGATCCATCGGAGAGGCCGGAGTAGGAACCGTGGCCGGCCGAGGCTATGTCGAAGCGGCCCTTCAGCTTGACCACATCGTAGCCGACACAGATGGGGCAGGAAACGCCCGGAAACCCTGGATGGCGGAGCCAAGGCAGAGAGAGCGTGTGCCGTACCCAGGCAGACAATACAGTACGGATGGGTGTCCTCACCAGCGATAAGATTCTTGCATCCTGAGAGACCACACTGCTTGGGGAGCTGGGCTAGCAGCATGCTAGGCGAGGGCCGTTGAGCAGCAGGCATCGTGAAGCTAAGAAGCTAGCAGCTAAGCTAAGCTACAAACAGCTAGCGCACGAAGCCGGTCTGAGGGATGAGAGAAGAAACTTTACCGAGGGAAAAGGTGAGTAAACCGATCCGGAATGCAGTAGGAGTAGAAATAAACTGACGTACAGATAATATTCTCTAAAAACCAATGGGCAACTTCCTAGCCGTCGCTTCAGGCTAAGTTTTAAAGAATAAATCTGGAATGGCTGAGTTCGCTCAAGTTGTGCGTTTAGCAGAGGAGCAAAAAGAGAACGCCATATTGGCGGAAGTCACTTTTATGCACTCGGGGGCGGTGCCTCCGTTTTTGAGTGACAGCCCTGCCGACTAATAACTTCCACGTACGGGAGTGTATGAGTTTACTCTGTTGCATCGCCAGGGGGTGCTGTATCCCAATGGGGGGGTCATTCTGGAGGTATGATAATGAACCATAGTTTTGGGGGTCAGTTTTTAGCCCGAGGAATATTTGATACCTTGATTTTTAACATGTTTTTTTGGATGACTCTAAGGATCATAAAAAACCTTGAACCATTACTACTGCAATTTATTTTGGGTCAGGCCCTTTTTTTTGCTTAGATTTACTGGCCTAATAATAACATTTGTCTTCACTGAGTTTAATCAAAGTAGATTAAATATGCATTGTTTGTAATAACTTGTTCACTGATTTAAAATTGTGTTTCAGAGTTGGATTTGTCTTTCATTTGTATGTAATAAACATTGTGCCTATAATTAAAATGTTCAAGTCATTGAATGATATCAGTCCTCACGTTATTTTATTTTATCATTATCAGAAGCATGGTGGTTCAGTGACTCAAAAATAAATATGTTTACGACAAGAATATTTTACGACCTGTTGCCACCTGTGTAGTCACATCACCATTTCAACTTTGACAACAATTTAGGCAAAAAATATTCTAGTTCCATTCCATTGTAACAGAAAACAGTGCACTGATAAAGTGGGGAACTAAGAAAAATCCAAGGCAGCTCCACGGTTCAGGTAGAAAACCCTCACAACACAGTGTCTAGAATGACACCTGACACTGAACAGACAATTGCTCACACTCCTTTCAAACCTAAATCAAAGTGCTTTTCGCACAGCAATAATGCTTGTCTAAACACATTTACAAAGAAAGTAACGTATGATGTGGAAAAACTGTTTCAGGATGGAAACAGACGATCACGGAAATACAACCTTACAATGGAGGAGAATCAGGCTATCGTGGAACTGCAAAACAATAACGACTTGGTGGTGAAGATGGCAGACAAGGGAGGCGCCACAGTGATCTGGGGTAAGCAACAATATTGTCAAGAAGCTTTACGACAACTAAGTAACCCTATATATTATAGTCCAGTGATGAGATATCCGTTGGAAAACATGCACTCTGAGCTGAAATGAAATGAGCTAAAGATGAAAAATGGATCACTGACAAGGAGTATGACTTTTTGCTACCCAAAAGCCCTAGATTGGCATCTTTCTATATGTTACCAAAAATCCATAAGGATTTGATTAATCCACCTGGTAGACCCATTATTAGTGGCAATGAAACCCTATCTGTATGGAAAGCCAAATCTGCCATATATAGAAATAAATAAATACATGAATAAATGAGATTATAAAGACAGAAATGCAAAGTTAAATAAATAAATATGCAAAGAAATGTAAAAATGTATAATGAAATGTATATATTTATGTAACATTTTATTTAATTATGTATTTATTTAAGTATTTATGTATTTATTTATATATTTATTCATGTATTTATTTATTTATGTATATATTTATTTGCATATATATTTATTTGTGTATTTATTTATTTATTTATTTATGCATTTATTTATGTATGTATTTATTTATGTATATATTTATTTATTTATTTATGCCTGTATTTATTTATGCCTGTATTTCATTGTGTATTTCATGAACCGTATGTTAATGAGGGGGTGTGTCTTGCCCATTCAGGCATTAGCAATCAAACCCAGATTGATCAAACCCCTGACTAACCCTAATCCTAAAACCCTGGGTTTGTGTTGAAGTGTCCTTGATTGATTGAATAGTTTATTAGCAGTTTACAATAGAAAAAAGTACAGTTTCATAACAGCACAAATCACTGGTACAAAGTCAACTAAAAGGAGATCCTAGTAAGCTTTACAGCTTATTTACATAGGAACCACTTTATGTATCTCATATAACATTGAAAGACAGAAGGATAGAACAGGAGAACATCAATTGCAAAAGCAGAAAAAAAAACAAGAGAAGGGGGCTTAGTCTCGAGTAGCAGCCGCGGTCTGAAGGTGACTTTTCAGACTAATTTTGAAGGAGGTTAGGGATTTGCACTCCTTTAATGCCTGCGGTAGGGTGTTCCACATGCTGCTATACTCTTTGATTTGTTATCTGGAAATAAGAAAAAAAGTCCCCCCACTTCTGTGTTGCCTAAAACTGGAGGATTGATTCTGGGGTTTGGCTTGCAAAATATACACAGTGATGTTTCTCCCCTTTAAACTAGCAAAATAAAAATATTCTCTTGCCATCTTGATCCACAATTAAGAATAATAGGATGTTCATGTTCAATATGTTTCAATAAGTAGTTGGCTGTTGTGGGTAGGTGCAACTTTTGAACACAAATGAGCTTGTTCAGATGGGTAACTTCAGTTACATTTTTATTTCTACAAATGTATCTTCTTTGCAAATGTGCTGGTTTCATGTCAATATGTATTTTCATGTTCAGCACACCAGTCCTTAGGAGGTGCCAGCTGATGCAAACTTTTTTCTTTTCTTTTTTTTGTTTTGTTTAATGTGTATTTTCAGACATTAGAACATCTATCATTGCCACCCCCTGCAGTAACTCTGCAGACCCCCTAGGGCCCACAAGGTTATCAATCAACTGTTGATGACCTCTGCCCTATAACAATGATTACTATCAGAATATAAAACTATTTAAAACATATTTGAACACAGACAATAACTGCATTTAAGCTCTTAACCCCTATATACCGGTACTTACTTATTTACCAGTCAGGGTCTCCGAGGTCTCTAGGTCTGCTGGTATTTCCTTCTTTACCAAATATAGCTGATCTCCAGCTAGGACCACAATGGAAACAAGCCCTTATAACTTTTTGTGTTATCCTTGTAGCATCATTATAAAACCGTACCACTGTAGGCTACTATTTTTCATCAATCAATCAATATACAATTTAGGCATATCATACAGTATAGTCTTACACAGAATGACTTATGAGTGCAGGATCCTGTTAAATGACACAAAGCCTAGCGGTTCGTTTAAATGTATTTTATTTGTGTTATCAGTCCTCCTGGCATGTGGTAGATGGATGTAAAGTATCTTCAGGAGTCAATGGCCTTGGCCGCTGTGGCAGGGAATGCGAGTCCTTCGTAGAAAGGTAGACTCCTCCACTGGCTCTGGGGCATCTGCAAAAAAAGATAGGCAATTTTTTAGGCAAGCTTCCAGAATTTTGATGCACATTTCCGTCTGCGTCACAGAAACAAAGGTTTGGTAGGCCAATCAGAGGCAGTTGGGGCTGGGTATAAAAACATAACAAACAGAAGCCCTTGTGAGTTTTATATTATTGAAATCTGCACAGTAGTAGTACTTTGTTCAATATTTAGGTCCCCTCAATGAATAGAAATGAATGAGGACCATGACACTTGGGAGTTATGGCGGTGTTGGTAGCAGACAATTGTGAAAGAAGTGGTCACTAGCTTAGAACTTAGATTTATCATCATTATCATGTCCTCTAAATGGCATAGGATTGGGGCTGAAGTTTCAAGAAAACTACCTATTATGTGAAGTATAGCCATACCGTATTCATTTCTGGTTGCCATCTACAGTATATGTCATTGACTGTAGGAGATGACACAATAGGATCTGTTTCTCACAGTCTGCTGCTGTAGTGTGTGCATCTGAACCCCCTGTGGACCACCATGCATTGATCCTTGCACACATGGTTCTCCAATAAAAACTGGGGGGGAAAGAGAGGAAGTTTAAAAGGGTGCTTCACACATGTTGGAATCACTTCTAATAACCAGTAAGACTCCCTAATCGGGAGATAAGCGACCGTAGGACACTTATCTCCACAAATAGGGCAAAAATGTGTTTTGCCAAAATCTTCCTGATCCATGTTGATGACATGAGTGTAGACATACTGTGTAGTGATTTTCGGGCAAAATCTGTAGGAGCAGTGTCCAAAAATGTGTTTTTAAAAATCGGCCTGGAGGTGGCGCTATATGGGAGAGATTCATGTTGATGGGATGAGTGTAGACATACTGTGTACCGATTTGCGGGGTCCTCCACTGGGGGCGCCACCACTTTTGCATCCGTTCTGGAGCACCAGGAGTCGGTGGTCCCCGGGAATTCCCCGTGAGCAGCCCCGTTGGGGTGGTCATTTGGTCAGTTTAGCACATTTGGTCATTTTTTACATCTGGGGGTCTCCCAGGGACCTGGGGGTCCCTGGAGCTCCGGGGGTCCTTGGAGGTTGTAGTTTGGCAGGCAAGGAACGTGTGTGCAAAATGTGGCATGGATCGGGGCAACGGTTGCGGAGATATGAGCAGGGCAAGAGTGTGACGTGTGAGGTGTGACAGACAGACTGACGGACTTACATTTGGTCATTTTTTACATCTGGGGGTCCCCCAGGGACCTGGGGGTCCCTGGAGCTCCGGGGGTCCTTGGAGGTTGTAGTTTGGCAGGCAAGGAACGTGTGTGCAAAATGTGGCATGGATCGGGGCAACGGTTGCGGAGATATGAGCAGGGCAAGAGTGTGACGTGTGAGGTGTGACAGACAGACTGACGGACTGACGGACGGACTTACACTTTGTGCAGGGTTTGATAGTAAATGCGACCTACGGTCGCAATCACAAAGGCTATTGGTCATGTCAATTCATAGGATTCAGAGGTGAGTTGAGCAATGTACAGTATACACATTTGAAAGTTATAAGAGGATAGATAAAGTGACAAGAGTTTAGGCTTAAGCTGAAAGATGAGCAATGATCACTTACTTTGAACCTGTATGCCTCGTGTCTCATCATCTTGTAGTCAGTATTTGGAGGAAGACCAAGGATCTCACAGACCATTGCATCCAATTCATCTTCGCCAGTGTTGTCAGCCACCCTTAAAAATAAGATTTGATTGTGTTAACAAACACAACTTGCTTTAATAGTTTATCCAGAGCACCGTTTCCCAAACAGTGGGTCACAAACCAATGTTATGTGTCATGACTCAAGTAAAAATCCTGTTCTCCTTTCTTAAAAAAAATATATTTCAAAAAATGGGTCACAAGCTATAACGTTTGGGAACCACTGGTTTAGAGCACTGGTTCTCAACGTGGGGTTAATGGCAAGTCATGATTGCTAGTTAGTAACCAAATGGACCCTTATGTGTAATTCTTAGTGTACATATGGACCCTTACAGGTCTGTAGCTCTGAGAGTGTACAAATGGAACCAAATGAACCCTTACAAGTCCGTAACTCTGAGAGTGTACAAATGGAACCAAATGGACCCTTACAGGTTTCTAACTCAACTCTGAGTGTACAAATGGAACCAAATGGACCCTTACAGGTCTGTAACTCATAGAGTGTACAAATGGAACCAGTTTCTAACTCAACTCTGAGTGTACAAATGGAACCAAAGAGACCTCCAAGTCTGGAACTCTGAGAGTGTACAAATGGTATTAAATGCACTGTAGGAGCCATTATGATAGGCCTATTATTTCTGATTAGGATGCAGTTTTGGTTAACAGACACTAGGTGGTGGGCTGTAGATTTCTGCACTGGGTAGGTTACTTGAGGGCCACAGGTGAAGCATTCAGTAGATTCAGTTGGACTAGGACACGGGTTGGGGAGCACACCCTTCTTACCAGCAGACCAGCAGACAAACAAACAGTACAGGAAACCACTTCAGAACCCAAAACTGCAATATCAATGGTATGTTTCATTCTCAACTGAAAACCTTCATGTCAATAAATGCACCTCAAACTGGAAACTTTGGACTGGACATTACATTGTTTGTTTCTGTGTCATACTGCGTAGGATCACCCCTCACTTCAACCCGTGAAGTAATGTGCAAAATCATGAGTGAAATTGCCATTACACTCAAGTAAGAAGGACGCTCTACGAGTGAAACAAAGGACATTGAAGGAACAAAGGACAAGGAGCCACAAAGGACAGATTGTTTCTCAGCCAACTGCCTCCTAATGTGGGTGATGGGACACACCTGCAGCTCTACTGGGTGAGTGTGAGGAGGCTGAAACTGAAAGAACTATTATGTCTGACAATGGTGATGCTCAGCCCGAAGATGGCGACATTACAAAGGAACCTGCAAAGGAAAAAAGAGTGGTCACACATACAGCTAAAGGCCTTGAAATGGTGATTGAAAACACACAGAAGACAAGAGGCTTGTGTGTAAAAAAGGCAGCTAAAGTGAGAGAGACTTTGAAGGAGCTCATGAAGGAAAATGAGAATGTAAATGCAGTAAAATGTGATTTGGATGAAATAATTGATCTGTGTGGTCAAGCAAGAGAAAGTCATGCCTCATTGGTTGTTTTGCCATTACCTAAGGAGGAAATTGACAGGCAAAATAAATGGTTTCAGCCAAAAATTCAAATACTGGAGGATTTCATACAGGATGTACACGTGTGGCTATCTGAAGTGAAAATGCATGTTACTGTTGAAAATGAACCACAAAAGGAACAGCAAATGCAAGTCACAATTCAGAATGAGCCACAGATGCATATCACTGCTGAAACAATACTTGCCACTTGTGAAACACCTGTCCATGTTGAAACTCAGTCTGAAAATGAACAACAAATGCATGTCACAGAAAGTGAAAGACTCAATGATGAGATTGGTCCCCTGGACAGTGTGTCAAACATTGCAAAATCTACACACAAATCTACAACATCAAAAGCATCTACAACTTCATCTGCTCGCATACTTGCCCAGGCTGAAAGGGCTGCTCTCCTGGAACAAATGGCTGCCCTTGCAAAGAAACATCAAATTGAGGCACAACAGGAACAGCTCAGAATGCAGCAGGATCAACTCAGAAAAGACATGGAAACATTGGAAATGGAAACAATGCTGGCGGCAGTTAATGCAAAGGCCCATGTTCTGGAGACAAGGGCATCAAGGGGCAGCTCAAAAGTATCAGAATCACAAAAGGGAGCTGCTGCTGCAGCTAAAACAACAACATTCAATCCAAATACAATTGCATACTTACCTGATCAACATGATCAAACCCTACAAACAGGAAAAGTGTCGATGAAAACAAGGCCTCCCTCCCAGCCACAGGCTGTGAGGCCAAAACAAGCACTATATGGGAAATCTGCAAAAGGTCCACTAACGCAATACTCTCTCCCAGGGCAAACTGTGCAGGTTGACAATGTACCTATTCCAAATGTGCAAACTGAAAATGTATATGGTGTTTCTGGTCATGACGGTCATACTAACCCCCCTGCAGGTGACATTTGTGATATGTTACAAAAACAGAATGACATATCAACATTACTGGTGAAACAAAATATGTACTCTACTTTACCCCCGAGAGACATTCCAATTTATGATGGTGATCCACTACAATATGAGATGTTTATGAGGGCATTTGAAGGAGGAGTGGAGAAAAAGACAGACAATGTTGGTGACTGTCTACATTATCTGGAACAGTATACACGAGGGCACCCAAAGAACCTGGTCCGCAGCTGCCAACATCTGCCTTCATCTCAAGGCTATCAAAAAGCAAAAGAGTTGCTCAAAGAGAATTTTGGAAATGAGCATAAAATTGCAACTGCGTACATGGAAAAGGCTTTTGCCTGGGCACCCATTAAACAGGAGGATGTTAAAGGTTTGCAAGCATTCTCTCTCTACCTCAGAGGCTGTCACAATGCAATGGACAATCTAGCCTATATGGATGAAATGAATGTGGTTTCAAACATGAGGTCAATTCTAATGAAGTTTCCATACAGGCTCAGAGAAGGATGGAGGAACAGGGCTTGTGAACTACAGGAGCGTGGTCAAAGGGCAATGTTTTCTCACCTTGTTAACTTTATTGAAAAAAAGTCAAAGTACTGTCCGACCCACTGTTTGGAAACATCCAGGACACTAAACAAACCACAACTGCCAAACCCTCAACCATCATTAAACCAAAGTCAAGTCAAAGAAGCAGTTTTGCAACAACTGTAACACCCATAGTAACAGCATCAGAGTCAAGTGGAGAGGAGAAAAAAGCATTCATCAGTTCACCTTGTCTGTTGTGTAATGAAAGTAATCACATATTGGAGAAGTGTCCACAGATGAAGAAGAAAACACACAGAGAGAAGATAGACTTCCTAAAGGAAAAGGGGGTCTGTTTTGGGTGTTTAAAAAGAGGTCACTTAAGCAGAAATTGCAAGAGACGTTTAACATGTGATACATGTAAACTAAACATCCCAACATACTCCACATTGAACAAACTGAACAGACACAACAGAAAACTCTCGGAAATAATGCTGTCATCTCACCTCACACATGTGGACATATTGGGGCCGGTGATGAAACAACCTCCATCTTTTCCATCGTGCCAGTTCAGGTGAAGAGCCACAAGGGGGAGACAGTGTTACAAACCTATGCCTTTTTAGACCATGGAAGCACATCTACCTTCTGCACAGACAGCCTAATGAGGAGGCTTAACATTGCTGGAAAAAGAACTAACATTCTTCTCCGTACGATGAATCAGGTCAAGCCTGAAACCAGTCACCATATCACTGGTCTGGAAATAGCTATGATGGACTCAAATGACTTCATACCACTGCCTGATGTGTTCACTCACAAAACCATGCCAGTCTCTCAACACAATATTCCAAAACAACAGGACTTGTCACAATGGCCTTATCTGAACCACATTACCATACCTGAAATAGACTCTGGCATTGACCTCCTAATTGGCACAAACGCCTCAAAGTTACTGGAACCCTGGGAGGTGGTCAATAGCCAGGCAGATGGGCCATACGCTGTAAAGACCCTATTGGGGTGGGTCATCTATGGTCCCCTAAAAGGAGATGGCACCATCAGGGATGAGAATGGTTGCCCTGCTGCTGCTGTCAATAGAATATCTATTCTAAACCTGGAAGAGTTACTTGTCAAACAGTACAATCAGGACTTCAGTGAAAGAGCCAGTAAGGAAACGGAGGAAATGTCAAGAGAAGAAGTCAAATTCCTTGATATTGTAAACCACTCAGCAAAGATTAAAGATGGACATTACAGTTTAAACTTACCTTTCAAAGAAGAAGATCCCATCATGCCGAACAACCGCTGTATCGCAGAACAACGCATCCAGAGCCTGAAACGCAAGTTCAACAGAAATGAAAAGTTCCATGATGAATATACAGCTTTCCTCACAGACATGATTGACAGTGGCTATGCTGAATTGGTGCCAGTGGAGCAGCTGAATCGAAGTGATGGAAAACTCTGGTATATCCCACATCATGGAGTGCATCACTCAAAGAAAGGCACATTAAGAGTTGTCTTTGACTGTGGTGCAGTCTTTAAAGGAACATCACTTAACTGTCAACTGCTTCAGGGTCCCGACCTTACCAACTCACTTATTGGAGTCCTCCTCAGATTCAGACAAGAACAGGTTGCCTTAATGGCAGACATTAAAGCCATGTTCCATCAGGTTAAGGTGTCTGAAAAACATGTTGACTACCTGCGATTCCTATGGTGGCCTGATGGTGACGTGCAGCAAGATCTGGCCGAATACAGAATGAGGGTACATCTTTTTGGAGCTGTGTCGTCACCAAGTTGTGCAAATTTCACTTTGAGGAAAACTGCAGAAGACAACCTGGCTCACTTTCCACCTGAGGTGACAAATACAGTACACAACAACTTCTACATAGATGATTGTTTAAAATCCATACCCACAGAACGAGAAGCAGTACAACTGGTAAAAGATCTGACTGCTCTCTGCCAGAGGGGTGGATTTGTTTTGTCTAAATGGATCAGCAACAGCCGTGCTGTATTAACATCTATTCCACAAGAGCACCGAGCTAAAGAGATCAAGAAGTTGGACTTGGACAAGGACAGTCTACCAATGGAAAGAGCCCTAGGATTACACTGGTGTGTTGAAACGGATGTGTTCAAGTTCACAATAGCTGCACCAGAAAGACCGCACACCAGACGAGGCATCTTGTCCGTAGTCGGCTCTGTATATGACCCTTTAGGTTTTCTAGCACCATTCACTCTGCCAGCCAAACTGATTATGCAGGAGCTCTGCAAGAAGAAACTTGGATGGGATGAAACCATATCACATGTTTTCTCACAACAGTGGACAGGATGGCTAGCAGATCTCAACAAGATGGTGGACTTTGAAGTGGACCGGTACATGAAGCCTACTAACTTTGGTCAAATCACACACTCACAGCTGCATCACTTTTCGGATGCCAGTGAGAGTGGCTACGGAACTGTCTCATATCTAAGACTGGAAAACAAGAACAAAGAAGTGCATGTTGCATTCATAATTGGAAAATCCAGAGTGGCACCATTAAAACAAATGACCATCCCCAGAATGGAGCTGGCAGCGGCAGTTCTGGCTGTCAGAGTGGACACTATGCTGCGAAAGGACATGCAGCTACCACTGGACAAATCCATTTTCTGGACGGATAGCACAACAGTGCTTAAATACATAAACAATGAAACTAAACGTTTTCAAACATTTGTGGCAAATAGGATTTCCTTTGTAAGAGATGCTACTGATGTATCACAATGAAGATACGTGAGAACAAAGGAAAATCCTGCAGATGCAGCATCAAGAGGGCTGACAGCAGATCGCTTCTTAAGCTGCAAAAAATGGACCAGAGGACCAGATTTTCTTGGTAGATCAAAGTTGGAGTGGCCAAATTTACACTTTGAATCTACAATCTCTGTCACTGATCCAGAAATCAAGCCTGACATCACAGTGAATGTCATTGTCAAAGGTCAACTAAACCCAACCGACTATCTAATCCACTACTTCTCATCATGGATGAGACTGAAGACTGCTGTAGCTTGGCTTCTTAAAGTGAAGACCACACTCTTGCAACTGACTAGAAGGAGAAAGGAGATTCACACTGCTGTGAGTAGTGTTGAACAAGATTCTGTCAAGTTAAAGGAGAAGATTGAAGAGGAGATGCAGGTCTTTAAAGCAACACTGAGTGGACAGTGCTTAGCTCCTGAAGATCTCATCCAAGCAGAAACTGCAGTCATCTCATTCAGTCAACAACTAAGATTTCAAGAGGAAATGGCTATTCTGGAAACTGGCAAAAATGTCAAAAGAAGCAGTCATTTGTACAAATTGGATCCAGTGCTGGATGATGGCCTTCTGAGAGTAGGTGGTCGCCTGAATAGGCTGGCGATGCCTGAAGAGCTCAAACATCCAATTATTCTCTCAAAAGACTTTCACATATCCACACTATTGTTACGGCATATCCATAAACAACTCGGACATGGAGGAAGAAATTACATGCTGTCTCACCTCCGCAAAAGATATTGGATCATCAAAGCCAACTCCGCTGCAAGAAAAATCTTAACAGACTGCATTATATGCAAACGACAGAGGAGCAAAGTGGGAGAACAAAAAATGTCAGACTTACCTTTGGAGAGGATTCAACCAGACAAGCCTCCGTTTACAGATGTGGGAGTAGACTACTTCGGTCCTATAGAGATCAAAAGAGGACGAAGTCTCGTTAAAAGGTATGGTGTAATCTTCACCTGCATGGCAAGCAGAGCGGTACATCTTGAAGTTGCTCATACACTTGACACAGACTCCTGCATCCATGCATTACGAAGATTTATCTGTCGACGAGGTCAAGTTTTGTCTTTAAGATCAGACAATGGCACAAACTTTATTGGAGCGGAAAGAGTATTAAGGGAAGCACTAAATGGCTTAAATCAGGACAAGATCCAGAATGCTATGCTTTCTTTCAAAAACCCTTGAACGTGTGGTCTCTAACCAGCTTTCTCTCCATCTCTCACAGAACAACCTGCTGGATCCCAACCAGTCAGGTTTTAAACCGGCCCATTCTACAGAAACGGCACTCCTAGCAGTCACAGAAGCACTCCATGTTGCCCAGGCTGCATCCCACTCTGCAGTCCTGATTCTTCTGGATCTATCAGCGGCATTCGACACAGTGAATCACCAGCTACACCTGGACACCCTTGCTGACCTAGGCATCACCGGGACGGCACTAAAGTGGTTCTCCTCCTACCTGTCGGACCGGACCTATCAGGTCTCATGGAAAGGTTTGCTTTCATCCCCCCGAACCCTCCAGACGGGAGTCCCCCAGGGATCCGTACTTGGCCCTCTGCTTTTCTCCCTGTACACCAAATCCCTTGGTGCTGTAATCTCTGCTCACAATCTATCCTATCACTGCTATGCTGATGACACTCAACTGTTTTTGTCCTTCCCCCCTTCTGCCACCCAGGTGGAAGAACGCATTGCTGCATGTCTGGCCGACATCTCACAGTGGATGTCAGCCCACCACCTTAAGCTGAACCCGGACAAGACGGAGCTACTCTTCTTCCCAGCTAAGTCTTGCCCCATGCAAGATCTCACTATTTCCATAGATAATGCATTTGTGACTTCAGTTCCTACTGCTAGAAACCTTGGTGTGGTCCTGGACAGCCAGCTATCATTCAAGGCACACATTGCATCAGTCACCCGGTCATCTAGGTTCACACTCTATAACATCCGTAAAATCAGACCCTTCCTCACCCAGGAGGCAGCCCAGCTCCTCATTCAGACATCTGTCATATCAAAGCTTGACTATTGTAACTCTCTCCTCACTGGTCTCCCGGCATGTGCACTTAAACCTCTCCAACTGATCCAAAATGCCGCGGCACGACTGGTCTTCAACCAGCCTAAGTTCTCACATGTCTCTCCCCTTCTCCACAGCCTCCACTGGCTCCCGGTTGCGGCCCGCACTGAATACAAAACACTGATGCTGACCTTCAAAGCAGCCAAAGGTATGGCTCCTCCATACCTCCAGAAGCTGATCAACCCCTACACCCCCACCCGGTCACTTAGATCAGCCAACACAGGGATACTGACAGAACCCTCGCTAAAAACTCCAGGGCAAAAATCCACTCGTCCGAGACAGTTTGCCCTCCTGGCCCCCAAGTTGTGGAATAAACTCCCTGTCGCACTTAGAACAACGGACTCACTCGCTAGCTTTCGCCGTGGACTGAAGACTCACCTTTTCAGACTCCACCTAAACCCTTAGCACTACAGAAAAATCAATGAATACATGAAGCTAGTTAGCATTTGTTTTGTTTTTTATGTTTTTTAGAACTTTGATTATATGGTGTTTTTCTACATAGATATCCTTTTGCATTTGTTATATTGTTGATGATGTACTGACATATTATCTTGTTTATTATTGTGATGTTATCTGCTGATTGTAAGTCGCTTTGGATTAAAAGCGTCTGCTAAATGCCTAAACTGTAAACTGTATGCTTCAGCAAGGGATAAAGTGGAGCTTTAATCCCCCTGCAGGATCCCATCACGGCGGTGTTTGGGAACGACTGATCCGCATGATACGAAATGTGCTACGCTCTGTTCTTAATCAACAAGTGCTTGATGATGAAGGATTGCAAACATTAATGTGTGAAGTGGAAGCAATTTTAAATGATCGACCCATAACTAAGTCTTCTGATGACCCAATGGACCTGGAAGCGCTGACCCCAAACCACCTTCTTTTGCTGAAAACACAGCCAGTATTGCCACCTGGACTCTTTGTAAAAGAGGATCTGTACATCAAACGTAGATGGAAACAAGTACAATACATGGCAGATCTCTTTTGGAAACGGTGGACAAAAGAATACTTGCCTTCAATCCAAGAACGTCAACGATGGTCTACAGCAAAGAGAAGTTTTGCCCCTGGTGACATTGTTGTGGTGGTTGATTCCACTGCACCACGAGGCTCCTGGTTACTGGGGAGAATACTGGAAACCCTTCCTGATGCGAAGGGTCATGTACGCACAGTTCGACTAAAGACTAAAAGCAACATCTTGGAGAGACCAATAACGAAGATTTGTCTGCTCCAAGAGACTGAAACCTAAGTTTAAAGGACATTGAATGAATTTATTTTGTATTTTTTGTGAAAAAAGAAAAAAAAAGGAAAAAAAAGAAAAGAGAGAAAAACATGTAAATGTGAAATTGATGAATTATGAATTTGAATATGACTCCTTATTTTTATGTTGTAATTGTCATTAGACTTGAGACAATTAGGGGCCGGTATGTAGGAGCCATTATGTTAGGCCTATTATTTCTGATTAGGATGCAGTTTTGGTTAACAGACACTAGGTGGTGGGCTGTAGATTTCTGCACTGGGTAGGTTACTTGAGGGCCACAGGTGAAGCATTCAGTAGATTCAGTTGGACTAGGACACGGGTTGGGGAGCACACCCTTCTTACCAGCAGACCAGCAGACAAACAAACAGTACAGGAAACCACTTCAGAACCCAAAACTGCAATATCAATGGTATGTTTCATTCTCAACTGAAAACCTTCATGTCAATAAATGCACCTCAAACTGGAAACTTTGGACTGGACATTACATTGTTTGTTTCTGTGTCATACTGCGTAGGATCACCCCTCACTTCAACCCGTGAAGTAATGTGCAAAATCATGAGTGAAATTGCCATTACATGCACCCTTACAGGTCTGTAACTCTGATGGTGTACACAAGGTGGCAAATGAACCATTAAGGGTCAATTTGTACACTCTCATAGATAAATTAACACCCAAATTAACAACCACTGGTTTAAAGTGAAGTTGTAACAAACCGTGCTGGTAGTGGTAAACAAGATAATTCAATATTTATATGTATACTGTAAGTGAATATAAACATTTTAAGCTTTTGCCCAAGATACAAACTCACCTAATGCCACCAACTGTAGACTGTACTTTCATCCACACCAAGCAGATGAACGATGTCGCAGGTAGTTAAATCAATCCTGAAAACAAATAACTCTCCAAGGCTTCCATGGAGATGATGGACTTTTCATATGCTCTGCCACTTCATGAATGTTCTAAAATGTACTCCACTCTGAATAAGTATTTGCAGCCAAATACACCAAAACTCAACACTATATTCTCCCTCAATTGTGTGCCAATTCAACATTTTGTTTACCTCACTGTAGCCTCAAGTTAAAGGCATAGAGCTATAAGGTTAAAGGCCATAGCTAATCATTTCCTGGAGAGTCAGACAAGTACAATCGATCTGTGAGCTCCCACATAGATTATCCAATGGCTGTTAAGGGACATCATCAAGGTCCGCCCCCTCATTAACATACAGTTCATGAAATACAGGCAGAAATAAATGAATAAATAAATGTATAGATAAATGAATAAATAATTAAATAAATAATTAAATACATAAATAAACACATAAATAAAAACATAAATAAATACATAAATTAGGAAATGAATAAATATATGTACAAATAAATATATACGTAAATACATATATAAATAAATGTATAAATACTGAAATAAATGTATAAATACTGAAATAAATAAACAAATACTTAAAATATTGCATAAATATATACATTTAATTATTTATTTTTGTATTTCTTTGCATATTTATGTATTTATATTTGCATTTAATTCTGTATTATGTCATTTATTCATGTATTTATTTATTTCTATATATGGCAGATTTAGCTTTCCATATATCTGAACCAGCTTCGAAATTCATTGATTATTTTATTAAACCTTTTGTCACCAACTTACCTGCCTTCCTGCAAGACACGACCAGTGTCCTAAAAAAAATTGGATGAGCTACAAAACATTGGCAATGCCCTTCTAGTCACAATGGACGTGGAAGCTCTTTATACACATATTGATCACTGTGAAGGCTTACAAGCATTAAGACACTATCTCCAACAACGCCCTGAGGACAGTATGCCCCCTAGTGACTTCATTGTGTCATTAGCAGAATGGACATTGAAAAATAATGTATTTTTATTTCAGGACCAGTTCTACAGACAGGAGAAGGGAACGGCTATGGGTGCAGCCTATGCCCCTAGCTATGCAGGACTCTTCTTGGGCCTATGGGAGCAACAATCTATCTACAGTGAGACCAATCCTTTCTTGGACAAGATCAAATGGTACGGCAGATATATTGATGATTTATTTTTTATTTTCAATGGATCAGAACAGGAATTGCTGGATTTCCACATATATATAAATCTGACCAACGAGAACCTTAAACTCACTTTGGAGTACAGCAAATCAGAAATACATTTCTTAGACTTGAAGATTACAAAGGATGACAATGGAGATATACATACCTCTATCTTCAGGAAAAGTAGTGATCGAAATACTATCTTAAGAGCAGACAGCTTTCACCCTTCTAGTTTGATCTCAAATATCCCTTTCGGACAGTTTCAGAGACTACGTCGAATATGTGACTCTGAAGATGACTTTGACCAACAAGCCATCAACATGCACCAGAGATTCACGCAGAGGGGTTATAAGACGGACACACTGAACCAAGCTTACACCAAAAAGCCAAATCCCTGGACAGAAGAGGTTTGTTCCAAAAAAGCTCCCGCCCTTCAAAATGTGGACAGATTTACTTCACTACTCAATACAGTACCCATGCCCATGATATTAAGCACATTATCAAAAAGAACTGGAGTATCCTAAAAAGTGATCCTGATCTAAGACCCTTGTTTCCTGATTCCCCATCTTTCTCTTTCAGACGTGCCCCCACCCTCAAGGATAAACTTGTTCTGAGTTACCTACCAGCCCCCCCTAAGGAGACTTGGCTCACACCACCCCTAGTGGGAAACTTCAGATGTGGGAATTGCAACCATTGCTCGAACATGACTAAATCCAACAGCTTTGTTGACGTGTTCAGTAACAAAACCTATCTGTAATTCTACCTACGTAGTGTATAGACTACAATGTGAATGTGGTTGCTTTTACATCGGACGCACTAAGCGCAGACTCAAAGATAGATTTGCAGAGCATAAATATGCTATACGGACTGGAAATCCCAACTACCCCATGGCAGAACACTACAAATCAGCTGGACACACAAACCTTAATAATTTAAAAGTAATGGTGATTGAAGTTATTCCCAAGTCCATAAGAGGAGGGGATAGACTAAAACAGCTTCTCCAAAGAGAAACATTTTGGATAATCACACTGAAAGCTACAACTTACCCTGGTCTCAATGATGAGATTGACTTCTCTCCTTTTCTTTAACTGACAGATTTACCTTGCCTTTATATTGCAGGCTTATTTGTAATTGTGTACATACAGATTACTAATATCACATGCCGTGATTCCTAGTTTTTATATTTTGTATTTCTCTGGTACTTTTTCATGTGGTTTTTATCTTTTCTTTTCTTCTTTTTTCTACTTTGTTTCTAATGTAGTAATGTAAACACTGCAGTGGGTGGGTCATATTTGTATGCATTATTTTCTATTCTAACTTATTAAGTGGTGATGTCTTGTTGATTGATTATGGGCGCTATATAATGACGTCTGTCTCTGTCATTGCTAGCGGACCCTGATGAAGGCCAAACGAGGCCGAAACGCGTTGGTCGTTTCTTTTAATGCTGCCATGAGCTGAATAAACTTGTTTTCTACCTGAACTGAATGGAGCTGCCTTGGATTTTTCTTAGTTCCCCACTTTATCAGTGCAATGTTTTCTGTTACAATGGAATGGAACTAGAATCTTTTTTTGCCTAAATATCTACATACCCTCTCCAAAGAGCACCTGTTTTCAGCCTATTGTACTAGCCTATTCACGGACCCACGCAGCGCTTCTTCTACTTTTATTCCACAACTTTGACAACAAGGTCTATGAAATGGAAAATGTCAATGTTAATGTTAAAACTATGTTCATGTTTATACTACCAGTAAGACTCCCTAATCGGGAGATAAGCGACCGTAGGTTGCTTATCTCCACAAATAGGGCAAAAATGTGTTTTTCCAAAATCTTCCTGATCCATGTTGATGAGATGAGTGTAGACATGCTGTGTAGTGATTTTCGTGATTTTAGGGCAAAATCTGTAGGAGCAGTGTCCAAAAATGTGTTTTTAAAAATCGGCCTGAAGGTGGTGCTAGAGGGGCATGTGAGAAATGAGGGGTGGGGTCTCCGCGTTGCCTTGGCGGACGAATAGGTACCGGCCCCGGCTCTCCCGGACGCTCCTAGCCCGAGTTACGGCATTTTATGTGAGCTGCAGTGGAGGGGGTCCTCCACTGGGGGCGCCACCACTTTTGCATCCGTTCTGGAGCACCAGGAGTGGGTGGTCCCCAGGAATTCCCCGTGAGCAGCCCCGTTGGGGTGGTCATTTGGTCATTTTTGCACATTTGGTCATTTTTTACACCTGGGGGTCCCCGAGGGACCTGGGGGTCCCTGGAGCTCCGGGGGTCCTTGGAGGTTGTAGTTTGCCAGGTAAGGAGTGTGTGTGCAAAATGTGGCATGGATGGGTGCAACGGTTGTGGAGATATGAGCAGGGCAAAAGTGTGACGGGTGACGTCTGACTCACGGAGGGACATTTTTTGACACCTGGGGGTCCCCCAGGGACCTGGGGGTCCCTGGAGCTCCGGGGGTCCTTGGAGGTTGTAGTTTGGCAGGTAAGGAGTGTGTGTGCAAAATTTGGCATGGATGGGGGCAACGGTTGTGGAGATATGAGCAGGGCGTGTGACTCACAGACAGACAGACAGACAGACAGACAGACAGACAGACAGACAGACGGACAGCCGGTGGAGGTTTTGGTAGTAAATGCGACCTACGGTCGCAATAAACATCTTGTTTGACGGTGCTACCAGGCCGTTTGAAGTACCATTTAGGGAGGAAGGTGCGGGCCGTAGAAACCAGACACACATTTCCTACCAAATGTCTCTCTGACAACCACAACGCTGTCATGCATGTGCACTGAGACACAAATATAATACTCTGCAGACTGAAACAGATCTGCTATTTTTTTAATCAGGTCTTAATGGGTTGACTCTAATCTGCTTGTATTATCGAATATGTTATTAACATTTTGCAAAAAGAAAAGGCACGTGGCACATATTTATAAAAAGGAATGCTAAAAGGATAACCCAATAAGTTCAGGGCTTGTTTTTGTGTATTCAGTTCATCAAGACATTTAACCCTGCAAGGCCCAGCGTTGCTTTTTGGCAACATTTTTTAAATCATTTAAAAAAAAAATGTTATAATTAGTTTTCCTGTTCTTTTTTCACATTAACATCACCATTAAATCCTATTGTTTAGTATTACAATGCCATTGGCCACGATATTTGCATATAAATACCCCCCACAGAGAATGACATTCACACCTCCCAGAGAAGTTGAAATTCCAGCATCTGGATGAACAACATCTCACTTTTTAACAGTAATATTGTTTTTCGTGATCATTAGAATGTCTAGAACATGTACATAATTATGTTATTATTGTGAAAAATATCCCCAAAATGCAAATTAGAGCATGATTTATGATTTATGGCTATAAAACCTTACAAAAACATTATTACTTTTTTAACATTACATTTACCTGTGATTAGGACTCATACAACACCATCTGATTTTTTTAAATTCTTTTGGGCCAGTAGAAATTAATTTGGGTCTTGCAGGGTTAAAGACAAACGATATACAGTAATATGCAGAATGCAACGTTTATATGCAACGTTTATATTTACATGCATTTTTTTTATGTGGAAGTTATAGAATATAATGTTGCTGTCAGGCAGAAAACTCTTATTTCCATATTTGAACTTTTGGTGTGTGTGCTCCTCACTGGCACTTGAGTCAGTAGAATTATAGATATCATAGAAACAGCAGTGACAACACAGAAATGTGTGTGGGCCTGGGAGAAATCCATTGGCATAACGACTAAATTGGGGAGAAAAAGAGGGTACAAAAATAATATTCATCCCAGAACTAACCAGCGTTGCCAGGCCTGCTCATTATAAAGGGTTTCTAGGTAAAACCTGTGTGTGTGTGTGTGTGTGTGTGTGTGTGTGTGTGTGTGTGTGTGTGTGTGTGTGTGTGTGTGTGTGTGTGTGTGTGTGTGTGTGTGTGTGTGTGTGTGTGTGTGTGTGTGTGTGTGGTGGTTCATTTCAAGGTAAAGAGCAGTGTGCCTTGTGGTGGTTCATTTCAAGGAAAGGCAGCTGGGCTTTCACAGTAGCATCTGTCCCCCTGATTCACCACAATAATGTGCCCATGCCTGCAACTGTGACACAAATATAAGACGCAAACTGATAGGAAATAACGAAAGTCTGGGCTCTGGGCTTTCAATAAAATGTTTGGGGGACATTATATGCGTGCATAATTCTCACATTCTCACATCCGAACCTCCCCACCCGGCTTTGAACCCAGGTCTCCCGCGTGAGAGTCCAATATCTTGACCATTACTCCAAAGGGTTATCCTTATGGAACAAGGGCAGATACTAGACTTTTGATGCTTCAGGCTGGGGCTGCGACTCTCTCCACCACACTCACCCCCCTTTGACCTCCTCCTACGGGTAAGCCCAGATCCGGGTCACTGCACCAATGTAACGGAGGTGATCCGAACCTCCCCACCCGGCTTTGAACCCGGGTCTCCCGCGTGAAAGTCCAATATCTTAACCATCACTCAAAAGGGAAATCCCTAACGAGGGCAGATAATAGACTTTTGAGGCTTCAGGCTGGGGCTGCGACTCTCTCCGCCACACATGCAAATAAATACACATAAATGCATTTCATACATTTGCATTGCAGTCACAACCAGTGTTGCATGCATGCACTGTGATGCAAACACCAATGCAAACTGACAGGCTTGGCGGACGGGGAAATGCAAATGACTCAAGTCCTGATGTGTTTTAATAAAGATGCAGACACATTGGAGGCACATTACCTGCATGTGTGATTCTTACAAGCTGTGTATGCAAATGTACATATAGTTGTTGTCGGGCAGAAAGCTCTTAATTCATGGGTTTCCAAACATTAGAAAATATTAAAACACCCTATTGGGCCGCGACTATCTCCTGACATAATGTACTTTCGGTCGGACCATAGACTAATAAAGTCACATATACTGTATGCATGCTATCACATTTAACAATTTTATTTAACTATCATCATCAATACTGTACATATCAATGGTCTTTTGTCAGGTGTTTGCTCTGAAAACAAATTAAAAATACAATAAAATAGCCAGGAAACAATCCAGACAATTTATACTCGTTTTATATATAATATTCTCGTTTGACGGTGCTGGCGGGCCGTTTATAATACAATTTAGGAATGAAGCCGAGGGCCGTATAAAAGTTGTCCTCGGGCCGCATTTGGCCCCCGGGCCGCACTTTGGACACCCCTGGCATAAGGAATCATGATTTAGTCTTTTTGTGCGGTCTGTTGAATTTATTGTACGATTAGTCTGACTATTAAGTAACCTATGGCACACAGTACAAGTTCTGAAACAATAGTCCTGTGCCCTGCAGTGCTCGTTGGGCAGATCTTTATGCCCATACAGGTGTTCCGTGTCCAGGCCAGTCTGTGATGTCAGTACTATGACTTCAGAGTATGACGTCAAGAGTATGATGTGATGTCAGCATGTAGAGATTGTAGACAGACGGTTACCATGGCGGCGAAACTGTAGTATCAGTGATGTCAGATGGACAGACATTCGCTAAATTGATAGATACACTCCCAGGATTCTATACTATTAACTACCAATATTTTAGTTCTGAATATACCGTATGTGTGTGACTTATCAACTTAACATTTATGTAAATAATTGCCACAAATGTTCTTAGTTTAGGCAACTTATTCAGGCCAATGTGCACACAATCTCATGTTGAAAGTGTTCACCATTATTCATGGTAATTTGTCATATTCTCAGGTCCCCCACAATTTCACACCCTGCCTGTATGAAGGCGTGTGTGTGTGTGTGTGTGTGTGTGTGTGTGTGTGTGTGTGTGTGTGTGTGTGTGTGTGTGTGTGTGTATATGTGTGCATGTTTTCTCAGAAATGGCTGCATATTGGTTTAAAGACAGGAAGCAAGACACATGACAAGGAGGAAGTGATTGTACCCCCCACAGCCCCCACACGCACTTACGCGCACACACATGCACCGGTGCACACCGGTTTGGATGTTATGACTAAAGTAAAAAATCGAACCTCTGTTCGAAGTGGAGCTGTGTGTGTGTGTGTGTGTGTGTGTGTGTGTGTGTGTGTGTGTGTGTGTGTGTGTGTGTGTGTGTGTGTGTGTGTGTGTGTGTGTGTGTGTGTAGCACCTCTCTGGTCACCCAGGATCATGTGTACCGATTTTTGTGACATTTGAAGAAAATATGTAGGAAAAGGTGCAAAAAGTGTGTTTTGGAGAAAATTCAAGATGGCGGAAAATCTATCCTGGCGCAAATGGGCGTGGCCTATATGGGGAGATGCGTCTTGACCCAAGGAATCCAGGGAAAAAAGAATTTTATTTTTCCGATCTACGGTTCAAGAGTTACGGGGCAAAACGCAAAGTGGCCCGTTATAGCGCCACCATGAGGCCGAGTGATGTAATTATTTTTGGATTCTTTCTTAAAATCATTATGAATCTCCTCTCCGAGGTTTGAAACTGTAGCTCCTATGGTTTACGAGAGAAAAATACTTGAATGTGAGTTTTTGCAATTCCCATTATAAGTCAATGGGGAAAATTAATTCACTAATAAATTAATATCAATTAAACTATAGAACCTTTCTCTTAGCAAGTTACTAGCACACGATTCCCGAGTAAGCCGGTTTTAATAAAGATGCAGACACATTGGAGGCACATTACCTGCATGTGTGATTCTTACAAGCTGTGTATGCAAATGTACATATAGTTGTTGTCTGGCAGAAAGCTCTTAATTCATGGGTTTCCAAACATTAGAAAATATTAAAACACCCTATTGGGCCGCGACTATCTCCTGACATAATGTACTTTCGGTCGGACCATAGACTAATAAAGTCACATATACTGTATGCATGCTATCACATTTAACAATTTTATTTAACTATCATCATCAATACTGTACATATCAATGGTCTTTTGTCAGGTGTTTGCTCTGAAAACAAATTAAAAATACAATAAAATAGCCAGGAAACAATCCAGACAAATTATACTCGTTTTATATATAATATTCTCGTTTGACGGTGCTGGCGGGCCGTTTATAATACAATTTAGGAATGAAGCCGAGGGCCGTATAAAAGTTGTCCTCGGGCCGCATTTGGCCCCCGGGCCGCACTTTGGACACCCCTGGCATAAGGAATCATGATTTAGTCTTTAGGGAACTGGTACAATTTCCACACTGACATTCTATAATATATTGTGTAGTCCTGGCAATTCACCAGTAGACTACATTGTGCGGTCTGTTGAATTTATTGTACGATTAGTCTGACTATTAAGTAACCTATGGCACACAGTACAAGTTCTGAAACAATAGTCCTGTGCCCTGCAGTGCTCGTTGGGCAGATCTTTATGCCCATACAGGTGTTCCGTGTCCAGGCCAGTCTGTGATGTCAGTACTATGACTTCAGAGTATGACGTCAAGAGTATGATGTGATGTCAGCATGTAGAGATTGTAGACAGACGGTTACCATGGCGGCGAAACTGTAGTATCAGTGATGTCAGATGGACAGACATTCGCTAAATTGATAGATACACTCCCAGGATTCTATACTATTAACTACCAATATTTTAGTTCTGAATATACCGTATGTGTGTGACTTATCAACTTAACATTTATGTAAATAATTGCCACAAATGTTCTTAGTTTAGGCAACTTATTCAGGCCAATGTGCACACAATCTCATGTTGAAAGTGTTCACCATTATTCATGGTAATTTGTCATATTCTCAGGTCCCCCACAATTTCACACCCTGCCTGTATGAAGGCGTGTGTGTGTGTGTGTGTGTGTGTGTGTGTGTGTGTGTGTGTGTGTATATGTGTGCATGTTTTCTCAGAAATGGCTGCATATTGGTTTAAAGACAGGAAGCAAGACACATGACAAGGAGGAAGTGATTGTACCCCCCACAGCCCCCACACGCACTTACGCGCGCACACACATGCACCGGTGCACACCGGTTTGGATGTTATGACTAAAGTAAAAAATCGAACCTCTGTTCGAAGTGGAGCTGTGTGTGTGTGTGTGTGTGTGTGTGTGTGTGTGTGTGTGTGTGTGTGTGTGTGTGTGTGTAGCACCTCTCTGGTCACCCAGGATCATGTGTACCGATTTTTGTGACATTTGAAGAAAATATGTAGGAAAAGGTGCAAAAAGTGTGTTTTGGAGAAAATTCAAGATGGCGGAAAATCTATCCTGGCGCAAATGGGCGTGGCCTATATGGGGAGATGCGTCTTGACCCAAGGAATCCAGGGAAAAAAGAATTTTATTTTTCCGATCTACGGTTCAAGAGTTACGGGGCAAAACGCAAAGTGGCCCGTTATAGCGCCACCATGAGGCCGAGTGATGTAATTATTTTTGGATTCTTTCTTAAAATCATTATGAATCTCCTCTCCGAGGTTTGAAACTGTAGCTCCTATGGTTTACGAGAGAAAAATACTTGAATGTGAGTTTTTGCAATTCCCATTATAAGTCAATGGGGAAAATTAATTCACTAATAAATTAATATCAATTAAACTATAGAACCTTTCTCTTAGCAAGTTACTAGCACACGATTCCCGAGTAAGCCGGTCGATTTGACATATGGCGCGAGTGTGTGGTGCAAAAACTGTGGGAGGAGTAGCGTGCCAAACTTTGAGGCTACAGACACGGACGGACGGAGACAGACCCACACACACGGCCACGTATAGGGAGCTTGTGTTCCACACAGCTCCAAAAATAAGATGGTGTTGTGTGGCCAGTCTGTGATATCAGTTATCCATGATGATCTATGACGTATGACTCTATATCTGGGCAAGGTTTCAGGCCAAGCTGACTATTGACTCCCTAATTAAAGCAGTACCCGTTGTCATTGGGTACTATGAATGAGGTCAGTACCAGTTGTCAGCGGAGCGATCGTGTCTGTGTGAAAAGTGTTCACGAAGAGTCCCAGCAAGAACACAGGCACTTGTGTCTGACAAGCCCTTATAGACCTACAAATGTCATCCCATGATTACGGGGCTTTGACCCATTAAGACCTGAGGCAGAATCTACAAAATATTACAAAACATGTTAAAAATGTTCCATTTTATTCTTAGTGGATCAAGGTGAATTCAGGGGGTTCCAGTTTGGGTCCCTTCACTTACTATACAGGAAAAAATACCCCCCAAAAATTCTTTAAGTAGCATGTGAGGGGTCTAACTAGGGGTTTTACACATTTAAAGAATGGTTATATTGTTTATTTTTAAGAGTTGTTTCATTTTTAATTGGTTAGCGGCACCATAGGAGGGTTAGGGTTTTTAGGGTTCTTTATATTGTATTTTGTTTTTATGGCGAAAAGGTTTTTTAAATAATAAAGTTTAAGTTTTATCCTTCTGTAACCCCCGTGTCATGGTGGTAACCGGTAATGTTGCCGGAATGAAGGTCGCCGGGAAACGCGGAAGAGCCGCCCGGGAAAGCTCACCAATTTCGGTGGAATTCTTGCCCGCCTGATTTGGTATTCTCGCCAACAGCTTCTACATCTCGCCCGGCGATCTCGCCCGATCGACCAGCCATCTCACCCCTCAGTTGTTTGCAGTGTGAGGCCGTCAATAGAAGGATATCAAATCAAATGTAAATATTTTTTAAGTTGCAAGTTGTCTAAATTGCACTTGTAAATAAGTAGCATATAGGCCTACTCTTGTAAAGGTACATCACTGAGTGCTTCAGTAGTGGTGTAAAGTAACTAAGTACAATTTGAGTAATGTAGAGTATTTCTACATTGCGATATTGATACTTTTACTTAAGTCAATTACTACATTGCAGTATTGATATTTTTACTTGAGTAAAATAAACTTTAAAAAATAAAGAAAAAAAGGTTGCCAATAATGTAGGAGATAATTGTGCTCTCTTGGCTATGGAGAAACATATAGGCCTATATATACTGTATTTGTTTTTATTACAATTGCAAAATAATTAGAAAATAACTTTTTGTTTACTTAGTTAATATCACATTTCTGTTGAAGCAGAATCAAGACTTTGATTGTCTCATCAAGGCTTCTCCCAGCAGCTTGGCTGCTCCTAGCAGCTGGCCTACAACTTACCTAATGAAAACCTTATGAAAACCAGCCTTAAGGAGAGCTTAAGGGAAGCTTCCCTTATCAAAACATGTGAACTCCATAGGGAATGAATTGAACGGAACCTTACCCCCCGCCTCCCCCCAGGTTTTTGATAAATGATAAAATCTACATGTGTGTCGGGAGCCTAAGAGTGCGTTCACACAGGTAGGCGATATAAATAATCCAAACCTTATCAGAACCTTAACTTATCAGAATCGTATCCAAATAAGAATACACTTCCCACAATGCTTTGCGTGAAGTGGGCAGTGTCACTGCAGGCTTCAACAGGGAAACACCTTTTCTCCACATAAACACCCATTGTAACTTCAAACTCAGTTTACAGTTTACAGTTTAGGCATTTAGCAGACGCTTTTAATCCAAAGCGACTTACAATAAGCAGATAACATCACAATAATAAACAAGATAATATGTCAGAACATCAACAATATAACAAATGCAAATGGATATTTATCTAGAAAAAACACAGTATAATCAAAGTTCTAAAAACCTAAAGACAAAAAACTAATGCTAACTAGCTTCATGTATGGTCACTGACTTTTCTGTAGTGCTAAGGGTTTAGGTGGAGTCTGAAAAGGTGAGTCTTCAGTCCACGGCGAAAGCTAGCGAGTGAGTCCGTTGTTCTAAGTGCGACAGGGAGTTTATTCCACAACTTGGGGGCCAGGAGGGCAAACTGTCTCGGACGAGTGGATTTTTGCCCTGGAGTTTTTAGCGAGGGTTCTGTCAGCATCCCTGTGTTGGCTGATCTAAGTGAGCGGGTGGGGGTGTAGGGGTTGATCAGGTTTTGGAGGTATGGAGGAGCCATACCTTTGGCTGCTTTGAAGGTCAGCATCAGTGTTTTGTATTCAGTGCGGGCCGCAACCGGGAGCCAGTGGAGGCTGCGGAGAAGGGGAGAGACATGTGAGAACTTAGGCTGGTTGAAGACCAGTCGTGCCGCAGCATTTTGGATCAGTTGGAGAGGTTTAAGTGCACATGCCGGGAGACCAGTGAGGAGAGAGTTACAATAGTCAAGCTTTGATATGACAGATGTCTGAATGAGGAGCTGGGCTGCCTCCTGGGTGAGGAAGGGTCTGACCTTACGGATGTTATAGAGTGTGAACCTACAGGACCGGGTGACTGATGCAATGTGTGCCTTGAATGATAGCTGGCTGTCCAGGACCACACCAAGGTTTCTAGCAGTAGGAACTGAAGTCACCAATGCATTATCTATGGAAATAGTGAGATCTTGCATGGGGCAAGACTTAGCTGGGAAGAAGAGTAGCTCCGTCTTGTCCGGGTTCAGCTTAAGGTGGTGGGCTGACATCCACTGTGAGATGTCGGCCAGACATGCAGCAATGCGTTCTTCCACCTGGGTGGCAGAAGGGGGGAAGGACAAAAACAGTTGAGTGTCATCAGCGTAGCAGTGATAGGATAGATTGTGAGCAGATATTACAGCACCAAGGGATTTGGTGTACAGGGAGAAAAGCAGAGGGCCAAGTACGGATCCCTGGGGGACTCCCGTGTGGAGGGTTCGGGGGGATGAAAGCAAACCTTTCCATGAGACCTGGTAGGTCCGGTCCGACAGGTAGGAGGCGAACCACTTTAGTGCCGTCCCGGTGATGCCTAGGTCAGCAAGGGTGTCCAGGAGCAGCTGGTGATTCACTGTGTCGAATGCTGCTGATAGATCCAGAAGAATCAGGACTGCAGAGTGGGAGGCAGCCTGGGCAGCATGGAGTGCTTCTGTGACTGCTAGGAGTGCCGTTTCTGTAGAATGGGCCGGTTTAAAACCTGACTGGTTGGGATCCAGCAGGTTGTTCTGTGAGAGATGGAGAGAAAGCTGGTTAGAGACCACACGTTCAAGGGTTTTTGAAAGAAATGAGAGGAGGGATACCGGTCTGTAGTTCTTGACGTCCGAGGGGTCAAGAGTTGGTTTTTTGAGGAGTGGTGATACTCTGGCTGCCTTGAAGGCAGCTGGGACACAGCCTGAGGTTACAGAACTGTTGATGATGGCGGTTATGAAGGGGAGTAGGTCAGGTGCGATCGTCTGGAAGAGTGGAGAAGGGATTGGATCCAGGGCACAGGTGGTAGGTCTAGAGGAAGTCACTAGTTTTATGACGTCATCTGCAGAGAGAGGGGAGAAGGAGGACAGACATGTTATGTTAGGGATACAATTCCGTGTGTTAGAACCTGTATTCTGGGGGAGATGGGAGAATGAACTATCAACCTTCTTTTCAAAGTAGGTGACAAAATCATCCGCTGAGAGGGATGACGGAGGGGGGGGAGGAGGGGGTTTGAGGAGAGTTGAGAAGGTGCTAAACAGTTTCCTAGGGTTTGAGGTACATGATTGAATCTTTGTGTGGTAGAATGATGATTTTGCAGTGGAGAGTGCGACTGAGAAACCTGACAGGAGTCCATGGAAGTGAGCTAGGTCCTCTGGTTGCTTCGACTTGTGCCACTTCCTCTCTGCCGCCCTGAGAGGTGTTCGCTCAGTTCTGAGGGTTTCAGATAGCCACGGAGCCGGTGGATTTGAGCGTGCTGGCCTGGTCGAGAGAGGGCAGTGCCGATCGAACGCTGAGGAGACAGAGGAGAGAAAGGAAGATGTTAGAGTGTCAGGAGGGAGAGAGGGAATGGCATCTGGGGTTGGGAGGGAGGAGAGGATGGAGGAGGAGAGAGTTGAGGGATCCAGGGTCTTCAGGTTGCGTCGTGTGGTGACAGTCCGAGGGTGGGTCTGTTTAGATCTGCGGATAGAGAGGGAGAGGGAGAAGGTTATGAAGCAGTGATCTGAGTATTTCATAGGGGTAACAGCAAGGTTAGATGGGGAGCAGGCTCGGGAGAACACAAGGTCCAATACATTCCCTGCCTTATGGGTGGGAGGGGAAGGGGTAAGGGACAGGTCAAATGACGACAATAGGGATGTAACGGGAAGACGCTTCTCTGCAGTTGGTAGGTTGAAATCACCCAGTAGGATCAGCGGTGTTCCGTCCTCAGGAACCATATTAACCATGATAGATTCATTAAAAACACCCATTACTTTTCTAGTGATTCATACTACCCTCCTTATACGTGAGCAGGCCGTGTTTTTTCTATAACTTTTTTCATTTATTTTTAATAATTATTTGGGAAAATGGAAAAAATGAAATACTAAAAATATTTATTAAAAAATGATGAAAAAAGTTATGGGAAAAAAACACGGCCTGCTGACGTATTAGGAGAGTAATATGAGTCACCAGAAAAAATAATGGGTGTTTATAAAGAATCTATCATGGTTAAAATGAGGTTTGAAGTTACAATGGGTGTGTGTGGGGCCCTGGGCCTGGAGGGCCTGGTAACACTTACATCAAATATCTAAATATTGAATCAAGCAAATTAAAAACTGTTCAGGGTGTTCATAAAAGCCTGATTAGACGATAAAATTACCCAAACTTTTTTTTTTAAAGTGAAATACCCCTTTAACTAATGAAAATCTTATGGAAACCTTATGAAAACCTTAAGCTTATTAGGAAAGCATAAGGGAAGCTTCCCTTATCAAAACATGTGACTTCCATAGGGAATGAATTGAACAGAACCTTACCCAGGTTTTTGATAAATGATAAAATGAGTGTCGGTAGCCTCGGTGTTCGCTTCTGTGATGGTGATCCGTGCTCCTTCACTGGGACGGTGGATATAGAACTTCTGTACAGTAAAATCCATCAAAACACAACAGAGAACCATCGCAACATAACCGCAATTTAGCTCATTTGGTTAAAATGGCGCAGTTGTTGTCTGGATTTTTAATATAAGGCAGAATGAGTATTCCCTCAGTCGTTGATCAGAGACAAAGCTATAAACAGTTATAAAGCTTATAGTTTCTCTAAATAGCACAGGTACATGTAGTAGCCTAGTAACTATTATTTTAGGGTAATTGATCTAGCCTAGTACCCGGTGATTGCCATTGGGCGTGTTCCACACATCTGCAAAGTGGTGGACACTTATGCAAACTATAAGTCTCACTCACTCTACTCCCTTTGTTGTCTATTTTGGGCATCTGTGGCCTCAGTGCATGCCATTTTTATATGATTTATAAATATAGGCGAGTATTCCTAACACATCGGCGACACTTGACGGCAGGACTTCTCGATGAGATTTCTCGCTGCGTAGATGAGTATTCTTAACTCCAGGTGGGTATTCCTAACACATCGGCGAGTCGGCGACACTTGTCGGCGGGACTTAAGGGCGACCTTCATTCCGACGACTACTGGTATTCGCCATGGTCAGTCTCTCCTGTGTTTTTAAACATTGCTTTCAGTACCTGGTATTTACACGAACCTGCGTAGGCCTATGTCCTGATTTAGTGTTACACCTTTCCTCTTGAACAAAGGTGGTGTAGTCGGTATACTTAAGTGGGTTGTTCAATAATATTGCACACTTTAATGGTGACACTCAATGTATTTGATTGATATAACCCGTAATTATGAATTGGCTGATTTGAACCAGTTTCAACACTGGCAGTTAAATGTAAGCTGGGTCTCCTTACTGTACATCTGTATACACCCTCAACAGTGCATCAGATAATCATCAGATAGCCTATTCTGTCCTATTGTAATGAGCTCTGGTGAGCTGTAATCAAAAGGTACACTTACCTTTTACTACAATTAAAATGTAATGATAATCAGTTCATCAATCAAGCATTAACTACCAATATTTTAGTTCTGAATACATGTGACTTTTGAGTTTATCAAGTTAAAATTTATGTAAATGATTGCCACAAATGTTCTTAGTTTAGGCAACTTATTCAGATCAGTGTTCACAAAATCTCATATTGAATGTGCATTGTTCATTGTAGTTTGTCGGATTGCCCCTTAAGCCCCCACAATTTCACACCCTGCCTTGGTGTGTGTGTGTGTGTGTGTGTGTGTGTGTGTGTGTGTGTGTGTGTGTGTGTGCGCGCGTGTGCATGCGTGCGTGCGTGCGTGTGTGTGCGTGCGTGCGTGCGTGCGTGCGTGCGTGTGGTTTACAAGAAAGACAGGAAGCAAGATACATGGCAAGGAGGAAGTGATTGTACCGTGTATCTTTTATTGTCCCTGAGGTTTGATAGGGGTAAAGCCAGGCTAGAACAGCCTGCAGCTCAGATAAGTACTCTGCAACACTGACCTATTTAAAGACAACACAGATTCTGGACAAAGTGAGTAAGATTACATTTAAACTATTTGAAAATTAAATGAAATTATATTGAAATTATTTAATGTAGTTAATAGCTTGAATTTATATTGCATGTTTCTTTGTACTCAAAGTGGATTTACTATAAGAACAGGAAGGAACCAGTGCAACTGTAGATACAATATACAATTAAAAATGCATACTATGTTGTCAACTAAGGTAATTAACTTGACTTATGTTTTTGTGGTGTTCTTTAAGCCTACACAGTTGTGCCATCAAACCATTGATGGCACAGCACGATGGAGGAGCCAGGAGGGAGGAGAGGCAGGAGGTGAGAGGGGAGACAGAGGAGAGCGTGGTGAACATCAATGAAAGAGCAGAGCGTCCCAGAGACCCAGGCTTCGGTTCACAGGAGGCCATCAGAACTAGAGCTCGCCCTCCCTCCATCCGAAATCAAGGTACACACTGACACACTTATAGTCAGTGGTGGAACAAGTACTAGATTTATTTTATTTTTTACATTGCAGGGATTGAGTAAAAGTATCAATTCTGCAATGTAGAAATACTCTGTTACAAGTAAAAGGAGGTAGTTCTCCGAAGGAGATCTTTAAAGTTGACAAATCAACGATAAGAATGATATCAAACACAATACCATTTGGCATAATTAAAGGGAGGATATAATGGACCGAATGTTGGCAAATTTCGGGTCGGCGCTACCCACAAGTTTGGCTGTGGTGCTCATTCCACGAATGCCCGATGCTTACAAACTGTACCTTGTTGTAAGGGTGACGAATCAACGATAAAAATGATATAAAACACAATACAATTTGGTATTATTAAAGGGGAGACCTTTAACCATGCCTTTTTTAATCTTTGGTTACACTTAAAAAATCCTCCGGACATTCTACAACATATGTGTAAGAGGTATCAAAACAAATACGTTAGATTTAAAAACTTTTTTTCTCCTAAAAAGCCAAGACCAACGATTCTTGCTCAATACTGCACAGGACATCCTCTTGCCCCCTCATGTAAACAAATTCTTCCAGACGAGAAATCATTTTGTAATATGAAAACTCTATTCTAATTCGAGCTGCAACCAATCCCTTTGTCATGAGTGTGCTGCTATTAAAGGGGAGATATAATGGACCGAAGTGTCAAGTTTCCTTTCTTTTTGTGCTGAGTTTATATATACTGTGTGTGTATATATATATATATTAAGGCTGGGACTTTAACTGATTAATTGCGATTAATTAATTACAGAAAATTAACGCGATTAAAAAAATTAACGCATTTTAATCGCACTTAGTTTTTGCACCACAGAACCTTCAGTTTCGGGCATACCGATCATAGCGATGCACCAACAAAGAAGAGACAACAAACGCAAAGGGAGAAGTAGCCGATCTGAGCACTTTGCTTGGCCCAGTGGATGCGAAATTTAGATTTAAAAAACTCACTTGTTGATTCACTCGTACAACAAAATGTGTTTTACTTGAAAAAAATGCTTCTCAGGTCAAATATCGATGTGCGATTAAAATGTGATTAATTGCGATGAATTAATCACAGAGCCTGTAATTAATTAGATTAGATTTAATCGCATCCCAGCCCTAATATATATATCAAGCATCTGGGTGGGTGACGTGACGTAACGTTTTCGCTGTCCTCGGTGTCAAACATGTATAAATAAAAAATATATTTGTCAAAAACCTTCTGAATATTGTGCAGGACATTAAGCTTTATGTGAACTTACTCAAGATTAAAACATTTCATTCCTCATTTCTTCAGAATCTTCAACCAAACATGGCAAAACTCATATGGTGTGACTGTCCTGACCTTGTTTCTCAAAGTGGGAACTTGAATAAAACTAAGAAAAAGAATTGCTAAAAATCATTTGAAAATGAATTTAGGCTAAAAAAAATGTCTATTTTGAGCCTATATCTTTTCAAAGTCAAAGCATAATGTTTTCAGTCATTTCTGATCAAAAACATTTTGTCCCCCAACCCAAAATCATTTGGTGTGACACTAGTTTGGAAAAATTAAACAGGCAATTATTTGGACACCTATTGGCTAGAGAGGTCCTTCTTCTGTAAGGCTATTCAGCACTCCCAGCACAACTGCAAGACAGGTGTCTGAGGTGAGTTATGATTTTAACATTTTCATGAAATGCCATCTTGTTGAAACGTTGACAAACTCACCATTCTGGATGTCTTTTGGTGTGACACCTTTTCTTTAAAAAAAGCTTAAGTTATTTGAAGTTTTGGTCATATTTCCATGTAGATCTAGGCTGCTTTGTTATAGCTAGCATGCTGTTAGCATGCTAATGTGTACATAGTAGCCTCAAGGTAAACCTAAATGGAGAAAACAGTAATATGGTGTGACACTTAATCATATGGTGTGACATGTCTGCTTGTCACACCATATGACTTGACTGTCACACCATATGATTTATACTGTATTTAACTACAGATATAACAACAAATAACAAAGTTCCATGATCCTTTTGTACATTTAAACATTTGTTTTAAACATTTTTACATAAAATGTAATTTAGCTTCATTCAGTGATACTTCAAATTCATCAGACAGAGCAGAAACCCCTTCACAGAAACCTTAACATATTGTTTCAATCTAAACAATATTTTCTCTTTGTCTTAAACTATACATTCCATTTTCTTTTGTCAGCTGGAAAATGACAAGTGCTGAGAGAACGAGAAAGTACAGGGAGAAACTAAACAATGACCCAGCAAGGAGAGAGGAGCCAAAGGGGCGAGACTGCATTTTCTACGAAGAGCAGGAGGTTGTCTGTGGCATAGCAGAACCGCAACAAGGCAGCCGGTTTGCTACCCTCACCAAATACGACTGGCTGATGTACAATACAGTCTAAATGTATAATCTAATCTGATCTAATACTTTTGTACTTTGACTCACTGGACTGGACAGTGGACAGTGTTAAGGTAGGACCCGAGACAAAACTAGCGAAAATAGCTGATCTACAAGCTCTCAACACGTTGTGCTGCGAGAGCTTGTAGATCAGCTATTTTCAGAGTTGCGCAACCCAGCACTCTTTAGCTAGTGGCGATGTGGTGTAATGTCATGATTCCTAATTACATTTGTTCAACACAAAATGCTGTGTTCAAGTTCAGGAGACTTCGGAAAAAAGCAATTTACCTGAATGCTGAGTTCTGTTTCCACTAATTGGTGTTAATAAAATGTTGCCTTCAATGCCTTGGCTCCAAGTGTGGCTATGCGCCTTATTGTCCCTTTAGGATCCTTCTGCCGTGGGCCGGCAGAAGACTTAGGTGTGCGTAGCATTCCTGTGCACATCCTCATCATCCATCTACTACTACAATTCTTTCTTATCCCATGTTAAAGCCCTACAATAATATCCTGTTCAGAAATATTAAGGCCATGTTATCCTGGGTAATTGTTTAATCAATCAGTAAAGTTCAGTACTCACTAATAGGTAGGTTAAAACACAGTTTGCTTTGACACATGAAGATATGATCATACGGTGTGACACTAAATCATTTGGTGTGACATTCCAAATAGTGAGAAATCATACCTTTATTAATGATTAAACCAAAAAAATGTTTATGGATTACATAGAGAATATTATCAGGAAGAGTCACAAATATTTGTGTAATTTTAGAGAAAGTTTTGACAGAATACATTTAAAATATGTTGTAAGATCATGAACATGGGCCTCACACAGAGTGTCGATTATGAAAAAAATATACAGATATAATTAATTTTCAAAAAACTATAGTGGATCACTGGTTAGTTATGATAAAGGACTTTGATAAAGTGAGTAACTTAAGAAAGATGTACTCCATTTTCATTTTATGAACAATTATTTTCATGTCACACCATATGACGATTTTAGGCACAAGTACAACAAACTGCTGAATAAAGTCTGATTCCAATAAAATATCTAAAAACAAAATGTATTTCCATAAGGTTGAGAGTGAGTAGAACAAAAGTAAATAACTTTTATGCCTGCAATTTAAAGTTTTTTTAAAAACACATTTTTTGGGGCGTCACGTCACTGACCCATCTATACTGGAGCAATTGGTGGCAAACCTAAACCAGAATGTTTAGCTACATATTCTCACAAACACCTCTCACAAACATAGCCACCACGTCGAACAAACGTGAAAATTTACAACTGTCCACATTTTAAACATGCCACTCTTTGAACCGCATTTATTTCAATTTAACAACATCTCGCCTCACGCAGAGCAGCCAGTCCTGACATAATATTCTGAACATTCTGGCCAGTGCTGAAACATCAAAATGATCATCAGAGTATCAAGTTACAGAGGGAGGGGGGAGAGGAGCTGAGCAGAGTAGAGTATCGAATTACAACAGAGGGGGGTGTGTGTGTGTGTGTGTGTGTGTGTGTGCGTGCGTGCGTGCGTGCGTGCGTGCACGTGTGTGTGTGCGCAAGCGTTTTTTTCCCCCCAAAAATCTTTATTTTTCAATTTTTTTTTGTTTCAAAAAACTTTTTTTTTTTCAAAAAAACTTTTTTTTTCTCAAAAAAACTTTTTTTCTCAAAAAATTTTTTTTTCTCAAAAAACTTTTTTTTCTCAAAAACTTTTTTTTCTCAAAAAAAGAATTACCCATATTTGGCCATTACACACACCACACTGCCGCAACATGGCGGTGAAGGCCGCGCAGCGGCCTGAACTCTAGACTTTTAGTATATACTTCTAGTATATATACATTTTTGATAAAAAAATTATGTTATGCTAAAGGTAATATTACACTGCACTGTATTCGCTATGCAACGCTCAATACATGGCCACAATCATTTGGAGGTCGGCTTGTCTCCCTTCCAAACAACCGCTGTTTCCTTGACTTCACACCCGAAAATATGAACTTGAAACTGAGCTGAATGAATGAGAAGACACCGCTGAGTACCGAAATTAAGTCGGGAGGTCACAACATTTCGGCAGCACCGAGGAGCAGAGTTAAAGGAGTAGTTCACCCCCAAAATGACTTTTTTTCTCATGCCATGGAGACTTGAGTTCAATAATGTTTTTAGTTTTTTGTTGCATTCCTAAGACAATAATTTGATTACAATAAATGTACCCCCATTGATTCGCATTGAAATGCATTCGGGTCCCCATCCGGAATCAATGGGGGTAAATTTACAATAGTACATTTTTTTACTTAGGAGTGTGACAAATTAAACTATATTACTATATGGGTCTGGACAGTGTCGAACCGAAATAAACTCGGCACCTTATTAGAGTGTGAATCGACCCTTAGCATCGACGACGTCAGTGCAGTGGAGATAAGCTACCTTCATAGTACAGTAGCGTATGAGTGGCGCCAGAGCAGCTTGGAGCAGAGTAGGGCACAGGACGCCCCCTGCACCAAGCTGTACTGACTTATTCAAAAATCTGTTGACAATCATGTTCATGATCAACTACATCATTGTACACCCAATCACTTAACTGTATCATTTTCACTTTGTTCTTTGAAATGAAACATTGAAACTGATTATATTTGAACGGTACTGTGTTAATATCCCTCAGTTCGCCAGAGAGAACAAATCATCGAGAGAGGCATCCTCAGAGCTGCTGCAGTGTGTCTTACACTTCTATGTACTCTGTTTGTTGTGAGAGCCACAGACAAGGCCCTGGACTGTGAGTATAATGGTGGTCAAAGCAGGTCAAGTTCATGCACTTATATCAATAACCCCACCATGCTTGTGTACTATGTGTAGGTGTGTGTTTTCTACTGTATTATACATATCAAACATATAATTTTCCGAATGTCTGAGTGAGTGTCTGTCTGTCTGTCTGTCTGTCTGAAACAGTGTTTCTCCTCAGTGGCTGGAGCAATTGATCTGAAATCGCATCACCATTAGCATATGAACACACCTGACATAACTGTGAAGCCCGTTTGTCACTTTCACAAATCATATGCTGTATATTAGCATTTTTATGGTGTATCTACAATCTATTCTGCATCTAGCATGAGGCATATCTATTCTGCATCTAGCATGAGGCAACATGTTTAACCAGGTGTGTGTGTGTGTGTGTGTGTGTGTGTGTGTGTGTGTGTGTGTGTGTGTGTGTGTGTGTGTGTGTGTGTGTGTGTGTGTGTGTGTGTGTGTGTGTGTGTGTGTGTGTGGGTGGGGACACACAGTATCTCTGTAGCCATTAAACGAAACGGGTATTTCTTACATTGATGCTCCTACATATTATCATGCAAGCACCAGTTAAAGTTACTTTCCATCCCTCATATACTGTGTGCACAGTGCACACATCCCATAACCCACACACTGCACATCATTTCGGAGCTCATATCTTTGAACGGGTAAGGGCTAGTTAATATAAAAACACACCTGATCAGACTGATATTCTAAATGCTTGTTTGTGTGTGTGTGTGTGTGTGTGTGTGTGTGTGTGTGTGTGTGTGTGTGTGTGTGTGTGCGTGCGTGCGTGCGTGCGTGCGTGCGTGCGTGCGTGCGTGCGTGCGTGCGCGCGCGCGCGCGCGCGCGTGCGTGCATGTTTTACACACAGATGCAAATAATCAGTTGCCAATCAACGACAAGAACCTGACCCTGGAGAGAGACTTGTTAAGAATGGAAGTAAACAAACTTAAGAAAGACATAGCGGGTAATACATTTTTGAAGGAATATTAATTAGTGTATTCGATTTATTTATTTATTGGTTCATCACCATTGTCATAGAACCATTAAAATAATCCTTGGGAATAGAAATATTAACAAACTATCTTGTGAAAGTTAACTGCATTTAATACTGCACACTTTTATGGTGATAATTTAAGGCCATACGTGTCCACTCAACTATATATCTGTCTTTACTAAAAGTATCAGTGCAGACTGTTGCAAGGTAAAGACCATTTTGTTTTTTACTCCTGCTCTGTCACGGTGAGACCCCGGGTGGTTGTGTTTAACTTTATGCCATTTACATTTGACAAGTTGCAGAGTTCTGGCAAAAATTATAACAAAGGAAATACTAATTCAACATACTGTACTGTATGCATACATACATAGGCCTACATTACATTACACAAATCGCTGTGTGTGAAGTCTGACAATCTGACATTGGACTGATGTCATAGTAGGCCTACATATATTTCCCACTGACAACAGGTAGCCAACTGTACTAGTCTCCTAAAATAAATGCAGAAACTGGAGGTTATAACTATAACCTAGGTTTTATAAGCTTGGTGAGAAATAATCTTCATTATGGGAACAGCGCCTCTGGCGATGACAAATAGAAGCAACTCCTATAAACTGAAATGGTTCACGGGTCTGTCAATCAAGGTCACGCAGGTCGGACCACCCACCGAGTTTAAAGCACCTTGACTGACGTAACATTTCCTCTTTACCACTGCCTTCTGCTCGAGGCGAAAGCAGGGTGTTCTGTGAGGATAATTTCTCACCAAGCTTATAAAACTTAGGTTATAGTTATAACCTCCAGTTTTATTGCACTTGTCTCGAAATAATCCTCACTATGGGATGTATAAACTCCCAGAAACAACTACAATTAGACCCGTATAGTCTCTGTGTGTCCAGGGTTAGGGTTCAGGCTAGAGACTAGAGTATAAGGAAAAGAAGCCCTGACATACTGAGTCTGCCTCATTCAGCTAATTGACAGATATAGTCTGACTTATAAGAACAGAGCGGACGAGAATCCGTCTCATTCAACTAATGGAAGGACACAGTCCCCTTATAAGCCTCAGGGCCCGACTAAAAAACACCAGTCCCGGACGTGTCTATTAGTCTCTAACAACATGTATCTGAGAGGTTAGCTAGAAGCTACCTTCCTCAAACTTAACCCGAGGTGTTAGCAACGTTTAGGACTGCATGCACCAGTGAAGACGCAGCCACATCCAGGCTCTAGAAGGAGACGAAGGTCGACGGAGATGACCAATTCGCAGCCTGGACCCCCTTCAGTTTGCCTACCAGGCTGACATTGGGGTTGACGACGCCATCACCTACATGCTCCACAAGGCATTCACCCACTTGGAAGATCTGGGCTGCACGGTCAGAATCATGTTTTTTGACTTCTCCAGTGCTTTCAACACTATCCAACCTCCTCTGCTGGCAGAGAAGCTTGCGCTGATGGGGGTGGACAAGGGCTTGGTGGCATGGATCACAGACTACCTTTCAGGCAGACCACAGTACGTGAGGCTGCAGAGTTGTCGGTCTGATGTGCTGGTGAGCAATACGGGTGCCCCCCAGGGCACTGTGCTCTCACCTTTCCTGTTCACTCTCTATACATCGGACTTCCGCTTCAACTCCAAGACCTGTCACCTGCAGAAGTTCTCAGACGACACTGTGGTGGTCAGCCAGATCTCGGGTGACAACACGGCTGAGCACGATGGTGTGGTTAAGGACTTTGTGCAGTGGAGTGAGGCCAACCACCTCAGGCTCAACGCGAGCAAGACCAAGGAGATGGTGGTGGACTTCCGCACTTCCAAGAGAGTCCCCCCGGTGCCAAGCACCATTAATGGAGAGGTGGTGGAGTTTGTGGACAACTACAAATTCCTAGGAGTGCACCTGAACAGTTCACTGGACTGGTCGAACAACGCGGAGGCGATTCACAGCAAGGGGAAAAGCAGGTTGTTCTTCCTGAGAAGACTGAGATCGTTTGGCGTGTGCAATAGGATGCTACAGATGTTCTACCAGTCTGTCATGGCAAGTGTCCTCTTTTTTGGAATAACCTGCTGGGGTGGCAACAACAGAGCGGGCGACACCTTTAACCTAAATAGACTGGTGAGGAAAGCGGGCTCTGTTGTTGGGTCCTCTCTGCAGGGGGTGGAGGAAGTTGCCAAGGTGCGAACGGCTAGGAAGTTGGACTCCATCTTGAACAACTCCTCCCACCCCCTCCATCTTGAGATCTTCAGTTACTGGAGTAAGAGAGGAAATGACCGTTTTGTCTACCCAGGGCGGAGATGCGAGAGACTAGGAAAGTCTTTTGTACCGCTTTCTCTCAAGCTGTACAACGAGACACACAACGGTCGATTGACAAGGACTACCTTCCTAACGTAGGACGACGGTAGCCTTTTTTTTTCCTTACTGGAACTATATCTGCACTGACTTTGACCTCTAAGGACCTTCCAGGGAGGGTGTGTTTTTGTGCGTCTTGCCGCATCACCCTTTCTTGTTTATTTGTATTCTTTTTTGCTAGTTGTTTTTATCGCTCTGACCTTTGGACACTGCACTATTAGGTTGTGTTAGTAATTTTCTTTTAGTATTTCTGCTTGTGTTTGACTTGATGTAGAGATACTTGTTGCACTAACTAGCATTGACTGTATGGTCACTTTGATTTGGGCACTGTATTTTTTGATAGTCGTGCTTTAAGACACTTTATGTATATATATTATTCGTTCCCTTTCCTGTTGTACCTTGCTCTTACTGTACTTACTGTACTCTGTACTCTGTTCTTGTTTTTTCTTTTTATCTTTTTCATACTTCTCTGTAACTTTGTAAATAACCTTATACTGCTGTGCTGCCTCTGGGCAACAAATTTTCCCCCTTGGGATAATAAAGGTATCTATCTATCTATCTAGACCCCAAGACGTTGACAACCCCCTCGTATCATGTGCTCTCAGTCCCTCTGGGACTGGGACGCCACTGCTAGTGTAATCTAACCTTATAGCTTCCACTAACCAGCGAGACACAGTAGACCTCTTTACAGCCTGTCTCCTCTACCCCGGGCCAAAGGAGATAAAAAGCTGTGAAGTAGCCCTAACTCCCTCCGTCTTTTGTCGGTATAGGCGCAAAGCTCTAACCGGACAGAGGCAGTGTAGTCTCTTATCCTCCGCCGATGCGTGGGGGGGTGGGTGAAAAGCCACTAGCTCCACCGGCATACTAGCCACCACCAAGTTATTAGGCACAAACTTAATGCTGGGCTTAAGCAGAACCTTACTGAAATCGTCAGTAAACCTCATGCACTCTGAGCCCATGCACTCTGTCAGTCGCCATTTTGGTTGTGAAACATCGGCTCGCGGGACAAAACGAGGCCCGCGTTGTCGCGGGAGCTGACGTTTTGTCTCTCGTCGCACGATTGCGGCACAGGGAAGAGGTGGGTTTCATGCCCGCTACTGATTCCCCTGTGTTTGACAGGTTCTGGTAAACTACCGGGCTCTGTGTTAGCGCAGATACAGCCGGTTTGTAAACAGAAGCCGCCATCTTGCATTTCATCACGTGACTCGGCAACTTTGCACGGCCCCAGCCGGCATATGCAGAGCCGCCATATTGTGCCTCGGCAAATGAGTCAAGCAGCAGGCCCTCGCGGGAGCCGTCATCTTGTCTACACTCACGTGAACGTAACCCAGGCGACCATATTTCAACAGAATTTTCACTGCAGCCATAACTGTTCTCGATGCGTTCTTGGGTCGCAGCTGTGACAGGAAAGAAACCCGACGATTGTACTTCCTCATTACTCATGACTCGGCGAAATTTGCTCGGTCTGGGAGGCGGAAGCGAGTCGTAGTAAAGCCCCAGTCCGTCTCGGGGCTCTGATGCCCTCTGGCAGATCGGTGAAAAATTGGCAGTGACATCTGTGGTTCGCGGCACCATAGAAGAGACGTTAAAGATATTACCTTGGAGCATGCGTGTTCTGAAGTACCAGTGCCCTCTCGTGGGGGACATTGGAAGTCCAGACTAAACATAACATTTCTCGCATTGCTGGACCCCACATGCACAAACCCCAAAGAATCCCAATTCTGTCCTTGACTCTTTCTCTCGAGTTCAACATAACTTCCCCCCTCTTCCTCATTCCCCTGGAGGGGGCAGTCCTGACCGCTCCTACCAGGGCCAATCTCCCGGGTTGGGGAGAGAGGGCACCGGGGGTCCCCATGGAGGGGAGAAAACGAGTGTCATTTCCTCTGCTGCCTACCGCATCCCGGCATGCCACGGTACTGGGGTTTTGCAGCAGAGCTTGAGTATCCTGGGCGGGTTGCGGACCTCTTGTAGATGCCCCGGCTTGAGGGGGAGGCAGAGGATGACATCGCTTTGTGGGCCAACCCTGATGCGTGCAGTAGTCGGGAGGCGGGTCTCCCTCTGTCCCTGGAGGATCACGGGGGGGGGGAATAACAGCAGCAGGCTGGTCAAAAATGGTGTCGTTTACCTCCTGCTGTGTCTTTTTCTCCTCCGTAGAAATCCGCAGATATTCAACCGTGTCAGGGAACAGGGTGTCCGGATTCAGTTCCATATTCTGGAGATGCTTTTTTGGGTTCGCCCCCGCCGGGAATCCTGGAAATTCTAGCGGCGCCAGCCACCTGGAACGTTCCAACATGGCGGAGGCATCGAGAGTGCGTCCTAGCCACTCCGTCGCAGGCCTGTTCAGGGAGATGAGTAGCTGACTAACTCGCGGGCGCCGCCGGACACGGACTCGTCGCGAGCTGTGTCGTGGTGGATGTTCCCTGGCCCTCTTGCACCGCCGGACGCCGTAGCTGGGAGGACTGAGATGGGAGGGCTGCGTTGGACGAGCTGGGGCCGTGGCCCCGCGGTCGCAGACAGGAACCCAAGGCGGACGCCATTGTCCAAACCAGCAAGCGAACGGCTCACCTCGAGGCGGTGGCAGAGATGGTCATCCCGCCACCTGGAGCAGATGGGACAGTCAAATCCTGGAGGTCTGAACACGGCGTCCTGGGTGTGTTCCAGCCCCAGGCACGCAATGAGGGTCCTCGCCGGCGACCCACCCTGGGCAACGGGGTACGGAACAGCGGTGAGCCGGTAGGATGTCCTGAAGCATGGTGAGTACCCAAAAACTTAGCAGGCTAAGCTAACTAGGGCTAGCAGGCTGCAGCAACTTGGCGCGCTTTGCGCGGTCTCACCGTGTAACAGGCGAAGAAAAAACAATAAAGACAGGAGATGAATTAAACTACAGCTAAAACACTCTTGGGCGACTAGGTCCAGTCGCCGCTATGAGTTTTGTTGAGTTCTAGAATGAAAAGAGTTTTCGCTTTCGCTGTTGTCTCTCGAGCAGAAGAGCATGAAAGAGGAAATACTACGTCAGTCAAGGTGCTTTATACTCGGTGGGTGGTCCCACCTGCGTGACCTTGATTGACAGACCCGGCAATCATTTGACGGGAGTTTATAGGAGTTGCTTCTGTTTGTCATCGCCAGAGGCACTGTTCCCATAGTGAGGATTATTTTGAGACAATAAAATACAAATAAGAATTTAACAAATTAAAAGCCACTACATCCCTGACTACTGTTATAATAACTACTCTACGTACGATATTTGATTATGAGAGCATTGAAACCCAATCAGTAAAATTCTTGTTCTAGCCCTATGTTTAGTGAAGTCGTGTCCCAGTGGATGGAAGAAGTTTGGATGCAGCTGTTACTACAGTTCTGCTGAAAGGAACATCTGGAAGGAAAGCAGAAAACAATGTCTGGAGACAGGAGGAGATCTGGTGGTCATTAACAATGAAGAAGAACAGGTTAGTGTGTGTGTGTGTGTGTGTGTGTGTGTGTGTGTGTGTGTGTGTGTGTGTGTGTGTGTGTGTGTGTGTGTGTGTGTGTGTGTGTGTGTGTGTGTGTGTGTGTGTGTGTGTAGGTGATGTAATTCCATGATTATATAGTGATAACCTGATTGTACTCTTAAATTAATTATGGCTCAATGATCAGGAATTCATCAAAGGATTGGTCCCTGAGGGTAGACGATGGATTGGTCTGAAAAGGACTGAGGGAAATTGGACATGGGTGGATGGAACTCCACTGACATCAGGGTGAGACATTTCAGAATATATTCTATTGTCTTTCTATCAAAGTGTATGGGGATGAAAACACTGGGGCTCGATTAAAAACATCAATCAAATTAATTAGAGGCTTTAATTGAAATTAATGGAATCGAAATTAATCCCATGTTTAATGGCATATTAATATTGGGCCTCCAAATCAAAATGCATTTTGGTTTACGAGTGAATCAATTTGTTTTGTTTTTTCCCATCCACTGGGCAAAGCAAAGCCTATGGAGCCCCTGAAGGGACATAATAGGTACACTAGATTTCTCTTTAAGGTTAGATAAGAAGTAATAATAATTAAAAACAAACAAACATAAAACTCGCTCCGAAGAGTTCCTAACTCGAACCACGATAGAGCATTGAAGCTAGCCTTCGCCTGGTGGTCAAACCTGGGATAGCAGTTAAAACGTTACTGCTTGTGCATATGCCAAAAAATAATTGTAACCCTGTAAAAATTACCTACCCCTAAAAAATCGACCTACTATGTCCATTCAGGGTAGCGTTGTGACGGTTTCCGGTTTTACCGGTTCGATCCTGTTTACTTGATGATACCGGTTCAGTTTATGAATACCGACTAAACCGAGTTGGGGGGGAAAAAAAGAAAATATCCAATTAAAATATATCTTACAAATGTAAACGTATGCTGGCGGCGTCACGTGTATTTTCCGACAGCATTAAATTCATTCTGTATTGTATTTATTATGTTTGTGTATATATATACTGAGTGAGTCTAGTGGAGCGCAGATCTGCTACTGTTGTTGACAGCTCACTGCTCGAACTCACTGCTCGAAGTCTAGTGCTGACCCGCCTCCTCCTTCATTCAATCACAACTGGACACACGCGCTATTGTTTATAGATGCGGTAGTGGACATTGGACAACGTGTTAGAAGCCACACAGGTCTTCATTGCGTCTTTACAACAATAGCGACGATTAACGTCGGGCTGAACGTGGTCAAATAACCTTTATTGGCTAAACTACAACACGGAGGAAGCAAGCTAGCCTAGCATGTATGCTATCTGGATACAGTATTATGTAGCCTAGCTGTTTGATTGAGTATAGCGTTTTCGTGGCGGCGCCGTCCCTTTGGTGATCCACCGGGGCCCCGGACCACCACGGCCGCCTGTGCCTTGCCCTCCCGTATCCATAGAGGGGCGGCACGTACCTCAAGGATCAAAACAAAAACTAGCCGATCTACAAGCAATCCCAATCCACTGTTTTTTACCCAATCCACTGGTTCTCTGTACAGCAGAGCAAACACAAACACGGCAGAAAGCATTTCCCCCATTCCACAGAAGCAGTAACAGTACAAACAGGAGACATCTCACTGAGAAGATCCATATAGATGTATTTAAAACTAGACCAGGTCACCTGGTTGTGCCAGACCCGCAATGAAAACTAGTATGGCACTGAACTAACACATGAACACACAGGATTTTATAGTCTCAGCAACAAAGCGTAGTGAGCTTGTAGATCGGCTGTTTTCACTAGTATGGCACTGAACTAACACATGAACACACAGGATTTTATAGTCTCAGCAATAAAGCATAGTGAGCTTGTAGATCGGCTGTTTTGACTAGTATGGCACTGAACTAACACATGAACACACAGGATTTTATAGGCTGAGCAGCTGGAAATGTTTGTGAGCTTGTAGATGGGCTGTTTTCACTAGTATGGCTGTGGGGCAAATGTTTTGCAGCACTGAACTAACACATGAACACACAGGAATTTATAGTCTCAGCAGCTCGTCAGCCAACTCAACTC